>NW_021940718.1:0-4617 GCF_001715985.3 Manacus vitellinus
TTCCCCGCCGTGGTTTTTAATTGCCACGCCGACAATTAAAGCTCCCTCGCGCCGGAGATAAATGAAACGGGGCCGAGCTCAGAAATAACCCCCCGAGAAAAAAAAAACAAAAAAAACCCTGTTTCATAACGAAGTGGAAGGAAAGTTGCTTAAATATATCACCGCATGCAAATTGTAATTTAGCACCAACCCGTTTTCCGAGGCCGATTTATCTGCCGGGGAAGAGAAATAAATCATCGCCGCTCGTTCTGCGTCCGCGGGGAGGTTGGAGCTTTGTTCTTTGGGAGAGAGGGGTTTGGGAGCATGGCTCCGAGGGTGTTCTGCTCTCAGCAACCCCCCGGGGTCCCTCCTGGAGCCCCCGTGCTCCTCCTGGGTTTGGGAGTTGGGTCCCTCTCCCTCCTGCTCCCCTGGATCCCGGCGGTGCCCGGGGATGTGGGGCTGAGTGGGGGCCTTGGAGCGCTGGATCCAGCCCCGTGGTTGGTGCTGGGAGAGGGGAAGGGCTGTTAAGGGGTGACCCCGAAAGGCTGAGCCGTCCCCGGGTATTCCTGGGAAGCTCAGGGAAGGTGTTTTCGGGTGGTGCTGCGGAACGGGCAGCGAGGGAGGGCCCTCCTTGCCTGAGGGCTCTCAGGTTTTTGGAATTGGGAAGTGGGGAGGCTCCACAGATGGATCCAGGCACCCTTGTTGTTAAACCATGGCGGGATCAGGACCATCCGGCGGGATGCAGGCACGGCACGAGGGCGGCCGGAGCAGGGCGGTGACACCGGGGCACCTCCATTCTCCCCTCACTGTTGGGTCTTTGGAGCATCAATGCCCTGGCTGGGCTGGTGCTGAGAAAATAGAAGGGGAAGAGCTCCACAAATTAAAATCCTGACGCCCCAATCCCTCTCTCCGTCCACCTCTCCCTGCCCGGCACATCCCAGTCCCACCTCCTCTTCCACCTGACGTGTCTGGAGTCTGCAGCACGGGAGGAATTTGAGGTGCAACTTCCTCCCTCTCCCTCTCGGCAGGTCTTGCTTTGTTCGGGCAGCAGAGGAGCAGATTCCTTGTCCTGGATCCCTGTGATCCCTGGTGCTGCTCCTGCCCCTCCACCCTGCACGGACACCCTGGGCTCCCCCAGCCTGGGCCTTTTTCCGGGCAGGGAGGACGTGGAATCCATCCCTAGTGTGGGATAAACCCCCTGCACACCCCACACCACGGTGTGGGATAAAGAGCAGACGATCCCCTGCACACCCCGTGTCCCAGGGAGATATTCCACCTGGGAATTGGGAACAGCAGTGCTGGTGCTCCGGCCCTGGTGACGCCGAGCTGGGCGACGGCCTTTGCTGCAGCACCACCCGGACACACCAGCTTGTCTCCCTGCCAGAGACACTGGGCCCGGGGAAAACGTGCCCTTTCCGATGGTTGATGCCACCTGAGGGGCTGGATGGGCAGGAAAACCTTTTCCCTGTTCCCTGTTCCCTGTTCCTCGGCTCTTCGCCCTGAGCTCCTCCAAGGGACGGCAGGATGCTGTTGGAGCGGGTTTTCCGTGCTGGACCCACTTATATCCTTTCACCCACCTCAGGCTCTCCAAGGCCTGGCCCAGCCGTGGATCCTGTAGCTCTGTGTGTGAGTCAGGGCAGGGTTTGGGCTTCCAAAGCACCACAGGAAGGCACTGGTTGCTGGGGGAAGCGTTCCAGCACAGCGAGGCCATGCGGGGACAGCTGAGAGGAGCAGGAGGGATGCCCAGCACCCAGCACGGGTTGCTGATGCTGGGCACCAATCCTGCCCTCACCTCTCACAGTCCCAGGCTGGAGCACACCCCAAAAACCACCCCCAGGCACCCCAACACCCCGGCAGGACTCAGCAGGGAGGCGGCGCGGGCTCTGCCGCGCGCCGAGGAACCTTCCCCTCCCTCCTGACTACTTGTAAACCATTTAGCAGGAATTTCTTAAAATAGGTTCCACTTTAAGGACTTATCTTCTGAATGCCATTAATTTTCTGGGGTTCGTTAAAAGCAAACTTGGTATCGTAGCAACGGGATCTATTCCGGGGAGGCAGCCAATGGCACCGCACGGCGTGTGCGACCGAAGGCGAGAGAAAGGAGCCTTTCAGGTTTATTCTCGGGCTCGTGCCTCTCCCTGTCAGCGAAGTTTTTTAATTTCCAGTGTTTTATTCCCTCGCGGAATGTTTTATAATTTCTCCCCCGGCGAACCCCGGCGGGGGGAGAGGGGGGGGAAAAAAAACCAACAAATATGGGGGAAATCGCCTCCCTCGTGGGCTGAGGAGGTGGCGGAGGGATGAGGTGGGAGCTCGGGGTGGATCCTGCTTGGGACAGCCAGGCTGGTCCCTCTGGGGTGGGCACTGCCAACCCTGATGTCACCCCTTGGGAGAGACGCTGGGCACCTCCGGCCACCCCGGCCAGATCCAGCGGGATTGGGAGCTGCTGGTAAAGGGGCCACTAATCCCCTTCTCATTCCCCCGGCCCCGCTGGAGAAATAGTCATTATTTGCCTTTTAATCCCATCTCTCTCCTCTTTTCCATCAGGCCCTAAGCTGCAATCTTGTTCCCCGGGGGATGTCATGCCCGGGGATAATCCCGGGCGCTGTCGGGGTGCCCGGCACGGCTACTTTGGGGCAGGGGGTGGTTTCCAGCCCTGGGTGGTGGTTTCCAGAGCTGGGGCTCTCTCCAGTCCTCGTTCCCGGCACAGGGAGAGGAGCTGGGATGAGCATCCTGGTGCCAGCACAGCAGAGTGAGGAGGGGGCAGTGGGACAACCCCCAAAATCCCGTGTCAGCGTGGAGATGGGAATGGGGAGCTCGTGGTCGGCTTGGCTGTGGGGATGCCAGGGCACTGCCCTGTGGGGGCTTAGGTGTTGGATCCAGCCTCAGGGAGCCCTTTGTGCCGTGGTTGGTGTGAGGGGTGGAAGGAGCTGCAGGAATTCTGGGATTTGGGGTGCCGAGAGGAGCCAGGAGGCTGCTCCGCCTTTGCCGCCAGTCTTGTGGGGGGAAACCAGCACCCTGTCTGCCAGAACCCTAAAAATAACCCTGCCTGCCCCCCCCATCAGCACAATATCCAGGTTTTAATTGGGGAGGGGTGGCAGGAATTGAGTTTGGAGCCATCCAGGCCGACGGCACCCACGGCAGGTGCCCGAAGGTTTGCAGGTTCTCAGCCTTTAACCCCAAATCTCCCCATCCCTCCCCGAGAGGCTCCCTATGCCCCCTTCCACCTGCCCCAGCCCTGGCATTTCTCCTTTCTCCCACCACAAACTGATGGTTTTCCGACTTGATAACAGTGAGGGGTGGGGGGAAAACCAAGCAATTTATGATTAAAAGCATCACTTCAACGGACACAAAGCGTGGATGCCCCAGACAAAACCATCTCCAGGGGATGGAGGGAATGAGAACTGGGGTGGGTTTAACTTTAGGTTATTTACAAACCATCCCTGACCAGGCCCCAGCAAACAACAATCCCTTCCCATCAGGTTTGGAGCTCCAGTTTATTTACCCCGAGCTGGGGTGGGAGGCGAGGCCAGGCCGCCCCTTCAGCTGCTAATTTTTATAGATGTCAGGATGGAGATGTCAGGATTCATCCAGCCTGGATAAATCAGGTGCTGGAAGTGCAGGGAGCAGCGTGAGAGCTCTCAGCCCTCCCTCAGTGCCTGAGGGGTGAGAGTGGGACCTGCACCCACACGGGGTGGGTGAGATGAGGCTTCACGTGCCCAGGACATCAAGGTCTGCTCCCAGGATATCAGGGTCTGTTCCCAACCCACCAGCCCCACAGGATGTGCTGGAGCATTGCTTTCTCTCTCTCTCTCTCTCTCTCTTTTTTTTTTTTCTCTTTTTATGGAGAAATTATTATTTACAGTTTAATATCTTCATGTTTCTATGGGAACTCCGTGGCTGCGCCGGGTGGAGAAGTCAAAACCAGCTGAGGAAATGGGAATATTGGAAAGCAAGGGGAGCAGGGTGGGTGCTTGGACTGGGGCAGGGGGCAGGTGCTGGATGTGGGGGGGACCCACCACGTGTCTGTGGTGCTCGGGGTACCGAGGACGTGGCCTTGGTGGCTGCTCTTTGTCCCCCCTGCCAAAGCCAGACCCTCCTCCTGGGCTCAGCGAGCCTGGTTGGAGCTTCCTTTCTCCTTCCCCAGGCCGGGAATGCTCCAGGCACAGGGAAAAGCCCTCGGGAATTGATGGGTCTTTGGCACACAAGGGTTGGCTGAGCCCCCTCGCCACGGGCATGTGTGGGCATTGGCCACCGTGGGCATCAGCCACCCGTGGGCAGCGCTGCAGCCCCGAATGTAGGTCACACACACACACGTGTGCATCAGCACACACGTATGTTGGCTTCAGAGAGCTCGTCCTCGCTGATCCCAGCCCCACCTCGCTGATCCCAACCCCACCTCACTGATCCCAACCCCACCTCACTGATCCCAACCCCACCTTCACTGATCCCAACCCCATCCTCAGCAATCCCAAACCCATCCTTACTGATCCCAAACCCATCCTCACTGATCCCAACCCCATCCTCAGCAATCCCAAACCCATCCTTGCTGATCCCAAACCCATCCTCACTGATCCCAACCCCATCCTCAGCAATCCCAAACCCATCCTTGCTGATCCAAACCCCACCTCACTGATCCCA
>NW_021940718.1:9824-11859 GCF_001715985.3 Manacus vitellinus
CCCCCCCCAGGAGCCCCCACCACCCTCTTCCTCGCCGGGACACTCGCTAATTGAGACAGCTTCGGCCCCTGCCTCCCTCCTCTCCCCCTGGGGCTGAGCTGCCTCTTCCCAGGGGGAGCACATTGTCTGCTCCAGCGGGTTGATGTAATCCCTAAGCCCGAACAATACTTCCCCACCCCGCTCAGGCTGAAAGGGTATTACTTGCCCAATGAGATAATTACTCCACAGGCCACCCTAATCATCCCCTCCTCGGTCCAGCCGCTCTGCCCCGCCCGGCTCAGCCCCGAGGGCACCCGGGATGTGGGATTGGGGCGCCCCGGGGTGATCACCCTGCACGGCCACACCAACCCCAAAAACCTGCAGGAGGATATCCTGGGGAAGAGGGATGTGCTGCTGAGGTGTCACCTCCAGCCTGGTGGCCGTTGTCGCCTCAAAATGCCGCCCGTCGTGCGGGGTGGGACTCCCGGGATGTGCTGTTGGAGCACAGGGGGGATGAACCCGGATTTGGGGTTTTCCAGAAGTCACAACCCCACCTTGACCCCTTGGGAAGGGCCTGGGCTGGCAAATGTCCCCCGAGCGCCCAACAGGGAGCACAGGCCCATCAGCACATCGGGTTGGAATCTGGGGGAACAAAATTCCACGTTTTCACCAAATGTCAGCACCTGCAGAACCAACGAGGTCGGACCCGATCTCAGAACCCAAATCTCAGCGGTTTAAACCCCTGCCCCAATCCACAGCATGAATGGGAAGTTTCCAGACTTGGTTTGTCAGGGGACAATCCCAGTTTTCAGCTCTGCTTTGTGCAGACCTCGCTGCCGGAGGGACCCCGACCTTGCTCCGAGCGGAGCCACGTGGCACACACGTGGCATTGGCGTGTCCCCACGGGCACACGTGTGTACCCACGCAGTGCTGGATGCTTGCCTGGGCTGCAGTCCAGCGGTTTTCCCAGCTGGATGGTGCCAGGGCTGGATTTGCCCTGCTGGAGCAGCAAGGACTGTCATCTTCAGAGCTCCCCCATTCCTTGAATGCCTGACGTGGAGCTGGGAATGCTGCAGGAAAAAGGACCTGTTTAGGGCTGCTGAAATTAAAGCCTGGTTCTTATTAATCCTGCTCTTTGCAGCTCTGGCTACACCAAAGTCAGGGGTTATTCCATCCCATTCCCATCCTGGAATGCTGGTACAGCACGAGTGAGGCGGGCAGGGAATTCATCTCCCGTAGGTTTTGTTGATCCCAACCCCAGGAATGGTGGCCAGGGGGGGATCTCAGGGGCTGGGGGGGAGGGACAGAGCCAGGCAGGGGGACACTGACCCTCTGCCACTGGGAATTTGTGATGGGAGTCGGTGTTTGGTGGGATGGTCACTGGGATGGTCACTGGAAGGGTCACTGGGATGGGATGGGTTTGACCAGGGATGGGGTTTAAGTGACAGGTCCAGCAGCACCACAGTCACCAGGCTGCACCACTCCAAGCTCCCAGAGAGGACTGGACATTCCCATTCCCCAGCAGCACCAGGAATATCCATTCCCCAGCAGCACCAGGAATATCCATTCCCCAGCAGCACCAGGAATATCCATTCCCCAGCAGCACCAGGAATATCCATTCTCCCAGCAGCACTGGCAATGCCCATTCCCTGGCAGGACCAGGAATATTCATTCCCCAGCAGCACCAGGGATGCTCATTCCTGGCAACACTGGGAATGCCCATTCCCTGGCAGCACCAGGAATATCCATTCCCCAGCAGCCCCAGGAATGCCCATTCCCCGGCAAGACCAGGAATATCCATTCTCCCATCAGCACCAGGAATATTCATTCTCCCAGCAGCCCCGGGAATATCCATCTCCAGCAGCCTGGGAATGCTCATTCCCTGGCAGGACCAGGAATATCCAACCCTGGCAGGACCAGGAATATCCATCCATCCCCAACAGCCCCGGGAATGCCCATTCCCTGGCAGGACCAGGAATATCCAACCCTGGCAGGACCAGGAATATCCATCCATCCCCAGCAGCCTGGGAATGCCCATTCCCCGGCAGGACCAGGA
>NW_021940718.1:12539-14388 GCF_001715985.3 Manacus vitellinus
AGGTTTAGAGGTGATCAATGTTGTTTGGAGGTGATCAATGAGGGTTTAGAGGTGATCAGTGTGCTTTTGGGGGTGATCATTGAGGGTTTAGAGGTGATCAGTGTTGTTTGGAGGTGATCAATGAAGGTTTGGAGGTGATTAATGAAGGTTTAGAGGTGATCACTGTGCTTTTGGAAGTGATCAATGAGGGTTTAGAGGTGATCAGTGTTGTTTGGAAGTGATCAGTGAGGCTTTGGAGGTGACCCGTGAGGGTTTTGGGATTATCCACCAGGGTTTTGGGGAGGACTCATGAGGGTTTGGGGGTGATCAGTGAGAGTCTGGAGGTGACCCCTGGGGGTTTGGAGGTGATCACCGTGCTTTTGGAGGTGACCAAATGCCCCATTTTGTATTTTTTTTTGCAGAGGAGAACTCCCCACACTGCTCTGATCACCGGGATCCCCCCCCATCCCTCACCGGGAGCAGGGATGGGGCACCAGAGCCCCAGGAAGACACCCCCTCCCCCAAAACACCCTCAGCCTGGAAATCCAAGGATGGAGGAGCCCCGTGGGTGCCATGGACTGGGCATTCCTGCCCCTGGCAGCTCCCAGGCTGCTCCTGGAATGGGTCTGCAGTGACCAAGCTGTTCCATCCCATCCCTCCGGGACGAGGCAGCGCCGGCGGATCCGGGCTCGGGACGCTGGCTTGGCTTTCCCAAGGATGCTCAGCACCCCTTCAGCTCTCCTGGACGGGGTAAGGTTGGGCTTTCCTTGCTTTTCCTCTCCACTCCTGCAAGCCCAGACCGCTGGCACTGGGGTTTTCCATGAGAAACCTCCCTCCAGGCTCCCTCCAACAGGGATTTGGGGGGATAAGGGAGCAGCTCCATGGAAGGGGCTGCTCCTCACCAGCTCAGTGAGGTGCCACAATGATTATTTTCTCGTTGTTTTTGGGAGGAAAAAAACCCAGGTTTTATCCCCATGTTACATATATTCCACTTTGGAAACGTTTGGATTGCTCCCCCTTCCCGAGCTGGTGGAAAACTGGGCTGTCGCTGCCAGCTTTTGGTTGCCAAATAATCGACTTTTCCCTCTTATTTCCTTTTCAATTTGCATCTAAAAGTCTTTCCTGCACGACCCAAACACACCCTTTAAACAGCACAAAGGGGGAATTTCCCCCCCCACACCTCTGGCTTTGCCCCTGTCTGGGTGTGCAGCCTCATCCATAAATCCTCCTGTGCTGCCCCTTCCAAACCCCTCTCAAAAAAAAATCACTTTTCCTGGGATTCAGCCGCAAAAGGGACTTCCAGCTTTTTCTGGGAGCCTGTTTTGGGGTGAGAGCTTCATCCCAACCCCCCCTCAGCGCCGGGGAAGGGGGGTGGGGAGGACACCAGGCCCTGCAGCAGCAGCAGCAGCAGCAGCAGCTCATCCCATCCTCGGGAGTCAGTCAAGGGAGAAAATCCACATCCCCTGCGGTCCTCCCTCCTCCAAGTCCTTCCACGTGACAGCAGAGCTGTCCAAAACATTAGGAAAAATAACTTTCACCTTTGCCAGGGCGAGCCTGGCAGCTGGTGTGGGCACTGCCACGGGCAGCCCACGCTGCTCCGGGCTGGTTCTCCAGCAGGGACTTGGCTCGCCCCGAACACACAGTGGGGAGATGAGGAACATTTATCCCATTTTCCCCCCAAAACGAGGCCTGTGCAGGACAGGGGGGTTGGGAACCTGCTGTTTGAGGCTGGATTTCCTGAGGATTTTCCTGCTGGGTGGCACCCCAGGGGTGTGAGGGTGTGTCCCCCCGGGATCACCCTCCGGAGGTGGGTCTGGGATGCTCCTTCCTCGTCACCCACCCTCCCAACCAACCCCCCTGGGGACACCCA
>NW_021940718.1:15117-17443 GCF_001715985.3 Manacus vitellinus
GGAATGTTGTCCCTGGAATGTTGTCCCCCTGTCTTGGCCAATGTGCTCCCGTTTGTCCCCCCCCTACAAACCATCCGGGTGTTTTTGGGTGACCACCCGAAAAAGGGAGACAAAAAACAAAAAGGATTTGGGCAGGCCAAGGAATCGTGGTTGGTCCAAAATTAATTCCCCCCAAGGAGAAATCGGGTTTTCAGCCTCTCTGCTCCCCACATTCCCAATATTGTCCTTCTTCCCGACGTGCCTGGTGTCATCCAGGTACTGCCCTTTGCTGGTGGGTAGGGGTGGGTGAAGCTCCTTCCTGATGGGAAGGAAAAGATTTGGGAGCTGAAGGAATTTCCAAATCTCTGCGCCCAGAAAAGGATTTTTATTTTTTTTTTTTTAAAAGCTGGGAATTTGAAGCTTTTGCCATTCCCACCTTTTTTTTTTGTTTTTCACCCTGTAACTGCTGGGATTTACCCACCTGAGCCAGGTGACATGAGCAGACCTGAAAACTCCTGGAAAGAGGGACCTGTATACAAAATATCCCAAACCCCTGGGATATTTTTATATACATCTGTACTTATCAGGAAAATATTTCCCCCTTTTTTTCCCCCCTTAGCTCCTAAAGCAAAGGGAGGAAATCGGGAATACCTGCAGGAGCTGGGCAGAAAAAACACCCCCTGGGCTCTTTCCCAACAAGTTGCTGAGAACTGGAATTCATTTTTGTTTAAAAAACGGGAATATTTGCAACAGGATAAATTCTGGTAACACTTATAACTGTGTTGGGGAGGAGCTGCTTCCACCTGAAACGAGAAATGGGCTGAAATTATACATATATATATATAAATATATGGGTGTGTATATATATATATATGGTGATATGGTGTGTATATGTTTTTATATGTATTATATCTATTTATATATATTATATCTATTTATCTGGTGGTGGTAAGAGGCTGCCAGGGTTTAATCCCAGATGGAATCCCGGGATCTGACAGGGGCCACCCCGGGGCTGGGCCCCCCCCTGCTCTCCCTCACCATCAGCTCTGACCTACATAGCGGGTGCTGGATCCTCCTGCAGTGACAGAACCTCCCCTGTGGCATCAGTTTGGGGGAAATAAGGCAGAAATGGGGGGTTTTCTCCTCCAGCTCCTGCCATGGGTGGGCACAGGGTGCTGGAGCCCCCCTGGGTGGGAGCAGAGGTGACCAGAGTGGGAGCAGGGGTGCCCTGGGTGGGAGCAGGGGTGACCTGGGTGGGAGCAGGGGTGATCAGGGTGGGAGCAGGGGTGCCCTGTGTGCCTTTGGGGATGAGCTGCCGGGTTCTGCCTCAGCCCAGAGCAGGCTCTGCCTCTCTCCCGGGGTGCAGGAGGCACTGGTGGCATCTCCTGGGCTGGATTTTCTGCAGCCCAGCCTTGAAATAGGAGCAGGGGATTCACCTGTGGGACCCAACTCCACGGGGACAGCAGCCCTGGGGGGATTGTCTGTCTCTGCCAGGCCTTCCCAGGGTGGCAGAGAGGGAGAAAATACCCCAGAGAGAGGGAAAAGGAGCAAGGTGGGGGGAAAAAAGGAGAGAAACCTGTAAAGTATAAGAGAAAATAGACCCCAGAGGGAAAGGGAGCAAGGTGGGGGAAAAAAAGGAGGGAAACCAGTAAAGTAGGAGAGAAAATAGACCAGGGAGAGAGAGAGAGAGAGGGAGGAACAGAGGAGAAATCATAAAAACCACGGAGAGGAAAAGGGAGAGAGTGGAAGAAGGAGCAGAGGATGGAGGGGGCTGATGGGCTGGGACACAAATCAGGGCGAGGTGATGAGGCAGGAGATGGGCAGAGAGGAGGCAGGAGATGGGCAGAGAGGAGGCAGAGGAGCAGCAGAGGAGGCAGAGGAGCTGCTACCCCCGGGAGGATGCTCGAGGACCCATCTCATGCCAGGGCTCAGCTTGGCAGGGTGGCACCGGGGGGGTGACAACAGCGACAGCGACATCCCCGCCGAGCAGGGAATACCCGGAGGTCTCCGAGCCCCCGAGAATCCCCCCCCATATCCCGGGAATCCCCGGGAATCCCGGGATCCAGGGTCCCACCGAGGAGCCCGGCCCTCGGGGCAGGTGAGCAGCACCCACCGGGGCTGGAAATCTCCCCTTCCCGGCAGGATTTGTCTCCTCTTCCCACTTTCCCCGCCCTCCCGCGGCCGCCACGTGGATTCCCCGCGGCAAAGGGAAAACAAGCGAGGATGTTTCTTTTGTCTCGGGCTCTCCGGCTCTAATCCACCTCGGCCTCCTCCCCTCCATTCACTGTTTTCTTCCCCGTCTTCTAGTTGGGGGCCAAAAAAAAAAAAAAGAAAAAAAAAAAGGGGG
>NW_021940718.1:18978-27033 GCF_001715985.3 Manacus vitellinus
GGGAGCAAATCAGCGGCGTTTGCATATTCCGAGCAGGTGGGGGCCCATATGCCGAAGATGCACCAGACAAAATTAGCCACCATAATCATAATCAAGTGTGCCGTGGTGCTGGGGGGAGGGAGGCAGGCAGGCAGGCAGGGCCTGGCAGACAAGGCTGATAATTACGGGGCTCAGCATGTGCGCAGCGCTCTCCCAACAATTACGCCGAGCTCAGCAAGCTGGAGATGCTGCTCCTTCCAGCCACCCTCCCAGCTCCGTCCCGGGAGGGCTCTGCCGCTCCCAGCCCTTCCCAGGAGGCTTTGGGAGGGTCTGACCCCGTCCCTGGTGGGCCCAGCCCCTCTCTGAGCTGGTTTGGGGCTTGGGGGTGGTTGTTGGCTGCACATCCCCCCCTGCGAGCTGACCCCTCCCCAGCCGCCTTCCCACACCTTCCTCCTGCGGTTAAACCCACCATTCCCACCTGGACCAAACCCACAGTGCCCCAGAACCACCCTCCTGCTGCTCCAGCAGCATCCTGCTGCTCCTGCCCTGCACGGGGAGCAGCACAAACCCTTTACAAAGGAGCTCTGCCCCTCCAGCTTCCCGAAAATTCCGGTCACATTTGCCTGCCAGGACTCGCCCTGCTCTTCGCAGGGGTGTGTCCGTCCCCCACGGACCTGGGGACCAGGGAGGTGGCAGGAGGTGACACTCTGGATCCATCTCCAGCCTCTGGATCCATCTCCAGCCTCCAGAGCTCCAGGGCTGGTGTCAGGCAGCATTTCCCTGAAGGAGCCCTCGGGAAGGGGGCCGGGAAGGAGCCGACGGGAGATGCTCAGTGGAGCAGCCCCTGTGCCCCGGCCTCGGGAAGAGGCAGCACAGCTCGTGCCCCAGGCACCTTCCAACCGGCAGAGGAGGAGGAAAGCAAACTGATTTCCTCCTTAAAACAGGCTGGAAGCAGCTCTGGCTCAGGTTTAGGGGGTGCTCCTCCTTCCCCGGGGTGCGGCGGGGACGGGGGGACAGAGGCTGTGGCTGTTCCCCGATGGATCAGCTCAGAGAGCTTGGGGACAGTTCCCCGATGGATCAGCTCAGAGAGCTCAGCACACGTGGGAATCACAGCTCTGCCTCCCCCACCATCTCTGTTTCTCCTCCTTCCTCTCTCCCACGTGGGATTTGGGGATCAGGACAGACCGTCCCCCCCCCTGGCCCCGGGTCCCTGCAGCTCTGGGGTCGAGCAGCCCTAAAGGAGGATTTTCCATGCAGGGAGGTCTGTGGGCACGTCCAGCACCCCAGCACTCTGCTGCCAGTCACCTCCCAGCTCCAGCACCAGGAGGGAGCACCAAACCAGCACCAAACCAGCACCAAACCAGCACCAAACCAGCACCAGAACCCCCGTTGGCACTGGAGGATTGACCCTCCCTGCACCACCGTGCTCCGAACTGAAGGATTGAGCAGAAGATGATGGAAAAGCTGGAAAGGGACCAGTTTGGTCCATTGATCCTGGGGCATCTCCCAAAGTCCGATGAAGTGGCCCCAAAATGCAGTTCCTGTCGGATGGGGCAGCGTGTGGGAGCCACTCCGTGTCGTGGAAGGGGATTTTGTGTCCCTGAAGATCCTGCCTGGCTGTTGGAAGAGAATCTGGGAACAACCTTAACAGCCCACCCTGGTCCAATCTCCTCCCACCCACAGAGATCCACAGCTTCAGTCCTGGTTTTGGTAAAGTTTGGAATAACTCAGCAGGAACTTGGATTCACATCCCCTTCCCTTCTTGCCCCGATCCAGGAAAAGTTGCCCTTTCTCAGGATTTTCCAAATCCCAGCAGACCAGGGCCATTGCTGTCCCATGCACCTTCACTGATCCTCTCCTTTCACCCCCAAATATTAAGGTTTTCCTGGTTGAACCCTTCCCAAATAAACCCCTCTGCTTAAATCATCTGCTCCACAGCTCGGGATGCCGAGGAGCTTCCCGAGGATTTCCACGGGCTCAGGGCACACCCTTGAATCCCCCCACGCCCTGGGCGTGCTGGGGCTGCACCCACCCGTGGAAGAAGGATAAAATATTCCTCTCTGGAGGTCTGGGAAGGAGTTTTTTGATTTCTTTTAATAGGAGGAACAGAAGGAGGGAGCTTGAAACAAGCGGCTGCAGCGGCAAGCTGAGGGAGGGGATATATCACTTAGGCAAGCAGGAATTCCTCACCCCATGTATTGCATATATATAACAGGAAGATTCGTCGGAGGGACTTTTTTTATAGGTAAGGGAGAGAGAGATAAGACCAGGAGAGGCCGCACAACACCACCAAACAGATAAGGAGCGAGGGAAGAGAACCACGCCGACTCCACACCCACCACGGGGGCCGAGAGAGAGAGCAGCCGCTCCTCCCGGCTATAATCGCCGGATGCGGGTTATTGAGCTGCCAGGGAGCAGGGGGGGGAACGAGGTGACCGAGAAGACTCTATTAATATAGGACGGGCGACCGGAGCTGAACGCGAGGGGCCAAGGGAGGAGAGACAAGCGCCCATTGAGCTCCGCGGGGCCGAGACGGGAGAGCCAAGAGCGGGGACGGGACAAGGAGGGTCCAAGGATAGGAGTGGCGCAGACATAGAATTATTCCCACCCCCCCCGCCCCCTTCCCCCGACCTATATTCCTCATGCCCATAAACTTAATAAAGCTCCCCGGGAGTCCCCGTGCCCGCGGAGGGCGGCGGGAGAAGCGGGAGCTGGGAGGGAAAGGGAGGGAGGGCCCGGGGTTGTGCCCGCTCTGAGGTGGCTTTGTGCCCTTTTGGGGTCTGTTTAATGGCAGATAAGCCTGGTTTAAGCTCTGGTGGGCTTGGCACCCTCAGCTCTGTGCTGGAGGAACCCCAGGATGGGGTCGAGCTCACCCGTGCCCACCCCGAACCACCCAGCGCCCTGTGCCCACTTTCCCCCATTCCCTCCATCCCGGGGGTTTCTCCCTGTGGATATAGAGCTGGAGCCTTCAGCTGGGCACAGCCCCCTCCCCAGGACCCGGGGGCTCAATCCTGCTGCCACATAAACTTGGGTTTTCCCCATCTTTGACTCCCTTGGCAACGCTCGTTTCCATGGCGAAGGGCCGGGAACCTCCACGTGGACGCCGAGCTTTCCCTCCGGGTGGGATTCAGCTCCTTTCCCCGGGCTGCTGCCCCTTGGGGGGAGGTCCCCAGCACCCCTGGGGGCTGCCCACCCTGGGGTGGGGCAGTTCTGAGCCCGCAGAGCACGGAGGATTTGCCTGGGAATAGATATGGGGCGAGCAAAGCCTCTTCTGGGAAAGGAGAGGGGTTTGTGGTGCCCCCCAAAACGCTGCTGCTCCCCCCTGCGAGCCCAGCTCTGGAGCCTCAGGGTTTGAAGGCAGGGCCATGTCCAGCTGCAGGGCAGTTTTATTCCAAAATTATGCTAATGAGCCAGTTTTCCTTTGCTTTTCCACGTCTCCAAGGCTTAATGAACTTTGGCAAACGAGGAGCAGGACACGGGGACAGCGCCGGGTGCTGGTGGGTGCTCTGGAGCCCCAGTGCTGGGAGTGCACCCAGGGGCTGTTCCCAAAGGGATGTGAGTCACTGCAAGATCAGGATTCCTGCAGAAAAACCAAATGGAAAGGGTGGGGGTTTTTTTTTCAGTTTCACAAAAAAAAAAAAATCCCACTCTCTCTGCTCCCCTCGGCGCTGCCAGAGGAAGGGGTTTAATTCTGCTTTCCATCCTCCACGTGGGAGCAACAGCAGTGACAGACCCACCGTGGGGACATTCCCTCCAGGAATCACCCAGAGCCCCCATTTTTCACCCCAGAGCCCTCATTTTTCACCCCAGAGCCCTCATTTTTCACCCCAGGGCCCCAAATCAGCATTTCTGTGGGTGCAAGACCCCCCCTCTGGCACCGCTGGGTTTTCCCACCTCCATCTCCCCGGGAGGAGGGAGGGAACTCCTTCCTCTCCACGCCTCCCCCTTGCTGCAGTGGAAGCGAATTCTTGCAGCAGTTCGTGCCCTGAAGGAGCCTTAAAACCTCCCAAATTCGACAGCCAAAAATAGCTGTTGCTCTGCTTGTTTCCAAGTGTTCACTCATCCCGATTTATTTGAATTCCTGCCCATGCTTTGAATCCCAAATCCCGGGCAGAGGAGGGGGGAGAAAACCTGCATCAGTCATGGAAATGCTCCTGTGCTCGCTTAACAGGGGGTGGGATCATAATTTTCCCTTTGCTGGAAGGATGTCTCCTGCTCCAGGGGTGCTGGGGAGGGCTGGAAAAGCTGGAAAACCTCCTGGAGTTACTTGTCTCCCGGGATTTCCGAGTGTTGGGATTGTGTGGCTGCTCCAAGAGGGTTTTTCCCAGCCCTTGGTATTCCTGTTTGGGGGAGAGAGGATGGTGGCACGGCCGTGCCCCTCCTCTCTCCTGTGCCAGAGCTGATCCCTGTGGGTGGAGCAGCCCCTCAGCATCCCTCCTTTTCCATCCAGGGGGTGCTGGAAAGCGAAATTTGGCAGATTTTCGGGTGCAGAAGGAGCCAGGTCAGGGATCCACAGGGAAAACCCAGTGCAGGGGGCACGGCCAGGACGAGGCCCCTGGTGGGGTGGACACGTCCTGCACGGAAAATCCTCTTTGCAGCAGCTTGCACAGCCCCAAATCTCCCTCCTTGGAGGTGTTTGGGGTCACCCAGGGCCGACTCTCGGTCACTGGTCACTGTGACCCCGCTTGGGAAGTTTGGGAGCTGTGGAGGGTTTGCATTTGTGAACCCCTGCCAGGTGTGAGGGTGAGGAGGGGCTCCAGACCTTCCCAAAAAGCTGGAGAAGGAGGGATGAAGGGCTGTGGGGGGAGGAAGGTGCCCCCCATCCTCCTTGTCCCCCGAAACAGGCTCAGCTCTCCTCACACACACCCCCCCCCTCACCTCCAGCACGCTGCTGGGAGGAGGGAGATTAATCCCTATGGAAATTTATTTAAATGAATTCCCTCCTGGACGCTCAAGCTGTTCCAAGGCTGGCGAGGGCAGGGCTGGGGGGGAGGAGGGAGTGCAGACCCCCCCAGGCACCCCAATCCCAAATTACAGCCCCATCTCCAGGGGGTTGTTCCTCCCTCAGGCACTTCTGGGTTGTGCCCCAAACCCGGGTTTGAACCCCCAGATCGCCCCAGGGCTCCCTGGGAGGTGCCTTGGTCCATGTTGGAGCATGGAGAAGGTGCTGGTGGCTCTCACTGTGTCCCAGAAAATGCTGGGGGAACATCCCAAGGGGTTTGGGTTTGCTCCAGAATCCACAGGCCTCGCTCAGCTCCTCAGGGAAAAATCAGCTGAGCTTTCCAGTCAGTGGGAAATCCTGGTTTTCCTGCCCCAAACACCTCGGTTTGTCACTTAAATTCACCCTCAAATAGATCCAGCCCTTCCCAGATCGAACAGATCCGGTTCTTCCCGTTCCCACTGCACTGGATGATTCCCATTCCTGACTGCACTGCTGGGAAGGGGCAGGTGGAGATGCTTTGGCTGCCTGGAGGCAGAGAGAGCACCACAGCCAACCCCAAAATCCCAGGAAGCCTGGACAGACCCCTGGAAATGGGGATCCAGGGCACCTGGACGAGGTTCC
Source organism: Manacus vitellinus (assembly GCF_001715985.3). NCBI lineage: Eukaryota > Metazoa > Chordata > Aves > Passeriformes > Pipridae > Manacus > Manacus vitellinus. The sequence continues at coordinate 24,521 of NW_021940718.1, forward strand.
TTTGGGATGGGGCACAGGTGTGGGATTGTCAGCGCAGGGAAGGGGCAAGGGAGATCCAGGAAGGGGGTCTGGCATGGAATTGCAGTGGGAAAACTGGGTTTGAGGGGGCCTGGTCTTGCAGGGACCCCTTTGGCAGGACCCACCCCCCCATTTTCAGCATCCTGGAGGGGGAGCCCGGGGGGGCTCTGGCAAAATCCAAAGGATAAGGGAATCAAGGAGGAGCTTTTCCAGAAGCAATATTCCCACTGGAGCATCAGCACGTGCAAACACATCTTCCCCATCCCTGTGTGGGCATCCTGGTTGGGATGCAGGGCATTCCTGGGCATCCCTGGGCATCCCTGGGGAAATCCCTGTGCCTGGAAGGGATCAGGGCTCCTGCACTGACCCCCCACCCCACACAGATCCAAACCCCGAAGTGGGAGATCCCTCAAAGGGGGAGCCAACAGGAAGAGTCATTTTTGGGGGATTTATGGAATGTGGGACCCCATAAAGAGACGCCAGAGCCTGGACAGGCAGGGGGGACACAAGGAATGTCCCAGGGAGCCAGTTAATGAGGGAATTTGGGCTCAGGAAGGGCAGAGGGAAAAGCTGGGAGCAGGGAGGGGGATGCAGCCATAGGGATAACGCAGGAGACTGGAATTGGGAGGGGGGTGCAACCTGGGGTAGTGGGAGGTGTCCCTGCCCGTGGCAGGGGGTGGGACTGGATGGGCTTTAAGGTCCCTTCCAACCCAAACCAGTCCAGGATTCCGTGACCCCACTCTCCTACCATCTCCAGTGATGTGGATTTTCCTGCTCCTCCTGCCACCTGCCCCCTCTCAAGGTGCCCCGAGGTGCCACCAGGCACCCAAATACCCACTGCCCCCAAATTCCTGCCTGTCCCCTCCCGAAGGAGGCTGGAGCCAGACCCCAATAGAAATGTCCCCAAGTGCACAGCGGGACTGGGACGGAGGGAGGGATTTGGGAAGGGAATCGGGATGGGGGTGGCACAGTCACCTCTCATCTGTGCCATGGGGGCTTGGCCCTGGCTGGCACTGGGCTCACACCAGTTTCTCCCATCAGCAGGTGACAGGAGTGGATGCTGTGGGGTCCAGGTGACCGAGGAAGGCCGGAGAAAAGCCCAGATTGGCTCTGGAGCGTGGGCAGGATCCGTGGGACGCTCATCCCGTGCCCAGGGTAAGGACTTACTCCCTCCCTTCCCAAATAAACCGCCCCAGGTGTGCCCAGAGGGTCCCACCTGGGGTCTCCTCACCCCTCAGTGTTGGAGGGGACAGTGAGGTGACATCCCAGGAAGCTGGAAGGACACGGAGCTGCTGCTGCCAGCCCAGGGCAGCGGGAGGATGGTCTGCAGTCAGCGAGGGAAAGGGGGAAAATTCCAGTGCATTAAAGGTGTTGAAAGCCCCTGGTTGTGTCCCAGCCTGGTGTCTGAGCAGAATTTTGCCCCTTTTTTCCTGCAGGACCCCCAAATCCCTGCGAGCCTCCATGCCCGGGGTGTGTTTCCTTCCCCACAGGTTGAGCTTTCCCCTCCCAGCCCTCTCCTTCCCCACGGTGGGAGCTGAGGGGTGTCCCGAGGGTGTCCCAGCCCCAGAGGGGACAATGCCCTGTCCCTTTTGGGCTGGGGGGAGGCAGGAGCAGCCCAGCTTCGGGCTGGGGCACTGTGGGCACGAGTGTCACCTCAGCCTTGCTCCCTCCTACTCCTTTCCATCCCGGACCTGGGGACGGGCTGTGACCCCACCTTGAGGGACAAACACCCCGTCAGCACCACCAGCTCCCAGTTCAACCAGTTCAACCACGCTGGTGCTGCCGGTCCCGAGGCTCACTCCAGCCCCACAGCTCCCGTTTTCCTGCCTTTAACTCGGATTTCAAGGCGAAAGCAGGAGCTGGAGACCTGCAGCTCCCGCAGCAGCCGGGGACGGTGCCCGGGATCCACCGCAGGGTTTGGTGACTCTGACGGTGACACCGGAGCCCGGAGCCGAGTCTGGCTCCGTCCCCTCCCCAGGGAGGGCTCTGAGACCCCACCGGGGACCGCTTAAAACCCCGCGTGGGGCGTCGTGGAGCCGGGACAAGCTCCTCCAGGGATCCATGGGAAGGACATCCCGGAAAACCCCCGGGCTCCCAAATCGCCCAGCACGCGCGGCGGCGACCCAGACGCCCAAATATTGAGCTATACATTAAATTAGCAAGGAGGGGAAAAAAAAGAAAAAACCAAAAAAAAATAAAAAAGGGGCCGGGAGGGAGCCCCGGAGCACGTCGGAGGGAGCGTGGCAGTTTGTTATGCTAACCGAGGGGGGCTCCGCTCGGGGGGACGTGTCGGAGAGGTCTGAAGAGCAAGGAGTTCACAGGCCCTCTCCTTTTGTCATGCTAAAAGTGCAACACAGAAAATATATACAGGCAGCTGCTCAATGGAGCGTGAAATACAAGTGATTTCTCCGGGAGAGCGCCGGGTAATGCGATGCAGGGCCCGGACAATGCCCCGCGCCGCCTTTGTGCGCAATGGGAAACTTTTTATTTTTGGG
>NW_021940718.1:30833-32374 GCF_001715985.3 Manacus vitellinus
GGACTTCGCCGTCTACTCCACCGCCGTGTACGTCTTCACCGAGGGCTACTACAGCCTGGCCAGCCCCCCCCGGGAGACCAACCTGGGGGTGCTCTGGTGCCTGCTGACCGTCCTCTTCTCCGTGTATCCCTCTGCTGCTTTCCAGGCTCCCATTCATTGGGGGGCCAGCCTGGAACCCCCCGCCCCACAGAGCTGGAAATCTTCGTTTTACGGGTGTATAAAGGTTTATAAACCCCCCAGTGAGGAGCTGGGAAGGCGCCTCCCGAGCCCTTCCCCGCGGAGAAGGTGCTGGTGGCCTGGTGGTGTGGGTGATTCACACGTGCTGGTGAGCAGGGGGGGTGTCCCCTCGGTGCTGGGGGGTCCCCTGAAGGGCCTGTTTTCCTTGACGGGCTGCCCCGGCCCCCAGGAAGGTGTTTTTCATGGTGATGCGCCACTATTTCCGCTCGGAGGAGGGGGGGGAGCGCTCCGTGTGCCTCACCTTCGCCTTCTTCTTCCTCCTCCTGGCCATGGTGGCCCTGGTGGTCCGGGAGGAGCACCTGGAGTTCGGCCTCGAGGCCGGTGGGTAGGGGGGGACGAGGGGAAGTGGGTGGGAAGGGGGTCCCAGGGGGGCCTGCGGGCACCCCACTTGTGGGGGGGGTCACATCCCAGTCATGGGGGTCACATCTCACTCTTGGGGGGGTCACATCCCACTCTTGGGGGCTCATATCCCACTCATGGGGGTCACATCCCAGTCCTGGGGGTCACATCTCACTCTTGGGGGTGGTCACACCACACTCTTGGGGGCTCATATCCCACTCATGAGGGTCACATCCCAGTCCTGGGGGTCACACCCTGCTCCTGGCTGGGGGTGGGGTGTCACACGGGGGTCACACCTCGCTCATGAGGGTCGTATCCCACTCACAGGGGATCACACCCTGCTCATGGGGGGGGGTCTTATCCCACTCGTGGGGGTCTCTCCCCACTCAGAGGGGTCACACCCCACTGATGAGGGGGTCACACCCCATTGATGGGGGGTCTCTCCCCACAGGGCTGGCCGGGGTCAGCACTAACCTGGAGCCCCTCCTGAAGCAGCGGGGCTGGGAGTGGACGTGAGTTGCTGACTGGGCAGGGAGGGAAATGGGGCTTTTTGGGAGGTTCTTCGTGGGGCAACACCCCCCCACACACACTCCCTTCTCCCTCCACAGGCTGCCCCTGGCCAAGCTGGGCTTCAAGCTGGGGCTGGTGGCCCTTTGCTCCTTCCTGGGCGCCTGCCTGACCTTCCCGGGGCTGCGCCTGGCCCAGACCCACCTGGATGCCCTCAGGATGGCAGCTGACCAGCCCCTGGCACAGTTGGGTGAACCCTGGGGGTGGGCAAGGAGGGAGAGGGTCAGTGCTGGCACTTCAGGGGCTGGGACACCCCCCTGGCTCTGTGGCTGCAGGGCAGGGGCGGGGTTGGGTGGGGATGGGCTGGGATGGAGGGACTTTGGTGGTGGAAGGGGTTTGGGCCAGTTGGAATGGAGGGGGTTTGGTGGAAGGATGAGCACTGGCTGGGATGGGGGGGG
>NW_021940718.1:33655-35039 GCF_001715985.3 Manacus vitellinus
GCAGGGCCAGGAGTTGGGTTGATGATCCTTGGGGGTGCAGCTCGGGGCGTTCTGGGATTCTATTCCGTGACTCTCCCTGGTTTGCGGTTGGCACAGACCCCCAGGGAGGGTGCTGGGGCTCTGTGGGGACGAGGCTGCAGCTCAGGGACCGCCCCCCCAGCCCTGTCCCCTCTGTCCCACAGGGCACCTCTCCTGGGGGCTGTACCCGGAGCCCCCCCCGGTGTCCCCAGCGGTGGCGGTGCCGGGCCCGGCGGGCGAGGAGGGCGAGGACGTGCAGGTGGTGGTGCAGCAGATCACGGGCATCCTGGACTGCATCTTCACCCCCCCCTTGCTCCGGGGGCTCTTCTCCTTCCTCACCTGGTGGGTGGCCGCCTGCCAGGTCGTCACCAGCCTCTTTGGCCTCTACTTCCACCAGTACCTGGCGGGGTCCTGACTGGGGGGAGCTGGGACGTGCCCGTGCCCGGCTGCTGCTCCTGCCTTGGCCGGTTCCTCCCCCCTTTGCACGTGCTGGTGGCACCCGTGGACACGTGGGGGGACGTTTCTGCTGCCAGCTCAGGGCAGGACGGGTTTCGTGCCCGGGTCAGGGTGGGCACTGCCCACCCCTGTCACCCGTCACCACCGTGCCTGCTCCCACCCCCTGCAGCCCCTCTGCCCCCTCCTGACCCAGCGTGGGGACACTCCACTGCTGTGCCCTCCTCCAGGGCAGCAGCAGCTCCTGCCAGCCCAGGTTGGTACCTGCTGGGCAGAGGAGGTGGTGGGGACCTCCAGCAGGGACTTCGGGGTGTGCTCTGCCTCGCGTTTGCCTCCGCCAGCTGAGGGTGTTTTTGTAGGGTCTCTGCCACGGCCAGCTGGGTCAGAGCTCCTTGGCATCATCCCTGTGCTCCCTGTGAGCCCTCAGGCCCAGCAGCCTCGGCCTTGGCCGGGTTAGGAATAAATCAGTGACCCAAAAGCTGCTGCTTGGTTTGCACTTTTGTGTCCCCAAAGTCCCCCCCCGAGCAGGGCAGGGGGTCCCACACGTGGGTGCAGCTGCTTTTTGGCACCACGCTCGAGGAGGAGACCTTGGCTCACCCCAGCCCAGCTCAGTGCCTGTCCCTGTCCCTTCCCTGAGCACTGGGGTCACCCCGGGGCTGGTGACACCGCTCAGCCCCGCTGGCTGTGGGGGTGGGGACAGGGGCCAGGGCCCCTCGTCCCTCTCAGCCCAGCTCTGCCACGTGGTGGGTGCTGGTCCAGCTGCATGAAACAGGATTAGCAGGTCTGGGCTGCTCAGAGAAAGGGAGAGGGGCTCTGATCCTATTTGATAGCCTTGTAATGGTCTTAATTCCCTCTTGCTAAGGGCCACGATGAGACAGCAGCCCTTTGCCCGGTGTTAACTGGGCTAATCCAG
>NW_021940718.1:35785-64192 GCF_001715985.3 Manacus vitellinus
AGCCTGGAGGGAATTTGGGAGCAGCTCTCCCCAGGGCTGGCAGCCCAAGGCGATCCAGGGTGGATGGTTCCCAAACACAGGGAGCCAGGAAGCCAAAGGAAGGCTGGAGCTGGTCCTGCTCCAGGGAAGATGGACAGGGAGCAGCTCCTACAAGGTTCAGGGCAAGTCTGAGCCTCTGGGTCTCGATTTCCCTCGGGATACAAGGGGACATCCCAGGGAACAGCAATGGGATACAGGGAGGCTGCTCTGGGAGGGCTGGACTCGTCCTCCCTGCTCTGACCTCCTCACCTTGCACTGCACTGGGTGCCACAGCCACACCAGGCCTGGAATGCGGCTGGAAAACACCAAAACCCCCCCAGACTGGCAGCAGCTGGGGGTCCCCAACCCGGGGGAAGCCACCAGGCCGTGGCTAAGCCGACAGTGCCACCTGCTGCCACCACACACCCGGCCCTGTGTCCCTGTCCCACACCACGGCAGGGCCTGGACCAGCCCCAGGGCTCCTTTCCCTCCTTCCAGGCTTCTCCCAACTTCCCTGCAAAGCCCCTCCCAACAAACCCACCCGGGGTTGTGGGACCCCCCCCCTCGACGTGGAACACGAGACACCCCCGGGGAGCCTGCGAGTCAACTCGATTTTTTTTTTATTATTAAATATACATCCTCTCTTGGCACAAATCTTAAAATATATAAACATTATATATATAACAAAGTGTCTTCACTGCAATAAAATAGAACTCCAGATCCAAGAAAAGCAGTCAAAATTGACACACACACACACACACACACACACTGATGGTGAGGACACAAAAGGCATTTTAACAGTGTTTGTGCTAATAAATGCATAGACCACACAGGCAGTGAGCAGTGCTGGGAAAACCTGCAGGGCATGGCATTCCAGGGGGGGACAGAACAGGAGGAAACAGCCCCTACAAGATCCAAAAAGATCCTGCCCCAAAAGATCCTGCTTTGTAGGAAGGCCACCTCCTCCTCCTCCGGCCCAGTCCTGGTGGGGAGAGCCCAGAATGTACCCCCAGCTCTCTGAGGAGCCCAGGAACCCAGCCAGGAACCTGGGAAGTACCTGCAGAGCCCAGGAACCCAGTCAGGAACCTGGGAAGTACCTGCAGAGCCCAGGAACCCAGCCAGGAACCTGGGAAGTACCTGCAGAGCCCAGGAACCCAGTCAGGCACTGGGGAATCTCCCTGGGAAGGATCCCAGCACATTCCCTGCCCGCCCAGGACTGGCACCGGCCTCGCTCAGCACTGCCACGTCACCTCTGCTCAAAGTCTCCTTTCAGCTGCTTTTGGGTTAAAAGACAAGAGGGTGAAGATGGTGCTCGAGTCCTTCCAGGTGGAAGGCAAAGGGAAGTGCCACAGGAAGTTATGGAGCTGCTCCTGGAGGGCTCCCAGGGAGCCCCACACTGCCCAGCCCGGGGGGCCGGGACTCCTCTCCCGACCCTCCCACCACGGTGCCACCNCCCAGGGAGCAAACGGGGCATCCTCGGAGGTACCGCGAGGAAACGACACGGAGCAGCAGCAGCAGCATCTCAGCTCCTTAAGGGAAGGAGCTGGGACAGGGAAGGTGCTCAACTGGACAAAAAACTTCCAAAAAAACCCCTTCCTTCCCATCACTCAGTGCCTGTAAGTTCTTGGCCCCCCCCAGGAGCACTGAGGCCTGCGAGGGGAAGGAGCTGGGACAGGGAAGGTGCTCAACTGGACAAAAAACTTCCAAAAAAACCCCTTCCTTCCCATCACTCAGTGCCTGTAAGTTCTTGGCCCCCCCCAGGAGCACCGAGGCCTGCGAGGGGGGGACGGGGTCGGGCTGTTCGGGCGCCGCCGGAGAGCTGCAGTTTTGTCATTTTGGATGCATTTATTGGACCTGATTTTCTCGAAGTGCTAGTGCAGGGCTCAAGGTGCAGAAGCAGGAGGGAGGGAGAAAAAAAGCACAAATTCCTGCTTGGCTGTAACACGTTAAAGGAATGGAGGGAAACCCGACTCGGGAATCCAAAGCAATTTGAGGAGAACGAAATGAGAAACGGGGGAATTGCAGCAGTAGCAAAGAAGTTCTAAAGAAAAGAAGGAGTAGAGGATATTCCTGTTTGACTTGTCTCCTTTCTCAGGGCTAAAGGCAAAGGACCTTCTTGGCCAGCACACAGAGACCCCCTTCCCAAAGCAGGACACCTCATTCCAGGCAGCAGAGAGATCTGGAACGTGTCTCAGTTCATGCAAGGAATAAGAGAAGGGAAGAGAACACTCTGTTTCTCCTTTTCTACATTCAAATCAGAGAAAGGAACAAAAAAAACCCACCCCCACTATTAAAAAAACAACCCAAAGCAGTAACACACAGTTACTTCAAACACTTCTGCCCAAGAAACAAAAGCACCAAACCCACCCCGGACTGAATCCAAAGCTCTGCCTCCGAACAAACACTCAGCCTGCACAACTTGGAAAAACAGGTTTGGCTCAAATTCCACTGAATTACAATCAGGTGCAGCTGCTAATTCAAGGAACAACTTCTCTTGGCCCAGTGCTTCCAAGTCTGGCTGTGCTTGTTCCTCAGCTCCAGGTTCTGGCTGCGAGGGGGGGGTTCCAGGCTCAGCCTCTTCCAGGGGATTCCCATCCACTTCAATCCACTGGCTGCACTCCTGCCAGGGCAGAGGATTCCCTGTGCAGATCTGCCCTCCCATTCGCTCCCAGTCACCCAGGAAATCCTTTCTCAGGAGGAGTTAAAGCACCTCTGTGGCCACAGGGGTTCAGTGATTCTCTGGGATGATCCACTAATTCCACGGAGCAAAGGAAGCAGCTCCAACCTGGATGCCACAGTCCAGCTTCTCCTCCTCCTCCTCCTCCTCCAGGGCTGTGCAGAAAGGAAGGAGCTGTCCAGGCTGGGAGGGGATGGGCATGGATTGGACACACAGACACACAAACAACTGCTCACACGCCTGGGAAGCAAAGATTTCCTCCCCGGGCTGGACAAGGGAGAGACAAGAGCAGGATAATTGGGCTTCTCCATTGGAGAAAAGAAATCAGGAGCTCTTGCAAGGACCGAGCAAAGCTTCAGCCGAGGGAGGAGAAGAGCTGAGAACACCTTCTGGCAGCAGCAGGAGCACAGGACAGCCAGAGCTCAGGGCCATCTCCACGGGCTCTCACACCCCCCCAACTGACAGTTCTCTCATCACAGATCAGGGGCTGCAGTCCAGGGATGCACAAATCACCATTTCTGGGCCTGGAGGCAGAAGTTACCGAGGTTGACACCCAGCCAGGAAAGTCTGGGCCATCCCAGCTCTGGGAACAACCTGTTAACACCTCAGTGTGCTGGCCCTGGGCCACGGCCACAACGTGCAAGTGGAGGTGCTTGATTCCTAAGGAAATATTTGGCATCAGAAGCAAGTTTCTGCTCCAAAGAACAAGTGCAAAGACAAAAGAAAGGAGAAGGCTGCCTCTACCAGCTGTGCAATTCCCTCCATTCCCATTAATCCGTGACACAAGGCTCAAGCTACAACAGCTGGAGTGCAAACACCAGGAAAGGACAGATTCTAATTTATGCCTCATTTTTCTTCTATACATTATGGACTGTGCAGGGCTAAGGAGGGATTTTTTATCTTGGTACAGGTAATCTGATTCTCAGGGAAGCCTGAAGTTTGCTCTGACCTCTCTTGCACTCCAAATTTAATAAGAGGAACGGATCACAGAACAACCCCACCCCCAAAATCTCCATTTCCCTGAAAACTGATTTGAAATAGAAACACCAAAAGCTTCTTCACCATTAATTTTCAAATTACCAGTGGAAGTGATTGGCACTACATAGATCATTTCTGAAGGGTCAGCACTGGCTGTGGTGCCCAGAATCCCAAGGACCAAGCTGGTCCAGGAGAATTTTAGGAATGGGAAAGCAGGTGGGATGTGGATTAACAAACAGAGGTGACACGACCTACACAGCAGGTACCAAAAAGACAAAAAGGTTGTTCAGAAGCAATGCCAGAAGCTGGAATCAGCTCCCAGGCTGGTTCCACCACACAGGGACAGCTTTTTTTTGGGGACAGCAAAGTCAGGTGTTTGTTCTCACGTGGTGCATAGAGCAGCAACAATAATACTGAAGGATAAAACTGCTTGAGCTGCAAGGATGTAACACCCTCTCCTAGGGCATCAACACTGTTAAATCCCTTGGAAAATGTTGCCTCCAGACCAGGACAACATGGAAGGGTTTGGGCAGCCCCAGAACGTGATCCAGTTTGGGAATCCAGGCCCAGCCCTGACCCGACAACAAGGACAACACACACGAGAATTCCATTCCCAAAACGGCTCAGAACTTCCCTCCCCTGCTGTCCACAGTCTTTGGTAATCTCAGAGGGACACCCCAAACAAGGGGGATTTATGCAACTCAACCCAAAAGTGAGAGAAACAACTGGAGAAGGGCAGAGAAACATTCACCTTCCAGGACAAGAGCAGTGTCCCGGCCCTGCTCCGTGGAGAGCACGCTCCCAGCTCGCAGGAACACGTGGAATTCCCTCCAGACTGACTGGAATATTGCACTTTGCAGGCTGCCTCCAGCTCACACGTGCTCTGGGAGCTCCAAACTGCCTGCCAGGAGCTTCCCACATCCAGGGGGTCATTCCAACAGCACCGAGTCCCCTCTTCCATCACCCACCGCCTCCTCTGCCCAGGGGGCCCAGGGGGGAGCGGGAGCAGCACGGGTGGGTTTGGGAAGCTCCACTCCTGGCACCAGAGTCAGGCAGAAGGGGTGAGGCAGCTGCTTTGGAGGACTCAGCTCTGCGGGGTCGGAGGGATTTGGTTCGGGGTCGAGGTTTCCGAGGGGCTCGAGAGGGCTCGTTCAAAAGGACCAAAAAAAAATAATAATAATAATAAAAAAAAATAATCCAGGAAGGACAGGAAACCCAAAACAAGGCAGGTGAGTTCTGGAGCTGCAGGAGGGCACGAGGGCACTGCTCTTTCTACAGGGTTTGGGGCTCTTCCCCTGGCTGAGGGGGTGGAAGCACGACCTCTCCACGTGCTGCAGCTCAGGGAGCAGGATCTGTGGCAGGTCAAAGGTGGTGAAGCTGATTCCCACTGCATCCGAGGGACTCAAGAGGCTCATTAAAAAGGACCAAAAAAAAAAGAAATTAAAAAAAAAAATATCCAGGAAGGACAGGAAACCCAAACAAGGCAGGTGAGTTCTGGAGCTGTGGGAGGGCATCGCTCTTTCTACAGGGTTTGGGACTTTTCCCCTGGCTGAGGGGGTTCAAGCACTACCTCTCCACGTGCTGCAGCTCAGGGAGCAGGATCTGTGGCAGGTCAAAGGTGGTGAAGCTGATTCCCACCACGATGGGCCCTTGGAGGTTTCCGAGGGACTCGAGAGAGGGCGTCGTTAAAAAAGGACGCAAAAAAAAAAAATAAAATAAAAAAATCCAGGAACAACAGGAAACCCAAACCAAGGCAGGTGAGTTCTGGAGCCGTGGGAGGGCACAGGCGAGGCGAGGGCTCTTTCTACACAGTCTGGGGCTCTTCCCCTGGCCGGGGGCTGAGGGGGTCCAGGCACTACCTCTCCTCCCCGCCGCCGTGCTGCAGCTTGCGGAGCAGGATCTGCGTCAGGTCGAAGGTGGTGAAGCTGATTCCCACCGCGATGGGCCCTTTGACCCAGTTCATGCTGAGGCCCTTGTACAGGCCCCTGACGAGTCCCTCCTCCCTGACGATGTCCCTCATGGTGAGCAGGATGGAGCTGTAGGTGTGGCCCAGCACCCCGGCCGTCTGCATCCGCCGCCGCACCACGTCCAGCGGGTAGGAGGCCGACTGCCCGATGAGCCCCGCACAGGCCCCGAAGAGCAGCCTCTCCGGAGGGGAGGGCTGGGCCTTCCCGCTGTGATCTGCCAGGGAGAGAGGGGCAGAAGGTGGGAAAGCTGGAAAAGGGAGTGCCCGAACCCGGCGCTCCCGGGGGTTTGGGCCCCGAGTCCTTCCCGCGCCCGGGAATTGTGGTTTCTTGTGGTTTCTTCTGCAAGACACGGGTTTCCTGCAGGTAAAGAGGCTCCTGAAGCTCCACAAGCCACTTTGTAGCTGGCTCCAAGGGCAGGGAAAGGATTTGCAAGCCCTCAGTCCAAACACCTGCAGTTGGCCCCAAAGCCACCCCCAAACCTTTGCCTGCACCCTTCATTTCCAACAGCTGGAGTTGGCCTCAAGACTCCCTCAAACCTTTACCTGCACCCCCTCAATTCCAACACCTGGAGATGACCCCAAAGCCACCCCCAAAAATCAAACCTTTACCTGCACCCCACAATTCCAACACCTGCAGTTGGCCCCAAAGCCAGCCCCAAACCTTTCCTTGCACCCCCTAATTGCAACACCTGGAGCTGGCCTCAAGTCTCCCCCCCAAAAAGCAAAGCTTTACCTGCCCCCCCCAATTCCAACAGCTGGAGTTGGCCCCAAAACCTCCCCCAGACCTTTACCTGCACCTCCTCAACCCAAACACCTGGAGTTGGCCCCAAACCCTTCCCCAAAAAGCAAAGCTTTACCTAGCACCCCCCAATTCAACAGCTGGAGTTGGCCCCCCAAAACCTCCCCCAGACGCCTTACCTGCAACCTCTCAACCAAACACCGTGGAGTTGGCACCAAACCTCCCCAAAAAGCAAATCTTTTACCTGAAAATGCACCCCCCCCAATTCCAACAGCTGGAGATGACCCCAAAGCCACCCTCAAAAAGCAAACCTTTACCTGCACCCCCCAATTCCAACCCCTGGAGTTGGCCCCAAAGCCACCCCCAAACCTTTCCTTGCATCCCCTAATTGCAACACCCGGACTTGGCCCCAAGTCTCCCTCAAAAAGCAAAGCTTTACCTGCCCCCTCCAGTTCCAACACCTGGAGTTGGCCCCCAAGTCTCCCCCAAACCTTTACCTGCACTCCTCAACCCAAACACCTGGAGCTGGCCCCAAAGCCTCCCCCAAAAAGCAAAGCTTTACCTGCCCCCCCCCAATTCCAACAGCTGGAGTTGGCCCCAAAACCTCCCCCAGACCTTTACCTGCACCTCCTCAACCCAAACACCTGGAGTTGGCCCCAAACCCTTCCCCAAAAAGCAAATCTTTACCTGCCCCCCCCCAATTCCAACAGCTGGAGTTGGCCCCCAAGTCTCCCCCAAACCTTTACCTGCACCCCCTCAACCCAAACACCTGGAGCTGGCCCCAAAGCCTCCCCCAGAAAGCAAAGCTTTACCTGCGTGGACTTTCTTCAGCGTCTCGTAGGTGAAGAAGCTGAGCCCAGCGTAGGGGATGACCCCCAGGATGGTGGGGGTGAACCCCCTGTACAGGGTTTTCAGCCCTTCCTCCCGGGATATCCGGATGAAGACGTGGACAATGCTGCTGTACCTGCAAAGGGAGAGCACAGCTGTGCTGCTCAGAGGCTGCACAACCCCAGGAAATATTCCCAGCAGCACTTTCTGAAGGATCAGCAATTAATTAATTGGGCCCTGAGCTCATCAGACAGCTCAGAAGGGATTTCAGCAGCAAACACAGACACCAATCCTGGCCCTTCCACCACTTGTGTCCTGCCTGCTGGATCTTTCTGGAAGCACCAAGTGGTCTCCTAAAGAACCAACACAGAGTTTCCAGCAGTGAGGTCTCCCAGTATCCATCTCCTTCCAGGTCAGTGCTCAGAGCCCCAGCAATAAGAGGTTTATTGCACCAAAGGCTCTGAGCAAGAAGTGACCCAGAAAACGGGAATAAAGTCATCTGACCTTAAAAAAAAAAAGATCCAGAAAGTGGGAGTAAAGGCATCTGACCTTAAAAAAAAGTAATAAATACAGAAAACGGGAATAAAGTCATGTGATCTTAAAAAAAAAGAGCCAGAAAATGGGAATAAAGGCATCTGACCTTGGAAAAAAAAGACACAGAAAATGGGAATAAAGGCATCTGACCTTGGAAAAAAAAATCCAGAAAATGGGAATAAAGTCATGTGATCTTAAAAAAAAAAAAAAAAGAGCCAGGAAATGGGAATAAAGGCATCTGACCTTAAAAAAAGATCCAGAAAATTGGGAATAAAGGTATCTGACCTTAAAAAAAAAGATCCAGAAAATTGGGAATAAAGGCATCTGACCTTAAAAAAAAAGATCCAGAAAATTGGGAATAAAGGTATCTGACCATAAAAAAAAGATCCAGAAAATCAGAAAAAAAGGTACCTGACCTTAAAATGCCAAAAGCTGTGCACTGTGGTGGTGGCTGCAGGGGTTGTTGTGAGGACTTACATCTCCTTGGGTGTGACAGCCATGCGGGCACGGACCATGTCCAGGGGGTAGGTGACCATGGCAGCCGTGGTGCCCGCCAGGGAGCCAGCAATGAACCGAGGGAAGGGGGTCAGGGCCCTGCAGGAGGGGACAGAACAGACCAAACACATCACCTGGACAGGGAAAAACTTTGGAGAATGGCTCTGCTCTCCCTGCTCCCAAATCCCTGCTCTGCCTGCTCCCAAATCCCTGCTCTGCCTGCCCCCAAACACCCCAGTCCTGACCCCATCCTTCTATTGCCTCCCCAAACACCCTGTTCCTGACCCCATCCTTCCCTTGCCTCCCCCAAACACCCTGTTCCTCACCTCATCCTTCCCTTGGGCCCCCAAACATCCTGTTCCTCACCCCATCCTTCCCTTGGCCTCCCACACATCCCGTTCCTGACCCCATCCTTCCATTAATCCCCCAAACACCCTGTTCCTGACCCCATCCTTCCCTTAGCCCCCCAGACACCCCATTCCTGACCCCATCCTCCCATTAATCCCCCAAACACCCTGTTCCTGACTCCATCCTTCCCTTGCCCCCCAGCACACTGTTCTTTAAGCACACCACCCCGAGAGGGGCTGGCACAGCCCTGTGCCAACAGAGCTCCCCCCCCGGGGGCAGCAGCCCTGCCCAGAGCTGCCTCCCTCCAGGCTGCTCCCCGCCCTTCCCTCATCCTTACTTTCCCTGGAAGCCGTAGTAGCTCCCCAGGAGCTGCTTGTACTCCTCGTGGGCGCAGAACTGGATGGCGGCGTAGGGGACCACGCGGACCATGGTGGCCGAGTTGCCCCTCCAGAGGCTCCAGAAGCCCTCATTGAGGTAGGTGCGGTAGATGAGCCTGTAAGCCTCCTGCAGGACGTGGGGTGATCCGAAAAACCCCGGGGGAAGGGGTGATTGGCACAGAACCATGGAATCACAGGGTCAGCTGGGTTGGAAGGGACCTCCGAGATCATCAACCCAACCCTTGATCCAACCCCGCTGTGGTTCCCAGCCCATGGCACTGATGCCACATCCAGTCTGTCCTTAAACACCTCCAGGGATGGAGAATCCACCCCTTCCCTGGGCAGCCCATTCCAATGGCTGAGCACCCTCTCTGCAAAGAAATTCTTCCTGATATCCAACCTAAACCTCCCCTGGCACAGCTGCAGACCCAGCCCTCTTGTCTTGCTGATGGTTGCCTGGGAAAAGAGACCAACCCCCCCCGGCTCCCCCCTCCTGTCAGGGAGTTGCAGAGAGTGAGGAGGTCTCCCCTGAGCCTCCTCTTCTCCAGGCTGAGCCCCCCCAGCTCCCTCAGCCTCTCCTCACAGCACTTGTGCTCCAGTCCCTTCCCCAGCCTCGTTGCTCTCCTCTGGACCTGCTCCAGCCCCTCCATGTCCTTCCTGAGCTGAGGGCCCAGAACTGGACACAGCACTCCAGGGGTGGCCTCACCAGTGCTGAGTCCAGGGCAAGAATCACTTCCCTGGCCCTGTTGGCCACCCTGTGGTGGTGGGGGGGAAAGCAAAAAAATCACCAGAGAAGGTCCCAAAAACAAGCCCTGAGTGATGTCACACTTAATGTTGGGTAAAACCCAGAGCATGAGCAAGGACTGAGCCCCTCTGTGCCACCAACAATCTGATTAAAAACTGCCCTATAATAAACAAGATTACTCCCAGTCTTTCCCCTCTGTGCTTTCCACTGAGTCCTCCTAATAAATCCCAAGCAAGAAAGTTAAAAAAAAAAAAGGCAAACAAAAGATGCA
This sequence comes from Manacus vitellinus, assembly GCF_001715985.3. Classification (NCBI taxonomy): domain Eukaryota; kingdom Metazoa; phylum Chordata; class Aves; order Passeriformes; family Pipridae; genus Manacus; species Manacus vitellinus. Next base: position 45,762 of record NW_021940718.1, read on the forward strand.
GTTGGAGCTATTACTGCCATTAATCAAACACTTCAGGGCAACAGCAGACAAGACACAACACCTCACCTTGGCAGAAAATCTTTTTGAAGACACTAAAAGGAGGGGAAAAAAAAACAACAAAAAAAGGAACATTAGGTCTTGCAACACATTTAGATGGATCAAATATAAATAAACATTTGGCCCATAAATAAACCATACAGGTGTTTTATCTGAGGGATAAAAAGAGAAGCAAAAGAATTAATGCAGGAGGAAGCAGGGATTGTTTTATAATAAGGGCTTAACACTGGTAACCAGCACAGGAGTGAGGAAAACGTTCAGTTCGTGCCACACGCCACTGAAACAAAGGAATAAACACAAAATTAATTCAAACCCCAATATTTCAGCAGAGCATTTCCATGCCCAGGCTCCAAACCAAACGTGGGCCCAATTAAGCAGCTGCTGCAGCTTCTCCCTCACTCATCTGAGACTTGGAACCCCTCGAGTGCATCCAAGGATCACATGCAAATGCATTTTCACCACCCTGCTCCTTTATGCCATTCATCACTTTTGGTTGGGTTTTTTTTTTTCAGAAATAAACACAATTGTGATGGAAAAGAAGCAGTTCTTCTCCCTCTGCCACAGGAAAATTCAGAGAATTGTGGAAGCCCAGGAGGATTTGGGTTGGAAGGGACCTTAAAGACCATCTTTCCAGGTTGCTCAGAGCCCCATTTTTCAGTCTCTACTTAAGGGACAACCTTCCTCCACTCAATAACCCAAAGCAAAAGTGTCAAAAATAGGAAATATCCAGGTAATACCCCAAAGGTGATTTGCCCCTGCTCGGACAGGGAAGAGCAAGAAGCTAAAATATCCATCAGGAACTAAGAGATTGCTCAAATGGGAACATTTGGATCACATCCTTTGCAGTGAGTGGGATGGGCCAAAGCAAACAGGTATTTTTATAAACGTGGCCTGTCTGAATTCCAGGGATTTCGGGTCAGCTGCTGACCCAGCCCAGTCCTGTGGTTCCATCCCACATCTCCAAGCTGGGATGAACCAGGGGGTGAGCTGTGGTGGGAGAGCAGAGCATGTCCTCCCTGCTGCACCAGCATCTGCTCCCAGGGGCAATCCCAGCCCAGGTTTTAATCCCCCTGATCCACAGCCCTGCTATCCCTCAGCCCTCCCTGTCCACAGGGAAAATCACATCAAATGAAAGCCAATCCCAAATTAAATGTCAGCCAGGGATCAGATTAAACCCACCCAATTCAGTTGATCTGGGACGTCAACCAGCTTTAAAATTCCTGCCTTTACCAAATGTCTCCTCAATCAACAGCCTGTGCTGTTAATTATCCCTCTGGGATAATTAGTGGAGCTAATTCAGTCCCTGCACTGGGACAGGGGGACCAAACAGAGCCCAGGACGGGGCTGAATCCCAAATCCTGCTGAACACCTGGCAATTTTCTGTTCCAAACACATGAATTTCACTTTCTGTTCCACAGTTCAGGGGTTCCAAGGAGGGCTCTGCAACACAAACCCAGAGATGCAGCTCCAGTGCCTCTTGCAGTATTTCCATCACTAACTTCAGCTCCCCCCAAACCAACTCAGGGGCAGGAAACTCCAACCCCTCCATTCCCTGCCTCCAGTGCCTCCACAGCTCCTCCTGTTCCCCTTGGGGCACTGGAGAACAGGCTGGCTGAGCAGGTCAGGGGTGCTGCTTTGGGTCCTGCCAACAAGAATTAAGAGTATTTTTGGAAAAGCCCACAGGACTCACCTTGGAACATGATTTTTGTCCTATCCAGGGGAGCCACTGCAGTTTTAGCAACAGCACCAGCCAGTGCACCAGACATCAGGGAGTTGAGCACTTTCTTCTTCTCCTGGTTATCCTGGAACAAAGCACAAGGAATAACACTTCACCTCTACTGCAGCTTTTACCCCCCCCTTTCTCCAGGATTTGGGTCAAAATGCTTTCCTAAATTTCTAGCACAGTGAATTCCTGAGCAGATCAGCAAGCAAAATTCCAAGACCTGCCACCTCCTACCTCCTCTCTGTTATTTCTCCTTCTCAGAGCTCAGCCACTCCCTCACCACCATTTCTCCCCAAGGTTCTCCCAGTAACACCCCAGCCCTGTTTTATCCCAAGGATAAAACCAGGCAGGTTTCCTGCTCTGCTGAATGGGATGGCAGTGGGTTTGTTACTGGCATTCCTGCCCCAGCTCATGTTTATAAAGCAGCCCTTTTCTCCCAACACACAGACAGGGAGCAAGTAAATGAAATCCAACAGTGTGGAGGCTCCAGACTGTGACACCAGGCTTACTGTGAGCTTCTGACACGCTCTGTGTGGCTGTGGAGAAGAGGAGTTAACATCTCCCTTTTTCTCAGAGCGTTTCACAACTAAAAAAGTTAATGTTTGTTGCCCAAACCCCTGGATTTGCCCTCCCATCTCTGCCTGGCCGGGGCTGAAGGCAAGGGCAGCCACGTGAAGGTGAACTTCAGCCTGAGCTTGGGGCTAAACCAGACCAAGGTTCAGCATCCCCTCCTCTTCCAGGGTTTCCAGTGAATCCAGCAGCAGGAGCAGCAGGAGCAGCAGGAGCAGGGACAGCCAGGCTCGTGGCCCTGGTCCCAGCTCTGCCAGCAGGACACAACAAGGGAACCCAGCCCTGCCTGGCAGTGCCAGTGATGCCTCTTCCCAGGGGGATGGAAACTCTTGGCTCTCCCCAGAGGAACACAGGTTACACATTCCAGGGCTGGCACACGCCCTGCAGCTCTGCCAGCACCCCAGAGCTCAAATCACAGGCTGCCTGGGGGTGGAAGGACATGAAAACCCATCCAGTGCCACCCCCTGCCACGGGCAGGGACAGCTTCCACCAGCCCAGGTTGTTCCAGGCCCCATCCTGGGTTTGGACACTTCCAGGGATGGGGCAGCCACAGCTTCTCTGGGAAACCCATCCCAGTCCCTCACCACCCTCCCAGGGAAGAATTCCTTCCCAATATCCCCTCCAACCCTACTCTCTGTCAGTTTGAAGCCATTCCCCCTTGTCCTGGCACTCCAGGCCCTTCTCCAAAGTCTCTCTCCATCTTTCCTGTAGCCCCTTCAGGTCCTGGAAGGCCACAATCAGGTCACCCCAAAGCTTCTCTCCTCCAGGCTGAACAATCCCAGCTCTCCCAGCAGAGCTGCTCCAGCCCTCTGATCCTCTTGGTGCCTCCTCTGGGTTTTCTCCAGCAGCTTCCACGTCCTTCCTGTGCTGGAGACCCCAGAGCTGGATGCAGGATTCCAGGTGGGGGCTCAGAATCAATCCCTTCCCCTCCTTCCCACGCTGCTTTTGGCTCCCCAGCCCCTCGTGCTCTCACCTCTGCTGGGAGATGGGCTGCTGTGACTGGCTCCACATCCTTTGGGAATTCCACTGGACCCTCTCTCACACCATTACCCATTACCAGTCACACTTCCAAAGGGGCAGAAGAGTTCTGGCTCCTACATGGGGGAATAAAAACCAAGGAAAAGCGTCAAAAATAGGGAATTATCCAGGTAGTGAAAGCACAGGAAGGACTGACACGCTCCCAGGGCTGTTTCCAGCAGGAAACCCCTCTCCAAGCTCCCAAGGGAAGAGCATTTCCAGGATCCTCGTGCAATTCCCTTCCTTTAAGGTGTAAAGGGATGTGTGGGGGGTACTTTGGTGCCACATCAAACCTGTGTCCATCACATCCACCCTTTCCACCCCAAGGGGAACTCAGCTGCAAGCAACACCACCAAAACATCCCTCATTTCCAGGGAGAAGGGTCAGGCCCTGCCCTGTCCTCTTACAGGCAGGATTCTGGTTGATATCTCACTGCTGAGCAACCAGACATTGGAGGGGGGCTGTGGAAATTTAAACCCCCTGCCCTGGAAAAAGGGGGGGAAAAAAAACCAGTCCCAGGAGCAAGTGCCCAAATCCTGGCAGGAGCAAGTGGAGGTTATTTTAGGGAAGAGAGAGATCCAGTGGCTCACACGTGCCAGAAAGGCTGTTCTGACGACACCAGGGATCCAACCTGAAGCAGCACATCAGTGATTTTAGGGCTCCCTCTCCTCACAGCTGCACCATAAAAAGCAGAAATACCGGCCAGTTGGAGCTGCAGAGTGTAGATGCAGAGAGAATGCTTTTAAAGAGAAGCTTTTCACTTGTTTTTAGCTTTAAATTTCTAATATTTCTGCTTTTTACAGGGCGATTTTTTTGCACCACGCAGTTGCCTTTTTTTTTTTTTTTTTTTTTAATTTTTTTTTTAATTTTTAAATCTCCAGAAATGGGAAGAGCTGCAGCTGGAAAAACCCTGGGGCAGCACAGAGAGGTGGTGAACCCCTTCACAGAAGGGTCTGTGACAACAGGGAGCAGTTTTCCAAGCCACAAAGCTGTTCCAACAGCCTCAGTGACACCCTGGATTCCTTCCCAGGAACGTGCTCTCAGGAAATCTGAATTCCCAAACAGATCCTGTCCCCCAGCAAGTCACTTCACTCCTGCTCCCTCTGATGCCTGGTTTGGAAAAACCACCTTCAGGCTCCTTTTTTTTCCCCTCCTTTTTAACAATCTCCAGGTATTTTATGCTTGTCAGCACCTTTCAGACTTGCTGACCTATTTTTTTTTTCCCTCCCTCGTGTCTCCCATAAATTAGTGCCACCCTTCCCTCTCCAGCAGATATCAAAGGCAAAGCAGAGGCAGCTCCTGCATCACCAGTTTGGGATGAGGGATCCACAAACACCCCTGGGCACCTTTAATGCCAAACATCCCAGAATCCCAGGATGGTTTGGGCTGGAAGGACCTTAAAACTCATCCAATTCCCACCCCCTGCCACGGGCAGGGGCACATCCCACTATCCCAGGGTGCTCCAGCCTGGCCTTGGGCACTCCCAGGGATGGGGCAGCCACAGCTTCTCTGGGAATTCCATCCCAGGGGGGGAATTCCTTCCCAATATCCCACCTCTCCCTGCCCTCTGGCGCTGGGAAAAGCCATTCCCTCTCGTCCTGTCACTCCACTCCTTGCCCAAAATCCCTCTCCATCTTTCCTGTTGGCTCCTTCAGGTCCTGGAAGGCCACAATCAGGTCACCCTGAAGCTCCCCTTCCCCTGCTGGAGCTTTGGGAAGACACAAACCCACGTGTTTCCAGCTCCTGAGGGGGTTTTCCAAAAAAAAAAAGGTGTCTCTCAGAGAGCAATAACTCCAAATTTGAACAAGAAATAACACCTGACACAACCCAAACATCAGCAGTGTTGGCACCCAGAGGGTTCCCTCGCAGAAGTTTGGCCCTGGGAACAAAAACTCCCTCCAGGATCAAGCCCAGGGATGATCCCATGACACAGCAGAGCAGAGCACTTAATTATTTTGAAGAGCAGTTAATTATTTCTCACTGCTACCTGCAGTCATTTCCCTCCCCTTCTCACTCCCTCTCATCTCCCCTGCTTGGGAAAACTCATTGTAAAATGAAATAAAGCCTTTCAGCCAAGGCACCAAAGAAATCACAGGTGGAGACATTTCCCCTGCCTGGCTCCAACAAAGGAATGTAGGTCAGGATATCAGATTTATCTCTGCCAAAAATAACACACAGACACACACACACCCCCCACACCCCCCAAAAATAGAAATCGTGCTGAAGGGCTTAGGGATGCAAAACACAACTTTCTTTGAAAGATTGATTGAGAAAGAGATGCCTGAGAGGGGATTTGCAGACCTGATGTTAAGCCCTTGACTTTATTTTGGGACAGGGATGAGATGCATTCACCCCACCATATTGTCTTTCAGCCCACTCAGACATGCCCCTCTCTTATTTTTAGTGCCCTGAGCTCACAAACACCTGTTATATGCCCAGTTTTACACATTAAACTGCCCCCATGGCTCTGCAGAAACACAGGCTCTAAACATGCAGAGGCTCCGAGGTAAAAATAGCATTTATTTATTATTTTCTGCTGAAGGAAAGCAAAAAATACAGGCAGCTGTATTTTATTTTGGGCTCTGATGCCAGGGGGTTATTTTGACCAATAATGCACATTTACTGGAGCCACACAGAACAAAGGTCAGGTTCAAATCTGAAGGGTGAATTTAAAGTTTTGGGGGTGAATTTGTAACATCATCCTGCACACGTATCACCCTGACTGGCTCATTAAGTAATCCACTGAAAGCCATGTGGGTATTTTTTTTTAAATCCCTGTGTTTCATCCTGCTCCCAGCACAGCCATTCCCTGTGTTTACAAAGCCACAGGCAACCAGGGAAAAAAAAAAAGCTGTGGATTAGATGTAATTTTTTTTATGACACACCACTGGGTTATTTAGATGGGAGTTACACAAGGCCCTGTCACACATCTGGATCCCCAGGGCAGAGCAAACCATTCCCCTCAGGAATCAGGCAGGAAAAACTGCTGGCAAAAGGGAGTTTGGAAGTTAAAGGGGTTTAATGAGTAACACACTCCGTGCTTTTACACCAAAATTTATGGACAGGGCAAAGCAGTTCCTGCACATCCAGCAGAATAAACTGCCTGGGTCAACACAGATTAAAGATTTCCCAAACTGGGGAAAAAAATAGGGAAGCTCAGGCCCCTCCTCCCCTTCAGCACCCCAGAAAATTGAGGATATTGGGATGGCAAAGCTCTGCCTGGGGTGGCTTTTCCAGGTCTATCCCGGTGTTCCAACAGCTCTGGGAGCACCTGGGCACTAAAACCATATTTTCCCCACCATATTTTCCTAACCATATTTTCCCCACCATATTTTTCTAACCATGCTTTACAATGATATTTGTTATAATTGTTCTTGAGGGGTTTTTTCCAACTTCAACAATTCCTTGACCACTGGAAAAGACGTTTGTTTGATGCTCCCTGGTGGAATTTAGACCTGTCCCAAAGCCCTGAGATTTCTGAGGGAATTATCATCTCCCCAGCAAAGCAAAGTAGAGCAAAGCAAAGAGCACCAGCAGCTGTTTGCTGAGAAATATTTGCTTTTTTTTCCCTCCTGACAACCCCAGAGGGAACCATGGAAATAGTCCCGAGCCCCGTGACAGGGAATGGCAAAGCTGTGGCCCTGATGCTCACAAAATTCACTGTATTCAGGAGAAACTGGGGCTGAGGGGAGAAAAAAACAAGGCACAGACAGAAAATTAAAGGCTTTTTAAACGGAGTAATTGGGAGTCGTTGCAGCAGCACATCCCACTCTCAGCTCACAGCCACAGTTCACCTCTGGGGCATCATCTCCATTTCAGTCAGGTAAAAAGCCCCCTTGTACAACTCCATTCAGACATTCCAGCTGCCCTCACTGCTCAGTTATCCAGCTCCTTTTTTTTTTTTTTTGTTTATTATGTCGTTAACGTGGCTAATGAAAGCACGTAATTAAATTAGCAAAGAAGGAGAAAACCCAGAGAGCTCCTGCAGGAGGGTTCACACATTTTCCCAGGCAGGCTGAAGTGACCCAGGGAAGTTGCTCAATTAGGTTTCCCTTCAATTGTTGTTGTTAAATTGAGCAATTGAGTCTGACAGAGAGAGAGAGAGAGAGAGAGAGAGAGAGATGTGGTAAAAACTGAGATTACTGCAGCTTCAAAATCACCCTTGGAGCAAAAGCACCACAGAAAATCACAGGAAAAAAAGGGCTGAAACGCTCAGAACGGGATGAACTCCAACCAGATGGGCCCTTGAGGTCCATCTTTGCCTTCCAGTTTGATTAAGCTGTTAAAAATCAAGCCCAGGGGTGCCCTGCAGCCCCAGCTCTCCTCAGTCACATCCATCTCCTCACACACAAATCCAGCCCCAAAACATCAGCTGGGAACAGTCCAGAGCTCCCCTTCCCCTAAAGGCCTGGACAGAAACCACTGGAATTATTTTTAGGGAATCACTGCCTGAAAGACTCCCTAAATTACAGTATCTGGAAGAGTTTAATTTTCTTCCAGCCTTCCTCAGCTTTAAAAGAAACCCTTCCCCTGAGAGAAACCCCAGGCCTGCCAACAAAAACCCGGGACAAAGATCCGAATTCTTGGCGTGGTTTTTTGGACGATCTGACCCGAATTAGGGCACTGGGAAATGGTTAAACCCGAAGCCCTGCAAGAAAAAAAAGGCAGCTGATTATTCCTGGGGCCTGGTGTTTTTGAACAGAGCTGGGAAGGAGCCCCAGAACAGAGGGAATCTTGGCAAGGAGAGACAGAGCTTTCATTCTTCAGCTGCTGAGAGGAGCCTGTTGCTGGGAACACCTCAGCTGGGTTTTCCACAGCCAAAAGCTGGAGAGCTGCTCTTATCTGCCAGGCAGAAAGCAGCTTTATCTGAGGGAGGGCAGAGCCCTCCAGCCAGGGAGGGGGCTGAACCCACTCCCCGGGTCAGGGAGCAATTCCCTGGCTCCAGGAGAAGGCAGGAAAACAAGCCACCCATCCCACAACCCCTCAGCCTGGACACCCCTCAGAAACCCCTCCTCCAAGGTGACACCAGGAGGAAACCACAATAAAATATAAAACTACTTCAGCACACAGTCTCTGCTCTAAAACCCCCCAGCAGAAAAATAAGTAAGGAAAAATAAGGAATTAAGATCTTCCATCAGGAAGCAGGATGAGCCACAGCTGTGCCAGGAAGGTGCCATTCCCTCAGGGCAAGGATTTCCACCCTGGTGGAGCTCCAGAGATCAGGAGCTGCCCCCTCAGTGTGTGTTGTGCTCACTCTGCCTTGACTTTGGCAGGATTTAAAGTCAAGCATCACCTCTGCTCAGCCAAAACGCTGCAGGTTTCAGCTCAGTTGGGTTATTTTGGGGGGGTAACTCAGGCCCAGCAGCACCAACACAGACCTTCACCTTTGGGCAACAACAGGGAGCAGCAGATTTAAAGCACAGCCACAGAGCAAAGAGCTCCTTAAAACCTCATTTATTTGGTGGCTTTGCATCTCAGTCACCTTCTCCAGTCCAGACAAAATGTAACACCCTTTCCCAAGCCCAGGAATATTGATGGATCACCTGGAAAACGGCACCACAGGGTGAAAAATTGGTGTTGGTTGTAGGGGAAGGGCAAAGCTGAATGAACTTTCCTGTCACTGGCAGCAAAGTTGCTCGAAGAAAATCATTCCTGGTTCCTGAAGGTTTTTTCTCCAAACCTGTCTGACCTGTACCCAAGCCCAGGCAACCACAGGCTCAGGGCTGGGGTTTTCTGTTTTATGCAACCTGGTGGAGTGAGGCTGAACACACCAGGCACACCTGAAACCTGCCCTCACAAGGCAGAGCTCCAGCTCAAAGGAAAAAACAAACCCAATTCTTGCAGCTCCTGACTCATATTCTGGGGTTATCAGAGGCCAAAATTCCCTTGTCTGAAGCAATCACTGGGGCCAGAGTTCCTGCTGAAATCCAACACCAAGGACAGCCCCAGTCCCCCCTCTCCTCAGCACCCACATCCAGAGGTCCTGAACAATCCTTTTGACTCGCTGGGGGAAAAGAAAAGCAAGTGTTGAGTACCCACAGCTCCAGGAGGGTGTAAAGATGCTCAGCTCCCCAGAATCCAGCCCTGGTGTTTTAGACACTCAGGTTATTTTTAAACACCTTCAACCCACAGGTTGTTGGTGTGGTTGTACCAACCCTCTGGTACCTTTATTACAGTCTCTCCTTCCTCAGCTGGTTTCCAACACCCACAGACGTCTCCTCTGTTCCTTCACACACACACCCTTCTCCAACCAGGAGTCGTTTCAACCCCAGGATGTTTCCAAAACACTCCAAAATCCATCAGACCGCAGGAAAACAACACCGGGAGGAGCAAAACAACCTCCCCCAGAGAGCTCGGCAGCGAAGCAGCAGCAGCAGAACCCAGAGCAGAGCGACAGCAGGTTCCAAACCCACCCTGAATCCCCAGCCAGCAGGAAAAACCACACACAAACACGTCTCCAAGGCACACAGACACATCTCCAGCGCCTCCAGGCCTCAGGGGAGCCCAGGTTTAAGGTCAGCACAGCAACTGCTCTGCTGGAACAGGGAGTTCCAGGCTCACAGGCAGCCGAGAAGGTGGGACCTCGTTTATTAACCCTGCACAGGCACTTCCAGCCTTTCCCACCTGGTTTTTGACATCACAATTTAAACTCAATCCTTCCACCCCCACCTCTGAAGGCAGAGTAGGGAAGTCTCCCCCTGCTCTGCAAGTTTTTGCTGGTGCTGAAGTGGGAGAAGCAGGAGGCAGGGGGGGATCTGTGTTTAACACACTCTGTGCCCCCTGGTACCTGTCCCTCAGCACAGACACAACACTTTGCCTCCTTTCCAGGTTCAGAGCAACTTAACAGGACCCAAATCCCCCCGGGCACGTGGAGCTGAGCTTGGCTGAGCCCAGCTCTGATCGGGAGACTTGGAAGGGAAGAGGAGCCGGAAAACTCGACACAGACACCCCACACCTGAGAGAGGGCACAGGCTGGCAAGGGGGGAGGTGGCAGGTGGGAACGGGCAGGTTGGGGGCAGGAGGTGGGCCAGGGGGACGGGCCCTGGCCCGGGCAGGCAGGGGGGCTGGCAAGGGAAGCAGCTTGGGGCAAGTAGGGGCTGGGAAAGGTAGGGAGGAGAGAGGGAAGGTAGGCAAAGGAAGGGAAGGCAAGGCAGGGAAGGAAGGCAAAGCAAGGCAGGACAGGGAGGGAAGGCAAGGCAGGACAGGCAAGGCAGGGCAGGCAGGGAGGGAGGACAAGGCAGGGCAGTCGGGGCAGGCAAGGCAGGGCAAGGCAAGGCCGGGCAGGCAGGGAGCGTTACCGGCCGGCCATCGCCGCGGTGCCGCCGCCCCGCTAAGGCTCGTCCGAGCCGCTTCTCCCGCAGCTCAGGCCGGCCCGGACGCGGCTCCAGCCGCTGCCCCGAGCTGCCGGGCGCCCGGGCGGGTCCTGCGGCGGACAGGCCGGAGCCCGCGGGGCCGGGCCGGGCACGGGGTGACCCCGCGGGAGGCCGCGCCAATGTTCACCCGGTGCTCGCGCCGCCGCACGGCCGGGCCGCCCGCCGCTGGGTCACGGCGATGTGCGGCCGGGGTGGTGGTCAGCCGCCCGCCTGCGGGTTCCTCGTCCCGGCCCCCTGCCCGTTTGCGCGGTCCCGTCCGCACTCACCCGCTCCGCTCCGCTCCGCCTCGGCCGCCGCCGCCAGGCCGCCCCCGCTGCGCCGCGGGAGGCGGGGCCCGGCCCGCCGCGCGGCCAATCACCGCGGGGAGGGCCGGGCGGCGCGCGCGGAGTGGCCTGCGCGCCCGCGGAATGGCGGCGGAAGCGCGGCCCAATCGAGCGGAAAGGGCGGGGCAGACGCGAGCTGGGCAGGGCGTGCGGCAGCCGAACCGGGGCGGCGGGGACGGAGCGGGGACAGCCCGGGGAGAGAGCGGGGACACCTCCCGGGGATAGAGCGGGGACAGACCGGGGACATCGTCCGGGGATAGAGCGAGGACAGAACGGGGAGGGACCGGAGATACCCCCGGAGATACCGCCCAGGCACAGCAGGGAGAGCTTGGAGAGGGGCAAGGATACCGGGGAGTGACCGGAGAGACAGCCCGGAGATCCCGGGGACAGACCGGGGACGGACTGGGGATACCGAGGACAGACCCGAGAGACCCCGGGAGATCCCGCCCAGGGACACCGCGGTCAGATCGGTCAGAGCGGAGATCCTGCCCTGTCCCACCGAGGAGAGCCCGAGGATCCCCCGACCTGCCCCGGGGAGCGCCCGGAGATCCCGCCCAGTCCCCGCGGGGATCCCGCCCGGCTCTGCCCCCAGCCCCGCTGTCCTGCCCGGCCCCGGTTCACCCCCGGGGGCTGCAGGTACACCGGTTACACCAGCACCTGCTTAAAGGGGACGAGGAGTAAATCCCGTGGGGCAAACCCCACGTTTGATTCTCCTGCTGCTTTTCCCCCAGCCCAGACCCAGCAGGAGCCCCAGGCTGCACCAAACATGTTCCCCAGAGTGTCCAGTCTCTCCCAAACACGGGGCACCCCAAGGACTCGGGAGCTCAGGGTCTCTTAATCCTCTTTTTGTGCCCACTCTGCCCCAAAGAAGGGGGACACGTTCACCTGGAGGTCAGAGTAGTGCAAAAACCCCCCCAGGCTCTTCCCCCAGCAGGCAGAGAGGAGCCAGGGCAGCCTCTCCTCCCCCAAAAAACAGGGTAGGAACCTCTGAAGAACACAGTGACCTTTGCTATCTGCTGGCAGAGACAGCACAGGGCTGCAGGAGGCTTTACTTCCAGACTCAGCACAGAGGCCTTTCCACCACCTTTCTTTTCCTGCCTCGAAAAGGCTCCATAAAGAGCCAACCACCCTTGGAAGTTTCCATGTTTTATAGGGTCAACATTTCTACAGAGAGTTACCACGTTAAAAACATCCACTCACACACAAGAGCAGCAGCAGCACAAAAGGAAGGCTCAGCACCAGAGCAGGGCTGGTAACACAGCCCAGCAAAACACAGAAGCCTTTAGCTGAGACTTCAGAGCCTTTCTGGGGCCTGTTTTGCCCCCAAATCCACAGTTTTCCTCAGTCCATGTGGTCCTTTGCCTCTCCACCACAATTAGAGCACTCCTGGGTTCAGGGAAGTGCTGCCCTGCTAAGAGGTGACAAAGCCTGGGCTCCCCAGTGCTCCCTGCTTCCCTACTTTGGAAACTACCACCCCCACTCCCAGTCCCTGACCTGCTCACCCCACTGAGGGAGAACATGGAACTTTCCTCCTGGATGCCAAAGGCAACATCCCAGGGAATGTTCCTCCGGGCCCCATCACCCCAAACCCTCACTTGGCTTTTGTTTAAAACGTTAGGTTGGCTGAAAATCCCCAACAAAGCAGCAACACAGGGTATGGTCAGCAGTAAAATAACAGGGGAACAGCTACAACAGGACAGGAACACGTTCACAACTGCCAGGATTCCTCCTCGTCCATCCCGTGACCAGGCCCCACGAGCAGAGGGACAAACGGGGAGCAGCAGCCACGGCACCAAACTCTGCCCAGGAATGAGCCCCTCCTGCTCTCCCTGCACGAGCAGAGCCCGTGGGAGCAGCCCTGGCCTGCTAAGGAACATGGCTAAGGGGGGAGCAGATCATCTCCAGGCATTAGATGATCCAGGGAACGATCACGACACAGGGTTGGGTTGCAGCCTGTGAATGCACAAAGCCTTTGCAGCTGTAGCTCCCAAGAAAAAGTTCCCTGCAGCCTCCCAAGCCAGGCATTTGCTTCAGATATTCCAGCTGGGTGTCAGTGCAGATTAATCCATGCCACTGGGGTTGTTTTCCTGCTCTCAAGACTCCAGGTACAGAGGTGTTTCAGAGCCCCCCCCAGCGGGGGAGGATTCACTGGGCCAGGCTCCCCTTCTGGCCTGTCCACAGCTCCCTCAGCTCCACTTTGCAGCCCAGATCCCTCAGGGCAGCCTTGGCCACGTCGTCGCAGTCCCTGTGAGCAGCACGAGCCTCTGTGATCAGGTTCTCAGCTCCCATCTCCAGGATGGGCTGGGAAAAGTCCCGGCTCCGGGAGACCAGGTTGCGGATCAGCATGCAGGCCTGTTTCTGGAGAGGAGAGAAGGCAGGGAGAGAGAGAGGTCAGAAAACACCAGCCCTGCAGGATCTGGCTCCCAGCCTAAGGAATCTCTTCTAGGAAACCAAACTGAGATGCTGCAGGCAGCAACAAACTATTTCCTGGAACAATAAAATCCACGGACAAAGGTATGGAAGCTGTTTCCTGTTGAGGTTTATACAACCAGAGCTCCTGCTTTTGTCAGGACACCAGCAAATCTCAAACACCAGCCAGGGAATACCAATTAGTTCTTTAAAATGCTAATATTCAGTATTTAAATACTAATACTTAGTGTTTAAATAAATAACACTAAGAATTCTCCAGTGCAGCAGCCTCACCCTCCCACCCTTCCCGTGCTGCTCCAGGCACCTTCCCTGGCACTGAGTTTAAACCTCCCCTTCACAAAATACTTTCTTTGGGGTTTTTTAATAATCTGAGGAGCACAAAAGCGGGCACAGAACCTACTGAGGACCTGCATGAGAAACAAGAGGCAAACTGCTTGACATGCAGGTGTTTTACTTGACTCTGTAGAATTGATGGCACAGGCTGGGCCTGAAGGAGCTTATCCTCAACCTGCCCTTTCAAAGGGGAGGAAAAAGTAATGCCTGGAAGAGGAGCAGGGCATTCCACAGCTTTATGAACCTGAATTGATTAATTATGAACCTGAACCCAGGTGGCTTTGAAACCCAGACTAAGCCTGGCTCTGATCAGACCACGGTGCCAGACACAGAGGGTGCCAACACACCCAAAACCCGCTGGAATTTGCCAAGTAAAGGTCCAAAACCCCCAGGAAGGAGGTACCACAGCCAAGCCCAGTGCTGACCAAAGCCCCAGGTGCCCAGGGGCACGTACCTGGACAGCCACTTCTCGAGGGTGTGCTTTCATGGCCTGCAGTGCTGCCAGGGCCCCGCCGCCCTCCATGATGACGCTGCAGTTCTCGGGCTTCCGAAGAGCCAACATGCACAGGGCAGCACAGCCCTGCTCACAGATCTGCAAGGCAAAGGGGGAGAAGCTCACCTGGCTGAAAACAGGCCTTTCAGGCAAGCAAAAGTGGAGTTTGGTTTCCTTTCGTGGCGATTTTTAATTTAAGTTTTGTGGGGGTTTTTTAAGTTTCCCCCCAGTGAAACGTCCTGCTGCTCTGGTGTGGAAACCGAGCTGGACTGGGTGGTCTTGGAAGTCTTTTGCAGAGTCACAGAATATGCCAGGTTGGGAGGGACACACGAGGACCATCCAATCCTCAGGACCATCCCCAAGGTGTCACACCCTGAGCCTGAGAGGATCATCCAAACACTCCTTGGGTTCTGCCAGCCTTGGTGCTGCGACCACAGCCCCGGGCAGCCTGTTCCAACCTTAACTCCAGCCTTAATTCCAACCATGTTTTACGCCCCAGAGGTGTAAATACCCACTCCAGCCACCTAATTCAGGCCTAAGAAAAAACCCCCAACACACAGTGCACACACCTTTCCCCTCACACAAACACTGCCCGGCGTGCACTCCACAGCTGTCTGTTCCTCGCTCAGCTGCAGCCCCCAAACTGAAGCTCCATCGTGCAGCCCAAACTGGAGCTGCCATTCCCATCCCAGTGGGAACTCCCCAGCCATGCAGGTGGTACCTGAGGGTTGGCCAGGTGATGGCTTATGGCCAGGACAATGAGGTCGGTGCCCCCGGCGTCGACGATGGCGTCCTTCACGTCGTCGTTGCCGGCCACGGCGCGGATGGCACTGAGCACCTGCTTCACCACGTCCTGTGCCCCCCAGAAAAAACCAGTTTAAAACACAGCAGAGGGAACTTTAAGACTTCTGAAAGCGAGCCAGAGCATCCTCCAACAGCCCCATGCAAACAGTTGCAGTTACCAGCTACAAGGCTGCTCGCAGTCACTGTGTTGCTACACGGAGTTATAAGGACACTTGGTTTGGCAGAGGGTTTTAAAGAAGCTTAAAGAACCCAGCATCAACCTCTGGGACCTGAGCACCCAAATCCTCATAAATCTATTCTAGCTAGAATGGTGGAAAACCAAACACTCAGCTTTTGTGGGAGCAAGCAAGAGTTCTGCTCGTGGAGCACAGAGGAGCAACTGTGAGCAAGGGGCTTACAAACCTTACCTGCAAAGCACATGTAACCATGTTTATATATAAGGCTGTAAATGGGGGTCAGAGGTTGGGTTTCAACCCTAATTACAGATAAAATATTGCCTGGTCTGAGGCTCATTCATTAAAATGAATCCCATCCTTGGGAACGAAGAGCACGTCCCGCTGTGTCCCCCCCACTCCCAAAACACTTCCCATCACTCACAGGGTGCTCCATGCAGTCAGCCAGCAGAGTCACCATAAAATTTAAGCCCCCAAGGTCCACAATCTCTTGGCAGAACTCGTTCCTGACTGAGAGGCGAGAGAGGGTGGCACAGAGCTCACTGAGAACCCCGGAGTTGTCTGTGAACGCTGCAGAGGAGAGAGGATGGAGGGAGTAACAAGCAGGGAATTAAGATGGTTTACTTTGCTTCATTAAAAAAAAAACAAAAAAACAACAGGAAAGAGTGTAAGAGTGTTATTTCCCTTTATATATTAAAATAGGAGAGATGACACCTGCTCACTCTGTTTCTAGACAGAGGCAGAATATCTTTTCTCGGCAAGAAGCACCTCAGCAGGGATAATGTGCCTGCAAACCTGCTCTGGGCTGTGAAATACTCCCTAAACACAGTGACAAATAACCCCTGATAATGTGTCTGCTCCAGAGGTTATCAGCAGCACCGAGGGGGCACTTATTTTTCTCCCTTGGGGCCCATTCCCTCAGTAGAATTAAACACCATTTTAGTGGCAAATCTCCGAAATCACCTGGGAGGAGCTTCAAGTCACGACAGAATTTGAAGTTTTAAGAGAAGAAAGGCTTATAAGAGAAGAAATCACAGAATATGCAGCTGGAAGGGACCCCCAAGGATCAGAGTCCAGCTCCTGGACCTGCACAGGACCATCCCCAAGGGCCACACCTCGTGCCCAAAGGGTGTCACCCAAACGCTCCCCGAGCTCTGCCAGCCTCGGTGCTGTGACCCCGGGGAGAGCCGGTTCCAGCGCCCAAATCAGCACCAGCAGCCACGGGGGGGGGTGTTTAATTTTACCTTTTGCAGCTTCGATGAGGACCCTCAGCCCGTCGTTCTCCAGCACGATCATCTTGGCGTGGTCGTGGGCGTGGCCGAAGGGCACGCGGATGTCGTCGTCGAAGGTCATGACCCGCAGGGCCGAGGCCGCCATCCTGACCACGTCGGCGCTGTCCCCGTGCTGGGTGATGGTTCCAGTGAGCAGGGGCAGGATCCCCCCCTTGACAAAGTCCTGCCTGTTCTGCTCGTGTTTCAGACAGGCGTTCCTGACGCAGCGGATCCCCGCCAGCGCCAGCTCCGCGTCCTCCCGCCGCTCCCGCAGGCTCTGCAGCAGCAGCTCCTGCCCTGCAGCGTCCAGCAGGTCGGGCTGCCCATCCAGCAGGGCAGACAGGGTGGAGAAGGCCTTGAGCAGCAAATCCCTGTCTCCTGAGGCCAGCTGGCAGGCAGAGAACACCACGGGGTAGGCCCCGTTCTGCCCGGCCAGGTAGCGGAAGGCCAACTGCTCCCTGCACTGCGCCGAGAAGCTCGCGAGCTGCTCCGGCAGCTCCGCCAGGTCCGAGTCAGCCACGGCTCTCCCCAGGGAATCCAGGGTCTGGGGAAGACACCAAGGGTTAATTTTCCACGGGGCCAGTCGAATTTGTTCGTTTAAAACTAACTTGTTCGTTTAAAACTAACTTTGCTGCCTTCCAGAGCAGCGTTTTGCCCTCGCGCGACGGAGCCCCGGAGGAACGGGGGCAGCTCTGTGCTCCTGCCACCACTGCCACCCACCACTGGGTACCAGTCTGACCAGGGGCAGGTGAACTGGGTCCAACCAGCACATTCCAGCCCTGGAAGTGTCCAAGGCCAGGCTGGAAAGGGCTTGGAGCAAGCTGGGCTAGTGGAAGGTGCCCCTGCCCACGGCAGGGAGTGAAACTGGATGAGCTTCAAGCTCTTTCCAACCCAAACCTTTCCAGGATTTTATGATTTCACAGGGGTCAGTGGTGAGTATTTTTCTATTTATGAGTATTTTTATACCCTTGCTGGTGAGGGACTATTCAGCCTTTTCATTACCCTCAGAAGAGCCAGCTCACACCTACCAACCAGGTTACTTTTGTTTCTTTCAACTGAAGTTTTTCCTGTGTTTTTGAGTTCACCTGCCCACAGCAGAATCTGCTTCTAGGTTATGAAAGGCAGTTTCTGCCCTCCCCAGGCAGGAAATGCTGCCATTTGGCACTTGGAATCCCAGAATCACTGAGGTTGGAAAAGACCTCCAAAATCACCGAGTCCGCCCTGTGCCCCATCCCCACCTTGTCCCCCAGCCCAGGGCACTGAGGGCCACATCCAAACCTCCCTGGGCAGCCCCTTCCAATGCCTGACCACCCTTTCCATGGAGAAATTCCTCCTGATGTCCAGCCTGACCCTCCCCTGGCACAGCCTGAGGCTCTTTCCTCTCATCCTGTCCCTTGTCCCCTGGGAGCAGAGCCCGACCTCCACCTGGTACAGCCTCACTCACACAGATATTTCCCTGCAAAGTTCAAGAAGCTCTTTCAATTTTTACATTATTCCTGGTTTGCAGAATAAATGGATTAACTTCTTGAAGAGCTCCCAGAGAAATGGGACAGGGGCAGAACCAGAAGGGACATGCCATTAATTCTTGGTCTATTACTTATATTATGACATTCTTAGGAGACAACAGCAATTTGTGCTCCTACCAGCAGGATTTGATGCTTTTGCCTCTGCCCATTCTCAGAGGCAGGCTGTCGCACAGCTTTCACAATATTGCTCAGGTCCACGCCTGAAAGGGGAAATAAAACCCAAATTAATATTAGTAGCAGGCTAATGAGAGCAAAATAAACAGCATTAGTTACAGTTATGGGTATAACCTGCCAAGCTAACCACAGTGAACAAAGATGAACTTGTAAAAATCAATGCA
>NW_021940718.1:68448-107023 GCF_001715985.3 Manacus vitellinus
CCGCACGAACCCGATTTTAGCCCTTCGGATATCCTGGGGGACTTCAGGTCGCCGGGGCTCATGGAGGAAGAGTACGGCGGCGTGGAGAGCCAGGAGTACGACGTGGAGTTCGGGGTCCAAGACAGCGAGTTCCGGCCCCCCATCCGGAGGGGGGCTGTTGGCAGGGGGAGGATCCTGAGGGGGAAGCGGCTCACGAGGGGCGTGGTTAAAGCTAAAGTGTTCAAAGGGGAGGTCAAAACTCCCCTCAAGAAGTGGAACGTGAAGAAACCGCAGCCGGGCCTCGACCCGCAGGCGCCGGAGCAGCCCCTGGAAGCTGCCGAACAACCCGACCAGGGGCCGGTGCCCGTCCAAAAGCTGCCTCCACGACCCAATCAAAGGCCTGCCCTGGCAGCCCAGAGACCCATCCTCAGGCTCCCAAAGCCTGCCCACGTGTTCAGGAACCTCAACTTCGACCTGGTGGATAAATCAGACATTTTTTCCACCTTCGGAGTGGAGATCATTAAGTGGGCCGGGTTCCACGCCATCAAGAACGACGCCGAGTTCTCCCGGCTCTTCGGGGCTCTCTTCGAGCTGGAGACAGAAACCTGTGCCAAAATGCTGGCCTCCTTCAAGTGCTCCCTGAGGCCAGAGCACAGGGATTACTGCTTCTTCACCATCAAGAGCTTGCAGCACGCCGCCCTGAAAACCCCCAAGGTGGACAACGAGTTTTTGAACATGCTGCTGGACAAGGGCGCCGTGAAAACCAAGAACTGCTTCTTCGAGATCATCAAGCCCTTCGACAAGTACATCATGAGGCTCCAGGACCGGCTCCTGAAGGGGGTCACCCCGCTGCTCATGGCCTGCAACGCCTACGAGCTGAGCATCAAGACGAGCGGCTTCGGGAACCCCAGAGAAATGGCCGGTGCTTTCGAGACCACCGTGTCTCTGTGTCGCAAGTCCCTGGCTCTCCTGGGCCAGACCTTTGCCCTGGCGTCTGTTTTCAGGCAGGAGAAGATCCTCGAGGCCGTGGGGCTCCAGGAAATGGCTCCGGCGCCGACGCTGTTCCCGAACTTCGACGACTCCACTTTGTTCGGGAGGGAGTACATTGAGAACTTGAAGGCCTGGCTGGAGAAGAGTGGCTATCCCATCCAGATGAAAAGACCCGAGCCCGAGGCCACAGAACAGCTTAAAACCCCCTCTCCTGACACGAAAGGTAAAAGGGAGGGAACTGCTCTGAGATGCTTTGCAGGATGTAAGTTCTTGGTGCTTTTTTTATGGTTTCATCGGGTCAGGAGTTGCTAATTGTGGGAATTCCGTGTAAATCCCCAGCAGCCGAGGCAGGGAGGAAATGCTGTTGTCTCCTCCCTCCCCTCTCTGGCACGTGCTGATACCTTAAATCCTTGGCTGCCCCTCCAGCCTCACCACCTCGAGGTGGGGAGGCCAGGACCAACCTGGAACTGGCTTCATTACAGAGTAAGTATTTGCATATATGCAAATTTGGAGCTGTTACCATCACCACTCTTATCAGCTCCAGGTGTATTTTTTTTTTTGGAGATGTTTCTGTCCTCTCACCAACAGGAACACTTACTCTCCACTGCATTAGACCAGCAAGTTCCTCCTCCCTAAAAAAATTCCTGCTCATTATTCTACTCATATGTTTTTTTCCTAACTGAGCTTCAGATCCTCTCTCAGGGAGGTCCTGCAACGCTGGCACTGGCTGACTGATAATTTGGAACATGCCCTCTCAGGGCAAGCGTTCAAATAAACTTATTTTGCACAAAAATCCTTTTGGTGCAATAAGGAATTGCCTTTTTGAGGAGGGCTTAACTTGCCTGGGGTGACCGAGGATAAGTTTCTTAGACTGTGGTGCTTTTTTATGGTAATGTGGTCTAGAATCTCAGTTAAAGTGTAGAGGTTTCCTTAATTTATCCTGGTTTTGGAAGGGGGCACTGGGAAGAGTGTGGTCACAGGTCAGGGAGGGGATCCTGCCCCTCTGCTCGGCCCTGGTGAGGCCAAATCTGGAGTGCTGTGTTCAGGTCTGGTCTCCACACTTCCAGAAGGACAAGGAGCTGCTGGAGAGGGTCCACAAAGATGATTTGGGGTCTGGGGCATCTCTCTGATGAGCAGAGACTGCAGGAGCTGGGCCTGGTTAGTCTGGAGAAGGGGAGGTTGAGGGGTGATCCCATCAATCCATAAGTGTCTCCAAAGGGTGTCAGAGGATGGGGCCAAACTCTGTTCCTGGTGCCCAGAGACAGGACAAGGAGTGATGGCCAGAAACTAAAACACAGCAAGTTCCAGCTCAACGTGAGGAGAACTTCTTTCCGTGGAAGTGGCAGAGCCTGGAGCAGCTGCCCAGGGAGGGTGTGGAGCCTCCTCTCTGGAGACATCCCAGTCCCACCTGGATGTGTCCCTGTGCCACCTCTGTGCCAGGTGACCTTGCCTGGGCAGGGGGACCTCCAGAGGTCCCTTCCCACCCCACCTCTCCTGGCATTCTGGGATTAAGTGCAGCCTGCTTTCTATTAAAACACGTTGAAAAAATGCAAATATCGCCCTGTCAGAGAACAAAAACCCCAACATATCCACGCTCTGGCGACGAGAACAATCAATGCCTGGGATTTAATTGCCTTTTATGTCTTCCAGCAGTCCCACAACGAGCTGACAGGAAAGTTGTGGAGACAATTGAGCAGCTGGTGAAGAGCATGGTGTCAGGAACCTTGTCTGCCAAAGACAGGAGCGCTCAGAAGAACTGCCCTGAATACTGGTGGGTGTGTTTGAACCGTGTGTTGTAATCCCCCCCTCTGATGCAGAGATTTGGAATAGGTTTCATTAGGCTCAGCCTTTCGATGGGTGGAAGATCAAAGCCCTATTGTGTGTTTAATCAGATTTTTTGGAAGATGTTTCCTGAGCTAATTATACTCCCTGGTATCCCTGGAAATGGTCCTGGCTGCTTCTGTTGTGGGGAGCAGCTCACGTTCCTTGTGATGTGTTTGTCAATCCCAAGGCAAGACTTTAAGAAGCAGATTTGCATTCAGGAGGTGAACAAATAAACACAGCTGATGTGAACACCCAGGAAGGTAACAGGCTTAGGGATTTAGTGTTCCATGGATGATGTTGGAAAAGGAAAGCTGAGACACTTCCAGGCGTGATGATCTTTTCATGTGACAGTGTCTCTTCACGTGTGAGCTGCACCGTGGCTGATTAATTACCACCCAAATGATTTGTGTCAAACCCCTGCTTGCTGTATTTGCTTGGCACACTTTCCTTGCTGCTTCAGACATGGAATTGGCTGTTATTCCAAGAAAAACCTGCTGAGGCTGGTGTAGACACCTGGAAGAAAGGGTGGATTGCTGAGCTTCTGATGCTTTCAGCCCAGCTCTCATTTCGTTTCTTGTGATTTTTTTCTTCAGGTTCCTGTCTGATGAGGACAGCCTGGAGTACAAATATTACAGACTGAAGTTGTCAGAGATGCAGAGGAGGAAGGAGGAGGGTGGGGAGGGCAGGACCCCAGAAGAAGCTGCCACAGAATCCATCAGGGCCCTGCTCTACGCCAGGAAAATTGCAAGTATTAAGAGAAGACTGTTTAAGAGAAAAAGGCCTGGAGTGCTCCCCCAGCGTGGCACCCGAGGAAGGAAGGTGAGGAGAGCAACCATAGGGACACAGACTGTGCTTTCAGCTGGGACAGTGCTGAGGCACCAAGACAAACATCTTCCAGGTCCAGCCCAGGTCTCCGTGGCAGGATCCAGCCTGTCCCAGCAGGACTCTCCCCTCGTCCCCACCTCGTCCCCACAGCGTGGCCCCGGCTCCGAGGCCTCTCTGCCAGCAGAGGAAAGGGCAGATCCCGAGGATTTATCAGCACCACCAGAGCTTTTCCCACCACTGGCCTCTCAGTTTCCTGATGGTAAGTGCAGATTCGGGATTGGCTTTGGAATTGTCAGTGATGTGGGGAAACCGCATCGAGTGCGTTCTGCTGCACGTTCTGAAAATCATTTCTTGTGCTGAAGTTGGTAGTTCTCGAGTGCTGTGACCTCCCAGCCGTGCAGGGTTTGTGGGAAGCTGACAGAACGTTTGGTTTCTTGCAGTGGATGCCAAAACCATGGAAACTGCAGAGAAACTTGCCAAGTTTGTGGCTCAGGTAGGACCAGAAATCGAGCAGTTCAGCATAGACAACAGTGCAGATAACCCAGACCTCTGGTGAGTAACTGCACCTTTCCCTGGGTCCTTGGGCTGAGCAGGAACCTCCAAATGCTCCTCCTCCCTGTCACTGTTTGCTGAGATGTCTGTTTTTATCCGGTGTGTTTAGGAAACACAGGATTTGGGGCAAATACTCCCTGTTGTCTTCAGCACCTCCGTTCCTGGTGAATATCCGAAATAACCCGAGAAAGGAAAACTGCTTCTCCAAAAAGCACATTTCTTCCTTTTGTAAACTAAATAATCAGCTTGAATCTTGAAACAGTGCCCTACCAAACTGTTTTTAAGAGAATCCCACTGGATTCTTCCCAGCACGGTTTGGGAAGTGCTGCTGAACATCAGAATTGAGGGGAGTGGTTGCTGTTTGTGGTGCCTGTTGTCAGGGAACCCTGAAATGACCTCTCCAAAATCAACCAGAGATTTATTTCTAATGCCTTGCTTCTCACACCAGCTAAAAGAAGATCTTTTTCTGATGCTGTTTTGACTGGGTTTTGGTTTTATTTGGTTTTTTTTGCTCAGGTTTCTACAGGATCAAAACAGTTCTGCTTTCAAGTTTTACCGGATGAAGGTCTATGAGTTGTGTCCCTCCATCAACTTCAGCGCTGTGTCTGAAGCAGCTGACACTGGGGAGGGTGCTAAAGCTGGAGAGAGGACTTTGGATCTTTCAGAAGAGGAAGAGGAGGAAGAAGAAGAAGAGGAGGAGGAAGAGAACGAGGAGGAAGCCGAGTTTGAGGAGGACATTTCCCAGCCTTTGGAAGAAACGGAGCAAGCAGAGGAGGGAGACGAGGAGGACGTGCCAGCAGGTAGAAGTGTGGAAAACCTAGATGAAGAGGTGGTTTCCAAAGCAGGAGAGGAAATGTCAGCAGGTGAAATGCAGCTTTCCAGCCCCTCTGATGGTGCTGTACCAAATCTGTCGACACAGGCACCGGCCGCTGCCCCCGGCACCCCCTTCCCCCGCAAACGAATCAGCAGCAAGTCCCTGAAGGTTGGGATGATCCCTGCCTCTAAAAGGATCTGCCTCATAGAAGAACCAAAAGGTGAGCCTCATCCAGCAGGGAGTCTGTAGGCAGTGGCACAGAGCTCCTGGATTTTTAGGTGGGTGGTTACTGGCCCAAAGAATTTTGGCACGAGAAGGAAAACGACGTTCACTTTAAACGTTCCTTACACTGAACAAGCCATGTAACAGGTTTTCTCTCATGGTGCAGTACAGAGTTGGTATCAAACATCATCCCTCAAATGTTCTCTAAGTATATATTTATTCTCTAAGTGTATATTTAATGTCTTCTCTTTTTTTTTTCCTATTTTATTCTGATCTTTCTCGTTGGTTCTGATTTTAGGCCCAGGCGTTAAGAGTTGAGATGTTCTTTTGGGATGTACTTTTGGGGTCCTGTACCACCAAGGTTTTTCTTTGCAGCTGATTTTTGTCCCTGCTCTGCCTTGCAGTGCACGAGCCTGTCAGGATTGCTTATGACAGACCTCGGGGTTGCCCAGTTACAAAGAAGAAGAAGGTAAAGAACCCACTTGGTTTGCAGCTGCCCCCTGACAATCAGCTGTTCTTACAAGAGGCAGCCCCAAAAACATGTTCTCTGCCATGAAATCAAACTAAAACCTGCAGAACCTGATCCTGGAGAGGTCTGGACTAAACCTGAGGGAGAGCTGTGACTCCTCCTAAAAACCTCTTGGGTTTAGGTTTTAAATACCTGTGTCAGAGTTAAACATTCCATGATTGGAGCACTATTGAATAGCTGTGTGTTCATCTGCTATTAAAAAATATATAATATAAAGAAATGGGTGCTTTGCTGCCTGAAAAACATGCTGCACTTTTCCAGAATTGGTGAGATGTTATTTGGCTGCTTCTGTGTTTGCAGCAGGGATTCAGCCATCAGATCACTCTGTGTTCATTTTTTAAAAAGCACCAAAGAGTTGTGTAAATACAAAGGTGTGCTGTTTGCCACCTTAATAATGTAATTAAACAATCTGAGAACCCAAAATGGATGTTTTTTGAACTGGCAAGGTTCAAAACTTTGATTTTTTTGTTCTGGGTAGCTGCTGAAATGCTGCTCAGGAGCTATTTCTGCAGATCCAGAAATTCAAACCCACCCAGTTTGTGGCGGGGTGGGGGTGGATTTTGAGTTTTTTGGTTTGTTTTTTTTTTTTTAAATGATCTCCCTGGATAACAACCCACCTTTGTTGTTCTGTTGTCTCTCCTCTCCATAGAAACCAAAAGATTTGGAGTTCTCCCACAAGAGGCTGACACACAGGAACGTGGGGTTCCAGATGCTGCAGAAGATGGGCTGGCAGGAGGGACACGGCCTCGGGACACGAGGGAAAGGGATCAGAGAGCCTGTAAAAGTGTATGTAATGGGAACCCAGAGCTCTGGCAGCTCTGGGAAAGGCTGGGAATGCTCACAGTGGCTTTGGCAGGGATTTTTAACACGTTATCCCGAGGATCTCCTTGCACGTAGAGTATAAATGGGATTTAGGAACGTCACACATCTCTAGGTTTAGGCAGCTCATTTGTTGTCACCCTAATTATTTGGTTCATTCCACTGCATGAGGAAGGAGGTAAGTGCACCTGCCACGAGGTAAGTGTGTGTTTTCCCTGAAATTTTGGGGGTTTAATCCTCATTTTGCCATTCAGAGTTGCTGTTTCCAGTGTCCACTGCTGCCAGAGGATGGATAATATCTCCTCATGGATAACATTCCCTTATGCTTAATATCTCCTCATGGATAATCCCTCCTTCACTCCCCAGCTGAATAAGGAGCAGAATATTTATTTCTCTCTGAGCCCACATAAATTTCTTTCTCTCTGAACCCACACAAGCAACTTTCTGTCTGTGGTTTAACAAAAGTCTTCTTTTCTCCAGGGGTTTCCGTGTCCTCCTCGTGCCTTGGCCACTTAAAATGGGTTATGAAATGGTTTCTTTCTGGTGGTTTGCTTGCTTTTTTTTTTTCCAGCAGCCATAATTATATATTTCCCCATTTCCTCCTTCAGCAGGAAAAAGGCAGTGAGGAAGCAGCTCGTGCCACCTGTAGCTCTTGTGTTCAGCACTCTGAGAACCTCGGGGTTTTTACTTCCCAAACCTGTTGGGACCAAATCCACGAGGAATTTGTGTTGTTTCTGTAGCTCCTGGCACAAATTTTGCACCTGATCACGGGCTAATTAACTGTGTCTGCTCTGACAGCCCTGCACATTCTACAAGTTTCTGGCCACCTTTAATTTTTAATGGGGGAAAACACAGGTTTTCCAGCTTGAGGCCATTGCTGGTCACTCTTGGGAAGAACTTCTGTTTATTTTACAAAACCTGTTGTGTGGAGAGAAACCCTGAGACTGATGATTTTCATGGTGTGTTCCTCTCTTTGCTTCCCCAGCCAAGGACAATCTCAGTGAGGACAAAACCACTGCAATTTAACATTTTCCTTTCTCTTTTCAGTTGTTTTGATGCATTTTTTTCCCCCCATTTGATAACCTGTAGCCTCTGCCCTTTCCTCCCCTTTTAACACTGCTCTCCACTGATGACTTCTTTAAAAGTCCATGTGCTGTCTGATCTCATTCCCTGGGAAAAAGGGATGGATTAATAGTTGGAGAGACTCCAGTTCTTGTGTAGCAGAGCCTTCCTTAATCATTATATAACAGGGATCTCTAAAACTGGTGCATTCAGGCACAGCAGCTGTTAAAGGCACAAACTTGAGGCTCTTTCTGTGTTGGGAAAACTTAAAGCTCCTCTCTGGCTCGGAGAGAAAGTCACATTTGCAGAGTTAAAACCACATGATTTCTGTTCCTGGAAAAGTCACTTGGATTTCGTGGTGACTCCTCGTGGAAATGGTGGCTCCTGACATTTTCAGTGGGGTTTCCTGTTAGTTTTTTGAGCTGTTCCCTGCCCTGAGAGCTGGTTTGTCACACCTGTTTGATGGTTCAAGGGATATTTAAAACATGAGAAACCAGAACCACACTCAAAGGCAGAACATTGTTGTGGGACAGACCCTCCTCTGAGTAATTATCTCACGCCTTTGATTGGTTTTTTTTATTCTAAAGTCATTTATCTGTGATAGGTAACAGTAATTTAACTGACCTGGGAGACAGACCTGGCACAGAGGATCCTTCCTGGGGCAGAGGTTTTGTTAATCTTGGCTTTGTAAGGTCTGAGTTCTGCCCACACAAAGGCTGGAGAAAAAGGGGTTGAGTTATTTCTGTCTCTGCACTGCTGTGGGTCACCCTCTCCATCCAGGAAGATGTTCTGATGTTGTTGAGGTTTCTCTTCTCCCCTTGGCATGTTTGGGATGAACAGCTGAGTTAATGGCTCCTATTTCTTGGAAGGGCAGGAGCTGCAGGGTCTGTCTGTGGTGGGAATTTTAAACAAGCAGCATGATATTCCCTCAGTCAAACCCCCTTTTCTCCAGAGCTCTGTGGTGTTTTCCTCAGAGTCTCTGACCTGGGTCACTTTTGAAATATTAAAAAAAAACAAGGTCACTTCTGCCACCTCTCCAGCATCTCCCCGTGGCTGGAGTTCAAAATCCATGGAAGAATTTGACCTGTGAGATGATTTAAACACCTTCACTGTGATGGGAGCACTTTCTCCTGGGGTGGGGCTTGCACGTGAGATGGGAGGTGGGGATTGCTTGGGATGATCACTGCTCCCAGACCTCTGCTCCCCTCCTGCCCCAAATGAAGCAGAAAGACTTTCCCCTTGAGTTAGGACTTGAATTATGACTTTCCTGTTGAATTGTGACTCTCCCCTTTGAATTGTGACTCTCCCCTTGAACTGTGACTCTCCCCTTGAGTTGTGTCTGGGTTGGAAGCTGTTGTTTCTCTTTTTTTCTTCTGCACCTTGTCCTGGGCTCAGAGTGTTCTAACTCTCCATTTTGCTCCCTAGGGGTGCTACCTCTGCAGGGGAGGGCTTGGGTGTTGCAGGGGAAGAAAATAAAGAAGATGCATTTGATGTTTTCCGTCAGAGAATGATACAAATGTACAGGCAGAAAAGAGCAAGTAAATAGGTAGGTGCCACTGCCAACATTCCCTCCCAGGGCTGGTTAAACCTTCCCCTCCCAAGAAATCAGTGCTGTTTCCATGAGTGTTAGCTGTGCTTTTTTTGAACATTTCATGAGAGTCCAGAGCTCCAGTGAAGTGCTTTGAACTGCTGAATTACCCCCCAAAATCTTGCTTTCTAGGTTTGACATAAAGAGGCTGGCTGGCTCTAAAGTGCCTGGGAAATGCAAAGCTGCTGTGGGAAAGATCTTCAGCAGAGCATGAAGAGCACTCTGGTCTCTAAGTAGTGGACTCCAATGCTAATGTATTAAAATATCCTCCAAGATTCCAGTTAGTCTTGTGCTGTGCAAGCTAACAGCTTGGGTGGCATCTTCTGAGGAAGAAACAGCTGGTTTGGGCTCAGAAGTGCCTGTTTTTACCTCTCTCTCTCTCTCTTTCTCTCTCCCTCTCTCTCTGGCCAAGTTTGCCTGTTTTGTGATGAGATTCCTCACCAAAAAAAAAATGGAATAAGTGATGTGAGAACCACGATGGGCCTGGTTTGGTTCTGGCCCTTTCTGAAAGCAAGACCCTTCTCAAATTCAGACGTTTTGTGAGGCAGTTCAGATTTTGTGACCCTGCATTTTGTTGAGGGGTCCAATCTTCCAGCCCACTTCTGCACAAAGCAGTTTCCTCCCCTCCCTGCACCAGTTTTCAGAGGAGTCTCCACCCCTGGGTGTTTATTTGGGGTGAGAGTCCAGGCTCTGAGTGCAGGGTGAGCAGCTGAGTCCATCCCAGTCTGACAGCACCAAACCCTCCCTGGGAGAGCTCAGCTGGGAAGGTTTTTTTTTCCTTGCAGTGAACAAGCTGTACAGTTCTAGGTGTGCTTTTTGTTTGGACACAAATTTGCAGCTCTGCCCCAAGAAATCCTTGAATCATTTCCCTCTCCAAGGAGTTTTAAGTCATGAGGGGGGTGCAGGTTCACGTGCCTGCAGAAAACACTGAAGAAAACACTTGGAAGTGGATCATCAGTTTTGTAAGACCATCAGTTTAGGGAGTGATTTCTATCAAACATCTGCTTTGCAGAAGTTCTTTGACTGAAAAATCTCAACACCTAAGACAAAAACCTTCATACTTTTAAGGGACTATTCCAGAATTTACTGAAAGACAAAAACCTTTATACTTTTAAGGGACTATTTCAGAATTTACTGAAAGACAAGACTGGATTAATGAACAGAAAGTGTTACCTGCTTGGTGAAGCAGCTCTGAAGACATGGAAGGTTTAACAAGTGTTACCAAAACAACCCTCCAAGGTCTGATAACTCTTCTTTTCCTGGCTTGCACATCACTGAGGCTATTTCTGAGAGGGACAGAATTGAACATGGCACTTTCTAGTGCACCCTCCATCCTGACCTGTCTAAAACCAGCCCCAGGGCTTCACCTGAGTGTTCACAGCACCCAAACCTGCTCCCACTCTTTAAAGAGCTGCTCCTGGGCTGACCAGCAGCACGTTCTGCTGTTCCCATCCTTGCAGAGCACCCACAGGGACGTGGCAGCAGCTCCAGTTCCTGGCAGACCTGCAAGATTTGTGTTCTTTGCTGTTCAAAGAGCCTCATTTTGCTCTTCCTCCACCAAAAAGTGGCTGCAGGGGAGTGTCTCCATCTCCAGTCCCCAGCAGCAAGTTTTCCTTGCCTGGTAGTTTATCAATGCAAGTTGATTTTTTTTTGGTTTTTTTTTCCTTTACTGACTTTGAAACCAAAAGGAACAAGATCATGGCGTTGTGCAGTTTTCTGCTCACTCAGTTTTGGTTGCCCTGAAGCACAAAACCACCCAATAACCCCACAGAGGAACCCACTGCTGGCTCTTTTTCCACAGGCATGGAGTTTTATTTCCATGTGTCTTCACCTCCCACAGTGCAAGAAGCTGAAGCACAAAGGCCCTGAACACAAATAAGTTTATCTGCTTGTCAGATTCAAGGACATTTTGAGAGCCCAGACATTTCTTGGACCACAGGCTGCCTGGGAAATCCTCAGTGCCAGTATTTGGCAGTTTGAGCTGGTTTAACTCCTGTCTGGGTGTGGTTTTCACTACCCCCCTCCCTTTCTTTCCTGGGCCTAACCAGTGTAAAGCTTGAGCCTTCCAAGGAGATCTCCCAGTCCCAGTCTGGCTTGGAATAACTGGAACCAGCACTGTTGGCCTCTCATTTATCCCTCAGACCCACTCCAGAGGGTTTAGCTTTCCTCTTAGCCCAGGGGTGAAGCTGCCCCTGATTTTTTATTTCCCTGCACAATTCCAGTTCAACCTCTTCTTTCCCATTTCCTTGCTTTGGAAGAAGGATCCTTGATTCCATGCCCCATTGCTGCCAGGGTGGAATTGCAGGCTGGAGAGTGAAATCCAGCTCTCAGCCCCAGCCCAGCCCTCGGAGCTGCTCTGGTTTAACCCCAGTGAAAGGGGCACAGCCCCCCTGGGAGTGCCTTTGCTGGGCTCCTGCTCCCCTCAGGCTGGGAGAACCCTTGGAATCCGGGCTGGGAAGTGGTGCTGTCCTTCCCTGAGAGTTCAGCTTAAGAGTTTAAAGCTGCCTCAAGAGTAAAGGTGAATATTGGGACACTCCTGAGCTGGCCTGTCTTGTGCCAGCCCTGAATTTGGGAGCTGCTCTCAGCTCTGGTGCCCAAATTCCAGCATTGCTCCCACCTTGGGTTCACCCTTTGCCACTTGATCTTGTTTTTTTACCAAGAGCTGACCTTCCACACTCCTCCTTTTGGCCCTGACCTGCCTTTTGCAGGCAGCTCTGAGAAGTTGTACATGTGAAACGTTTGTGATGCAGACACTTTGCCTTTGCTGGAGGTTTTTACAAGCTTCTTTTTCTGTTATTTTAGTTCCAGGCTCTCTTCCATGAAGACTGCAAGCTTCAGTGAACATTTTAACTAACTTCAGTGGTGTGTCTGCTGTCTTTTGGTTGGGTTTTGCCATTAATCCTGTAGAGAATTTGCTCGTTTCTGTCCCGTGCAGATGCAGCAGTGCTAAGCCAGTGGCAATGCATTTCCCTGTAGTGTAAGTAAAAACAAAAAACAAAACCCTGTTAGCATTGTTAACCCTTTGAATAGCTGCAATAAATGTAGAACTAAACGACCTCCTGGTTTTAAATGTCTTTTTGCTTGTGAGTTTGGCCATTTGGAAGAGATATGCATCCTTTTGGCACTAAACCAGTGGGGTTTGGGGTCGTGTCCTTAGCAAAGTGTGAAGCAGGATTTTGGGAGTGTCTGAGGGAGGGAAGCTCCCTCTGTTCTGTGCTGCTAAATGTCTCTTAACCTTGAGAAACCCTCTAAATCACCTCTTAGTTAACTTTTGGTGCATCAAATCCGCCCCCACAGCTGGAATGTCAGAGTTTCCCCTCTGTATCCCAATTTCCCAGGAATTAACTGTCTCTCTGATTTCCTTGCTGTGCTGACTTGAAAACAGCAGCAAGCTTTCTCTTTCCATACCTCTGTGGTTTTTACTGTTGCCTTGAAATCTGAATTTCTTTTTTTTTTTAAGGCAGGAGGGGAGGGGGGGAACCTGCAGTGACCTGGAATTTAACCCTCCTTCTCTCCAGGGTCTCCTGGCCCTTGTTTGGCACTGCCAGCCAGGAAAAGCTTTACAGAGCCAAGCCCTGGCTACACCTTTGTCCTCCCTTGCCTTCAAAAATATTTAGGATATTTAAGGACCTGGTCTAGAAGAAAAGGACATTTGCTCTCGTTGGAGAGAAGTGAGGAGATCCCCATTTTGGGGGAGGTGCCCTTAAAACTACAGTCACTAATTCAGTGTTTGGACTAATTGTGTTGGACTCATGGAGATGGGTTTATTTTTTTTTTGCCTTTGGGGTGATCCAACGACATTTTATCTATTTATTTTTTGTTTGTTTTTTGTTGTTTTTTTTTTAGAACAGTCCTTAGTGTGAACACCCAATCTGTGCTGAGATGGGTTTTTCTCCAAATCAGTGTACAGTGTGGTTTTTTTTTTCTATATCCCATTCTGCTTGAAAGCCAGTTGAGCCCAGAGAAAGCCTGGACTCAGAAATTCAAAATATTATCCTTTTGGGTTGTTTTCTATCCTACAACGGGCCTATTTTCTAATTAAAAAAATGAATGCCTGGGAGTCCTGCATCACCTTTAATTGTGCATATCTCGTGACTGAGTGGCCAACCACAACCAGACTGTAGATTTGAGCAATAATAAACACCTGAAATGAGAATATGCTCAAAGAACAACAGGGGTCCTTCTGAAATAAAGAGGTTTTGGGGTGGTTTTTTTTTTTTTTTTGTGAACCTTGTTAAGTAGGAGACTTGCTGGAAGTGCAGCAAGTGTGGAAACTGTTTGCATTGTCTGTGGGCAATAAAGTTCTGCTGTTTGAGAAACCCCTGCACGTTCTGTGTCCTCTTCAGCCTCGGAGAATCCCGGGATTGGGTTGGGAAGGACCTTGAAAGTCGTGGAGTTCCACCCTCCCACTGCCCCAGGGTGCTCCAACCTGGCCTGGGACACCCCCAGGGCTGGGGCAGCCACAGCTGCTCTGGGAATTCCATCCCAGCCCCTCCCCACCCTCCCAGGGAAGGAATTCCTTCCCAGTATCCTGTCTAACCCTGCCCTCTGGCACTGGGAAGCTCTTCCCCCTTGTCCTGGCCCTCCAGGCCCTTTCCAAGGGCTCTCTCCACCTGTGCCTTGGGGACTGGGACTGTTCCTTGTACCTGGGTCTGTCCCTTGGGGACTGGGACTGTGCCAGGGGGACCAGCTCCATTCCTGGGGTTCCCTGTCCATTCCTGGGGTTCCCTGTCCATTCCTTGTATTCCCTGTCCACTCCCTGTGTTCCCTGTCCATCCCCTGTATTCCTTGTCCATTCCTTGTGTTCCCTGTCCATCCCCCAGGGTCCATGTCCACTCCCTGGGTTCCCTGTCCACTCCCTGGGTTCCCTGTCCATTCCTTGTGTTCCATGTCCATTCCCTGTGTTCCATTTCCATTCCCTGGGTTCACTGTTCATTCCCTGTGTTTCCTTTCCATTCTCTGTGTTCCCTGTCCATTCCCTGTATTCCTTGTTCATTCCCTGTATTCCCTGTCCATCCCCTGTATTCCCTGTCCATTCCCTGTGTTCCATGAGTATTCCCTGTATTCCCTGTCCACTCCCTGTATTCCCTGTCCATCCCCTGTATTCCCTGTCCATTCCCTGTGTTCCCGTGCGGGGGGGATTGGTCTGAGGGGACCCCCTTGTTGGGAAAACCCTCCCACCGGGAAACCCCTTAATTGTAACAAACAACACTCAAAGTTTTGTGAATCCCTTTGTCTTTAACAGCCAGATCCCAGTCCTGAAGCTGTGCAGTCTGTTAGAGATCCCCCCCTAATGGATAACTCCATAAATCCAGTCGGGAAGAGGCTGGAGGGAGGTTCAAACCACGCCAGGATCATTTAACAAATGCCCCGGGGCCTGTTTCTGGGATCAGGGGATGCTTTAATTTTAGGAAAATACACCCTGCATTTTTATGTCTTTTGTTCCACTGGTTTTTTTTCCCTGAGACTTCAAAAAAACCCCAAAAAACTAAAAGGATTCTTCAGCTTTGTTTGAAGTTTTGCACTCAGAAGTTGCCTTCAATAATTTTCAGCCCCAGTTAGATTAAATGTGTTTGGCTTGTTGGGCATTAAAAGGCTCCCTTTAGAAACTTTCCATATCAAAGGAGAGTTGATATAAATAATATTTGCAAATTCAGGGATTGTTTGAGGTCTTTTTATTTTTTTCCCCCTCTGGAAAATAAATAAATAAATAAATAAATAAATAAAGCGTTGCTTGTGTCTCATTGAAAGGAAAATAAGAATTGCTTTGAAGAATTTCAAAAAATCCCCCACACCCAGGAAGGGCTCCTGGATGGATCTCACCTCGACAGGAATTACCAGGCTAAAATGTTCTGCCCTGTTTAAACGAGTTCAGAGACACACTTGAACCAAAAATCTGAATAATTTCAGAAAACAGCGCGAGGAAATTTCTCTTTGCCCCTGGAAAACAACGATCACCTGAGCTCTGCCCCTCTGGCACAGGTGGGATGATTAACAGGAGCAGAATTCCAGCCAGGGGCTCTAAAATATCCCCTCCCTGCTGCAGGAACAGCAACATTCGAGGTGACCACGGGGGCAGCTGAATTTTGTGGTCGCCCCTCAGCAGAGAAATCCGAAGGGAAGGAATTCCTCATCCCAGGGGCCCGCTCTGCCTGGGGAAAAGAGAGCAGAACTGGATGTTATTGCCACGGAAATTCGGGATAATGGAGTAGGAGATGAGGATTTTCAGCCCCTGTGGACAGGGAGGGTCTTGATTTGAGGCTGGATTTGCTCTTCTGCTCTTTTCCTTGCTGGTTTGGAACCTCTAAAAGGGTCTGAGAGAGCACAGAGAGCAGCTGGAAAAACCACGGGAACGGCAGGTTTGGGAATGCAGCCCCGGCCTCCCAGGGTGAGGAATCAGCCACCCAAATCAAACACATTTTGTGCTCCCAAATCAGTCCCACGTGCATCGGTTCGGGTGGGAGTCACGGGCTCCGAACGGGAGCTGCACTGAGCATTCCACAGACTCCTTATCACTCCCTGCTTTTAAAGGCAAAAATCCCTTCCCCGGGTCCCCTTTTCCCCGGGACAGAACCACAGATTCATCACCACTCCCTGCTTCTAAAAGCAAAAAATCCCTTCCCCGGGTCCCCTTTTCCAGGGGACAGAACCACAGATTCATCACCACTCCCTGCTTCTAAAAGCAAAAAATCCCTTCCCCGGGTCCCCTTTTCCGCGGGACAGAACCCCCAGAACGAACCTCGGGATTCCAAAACGGGCACTGATCCACTTTTATGCAACGCTGGGGTTGCCCAATTAGGGAAATTAATCCTCCAGGAGCTAAGAATACTTCGGCACTTAGTGCTTTCACCTTCAGACTCGCTGCTTAATCTACGAATAGCAACTAATTAAGTCTCCCCCTGCCCCCCGGGGCTGCTCTCCTCGTTTTACAGGGGAGGTTAAATTACGGCCGGAGCACGATTGGTGTCAGATCTGCTGCTTTGCTGGAAGCTCCTGAGTCATCCCCCTGTATTTTCCCTTCCCCTGTTTTCTCCTCCTTTCCCCTTTGTTTCGACTCTCCAAACACTTCTCCCACATTTCTTTTCCTGATATGTTTTTGTTTTGTTTTTTTTTTTGGTGGCCTTTGCAGTGCAAATCCCTCCGTCCAGAGCTGTCAGGAATCAACTCGAAAAACTGTGTCCTTGCTTGGGATTTATTCCTGAGGTGTGGCCAGAACTCAGATGTTGCAGCTCCCTCTGTTAAAGGCCGTTGAAAGTGGAGCATTTTTTTCCCAAGACACTCTTTTCCCAATTTTCAAACAAATATTCCCTTTTCTGGTTGGGAAAACACCAGGATCATGAAAACCCCTGCACACCAGGCTGTGCTGCCTCGCTCTGTCTCCTGGCCAGATGTGGATAAACCCCTTCTGGACACAGACAGCTCCTTTTTCTCTTGTTTTCACAGGGCTGTGGGAGGAGAAAACCTGCTTGGGAATGGGTTCTCCCATGTGGAATTCTGTCCCTGCTTCCAAGGTGAGCAGGAATGTTTGGGAGTGAGGGTGATGTGTGTGATGTAGATCCCTGGATGGGAAGGGAGACCAGAAAAGCAGCTATTCAGGTTTTTTTTTTTCTCCCTTAAAACATAAATGAGTGAAGGTTCTTTACAAAAGTCACAGAATCACGGAATTATTTAGGCTGGAAAAGACCTCCAGGACGGGGGTGGACCAGGGCAAAAGCCACGGGGTGGGAGCACTTGGGACTGGACAGACAATACCATAAATTGTAACCCCTGTACACGGCCGGGGGGGTGAGTCTTGTAATCAATCTCACGCCTCAGAGGCAGGAATTAAAACCCTTCCCTTATCTCACCTCTAAAACTGAATTGCCTGGCAGTTTTTGTTTTCTCCCTGCATTTTCCTTAGCCATCATCCTCTCTGGGAACACCCAAAACCCCACCTCAGAAAACCCTCCCCAGGCCCCCCAGCCCCGGGGTCGAGCTCGGCTCCCTCTGATCTAATTACCCCAATTTCTGACTGCAGGATAATTAGCTTCCAGGAGGAGTGGGGGACGAGCAGGTCGCTGGGAAGGATGCTGTGCCCTACTTCCAGCGGGGTTTTGGTGCAGCTGGAGTCCTTTTTCTTTGTCATTGGTGGCCTGGAAGGACACCGGGAGGACACGGGGCACGGGAGGGCTGCTGGCCCCAGAGCCAAGGTGGCCCCTGAGCTGCTGGTTTGCTGCCAGCTCGGCACAGCCACCCACCTCCACCCTGCCAGGACCTTGCCACCCTTTCCTGTGGCTTCCCCCTCGGTCCAGTTCTCCCGGTGCCAACAATCCTCTGCGCTGGCATCTGCTGTCCTGGCTCCCAGCAGAGCTCAGGATGCTCCTCAGTGACCCCAAACACGGGGACAGGGACGGTGGGGGGGACACCCAGGACAGGGAATCACACCTGGCTCGGGGAATCTCCCTTCCAGGACAGCACAGGGCACGTGGGAGGTGAGAGGCCACAAGCAGAGCGAGCACAGGGGTGTTTTCCTGGTTTCCCTCATGTTCACGCTGCCAGGATGGAATTCTGGGAGGAATGTTGCTGGATCAGGAATGCTGCTTCCACCACGGGCTGGGAAATTACCATCTTGCTGCAAGTTCTGAAGATCTGAACCCAGGGAGAAATCAATGGGCGGAATTATCCGGGATTAACAAAATCTCTCTCTCGGGAAGATTTCCTGTTAAAGTGACCTGGAAACACTGAGGTTGGAAAAGCCCCTCCCCATGCCTGATGCCCACCTTGTCCCCCAGCCCAGAGTGCCATGTCCAGGCCTTCCTCAGACACCTCCAGGGATGGGGACTCCAAACCTCCCTGGGCAAACAAATCCCTGTGGAATGGCAAGATCCATTCCTGGCCTGCCCGTTGTCCCCCAGAGGTCAGGCCACGGGTGCAGCTCCAACCTCTTGACCAAAAATGTGTCTTTATCCCTGGCCTGACCTGTTCAGCCTCTGTTCCCAGCCCTTGGCTCAGCCAAGAGCATCTTGGATCCAGTTCTTTTCCACCCCAAGACTTTATGGTTATGATCCAGTCCCATGTGTGTCCTTGGATGGACACACGAAGCACTTGTGTTCCTTCAGTGCAAAGTGGGTGTTGTTCTCTCTCCTGTCTCTTCCCTGAGCCCTATCCAGGGGTTTGGCATCCTGGAGGCGTGGGCAACAGGGCCTGAGGGAAGGACTCTGGGGGGCAGAGTGTCCCAGGGGGCAGAGGATTTCAGGGGGTTAGAGAGTTCCAGGGGTAGAGACTTCTGGGGGGCAGAGGATTCCAGGGGGCAGAGGATTCCAGGGGTTAGAGGTTCTGGGGGGCAGAGGATCCCAGGAGAAAGAGGATTCCAGGGGTTAGAGGGTTCCAGAGGTTAGAGGGGCTCGGAGGGAAGAGGGTTCCAGGGGACAGAGGATTCCAAGGATTGGAAGGTTCCAGGCTTTAGGGGGTTCTGAGGGGCAGAGGGTTGGAGGGGACAGAGGATTCCAGGGATTGGAGGGTTCCAGGGGGGCAGAGGGTTCACTCCTGCCCAGTGAGGGCAGCCAAGGGTGGCATCAGCTCCTCTGGCCACAGGGACACCCCGTGTGGGGCCGATGGCCAACAATCCCCTCCCCTTCCCAGCCCTTGCAGCCTCCCTTTTCCCGAGGCATTTTCCCATTTCCTGACAAAGTGTTCGTGGTTTCTACCAATTTTCCACTGGTACAAATGGCTTCATCAGGGATGGAACAACAAAGAGCCCTCATATCTGTGATATCCCTGATATCTGAGATATCCCTGATATTTATGATATCCCTGATATTTATGATATCCCTGAAATCTGTGATATCTCTGAAATCTGTGATATCCCTGATATTTATGATATCCCTGAAATCTGTGATATCCCTGAAATCTGAGATATCCACGAAGGAAGAGTCCAGACTAAGACTAAAGAACACGGTTTGTAGAATCCCACAATCCCAGGATGGCTGGGGCTGGAAAGACCTTAAAGATCACCTCATCCCACCCCCCCTGCCGTGGGCATGGACACCTTCCAGTATCCCAGCTCGCTCCAACCTGGCCTTGGACGCTTCCAGGGATCCAGGGGCAGCCGCAGCTGCTCTGGGCAACCCGTGCCAGGGAGGAAATCCCTTCCCAGCACCCCACATCCCACCCGACCCCCCTGGCAGTGGGTGGAGTGGAGCCCCCCGAGCCCCGCCGTGCCCGGCAGGTGGTGCAGCCGAGCCGGCCCCGGGAATAAAGTCTGGAGAAGGAGCCGAAGGGATCGCGGGAGCGCGGGATGGGGCAGCGGGCGCGGGGAGGGAGCGCGTAGGGGCGGCAGCGGCGAGAGAGAACAAAGAAAGCTCCGGGGCTGCGCCCACACCCGCGGCTCGCGGGGAGACGCTTCGCCTCCAAGGGCTCGGGCGGCACCGGCTCATCCCTCCTCCCTCCCTCCCTGCCTCCCTCCAGGCTGGAGGCGAACGGGATCCGCGGCAAGAAGCGCCCGGGGCAGCGCCGCGGTGCGCGGGGCCGCCGGCCCCCGCCCCGCCTGCCCGCACCGACACGCCCCACGCCCGCGGCGGAGCCTCGCTGAAGATTCCCGCAGGAAATTAAAGAGCATCCGGATCCGGAGAAAAGACACAGAGAGAGAGAGAGAGAAAGAAGAAAGAGGAAGGGAGGAAAGAAATCCAAGCGCGGAGAGGAGAGAGAAGAGACCCCGCGGGAGGGAGGACGGGAGAGACGCGGCGCCCGCCAGGGATGGGGTGAGAGCGGCCGGTCCTTGTCTGGGCTCTGCTTTTTCGGTGGCCATGGCCGCTGAGCTGCTTTAAATTTAAGGCAGCGACGAGAGAAACCCGAGGTTTAAATGGCTTTTTTTTAATTATTTTTTTTTTTCCCCTTCCTCCTCCCCCCCCACGCTTTTAAAGTTTAAACCCTTTTTATTTTACGGGTTGGAAAAGAGGAGGGGGGGGTTGGTTCGCGAGTCGCCGCAACTTCTTTTAAATGGACTCGTGTGGAAGGGGAGGCTCCGCCGGTCCCCGCGCTGTGTCTGGAATCCAGACTGGGAGGGCTGGAGCCCGGGTGGTGCGTTCGCAAACTTTCCCAGAAGTTCAAAAATGAGGGGTTTTTGTTCGGCCGCTGTGACTTTGGCACTCGGTGACACGGGTCCCGTTCGCATTTCCAGCCGCTGGAAAATCCCCGGGGATCCAATTTACGATCCCTCCCCTCAGATTTTCCGAGAGCGAAATAACGCCGCACGGATGGATGTGGCAGCGGATTTTGGCATGGAAATAGGAGCTTAGTCTGGTATTTTATTTATGTCCCAGTCGTGAGACTCGGCCACGGAACTTTTAGGACCTGACGTGTTGTGAGTTCCTTGTGCAATAAAGTCTCCGGGGCCGCGGGTCTGGAGGAATCCTGCCTGATGACTCCCTCCAGACGTTTGGGGGTTTGGCAACGCGAGGGAAAACAAATCCGTTCTTGGGGACTTTGTTTTCCTCTCGTCGATTTTCCTCTTGGAATTTTATCCCCCCCGGATGAAACGATTGAACAGTCAAAGGCTGATTTAAGGAGCAGGAGAGGCAGGAGTGAGGAATCAAAAGTGACAGTCGTGTGAGTCTGGCAGAAATCCTTTGAAGCTGGCAGAGCATGTGCTGATCCAGGTTAAATCACAGCGTCCCTGTTTCCCTGCCTCTTTCCCTGTGATCTCTGCAAAGTTGCTGTAAAACTTCTGGAACTGCCAGGGGAGGGTTTAACGAGCCCAGAGCTCGGAAGCAGAGCTTTAAACTGGAGTCTGTGGGTGAATCCTCCTTGGATCTCCTGCAGGCACAGGGATTTCTTTAGGGGGTTTCCAGCTCCCATGGAAATGGGATGCACCATCTGGGTCTGCTGTGTGATTATAGTGGTGGAGAAGCAGGGCTGCTGTTAAGCCAGAGATGACATTTCCATCCAAAATTCCACTCAGCTCTGGGGATAAAAGTGTGTTGGTCACACAGGGGTACTGAGCAGCTCCCAGCAGCATTTCCACAACTCTGGACACTGCAGAGGTTGGGAGCACATCACCCCTCAGCTCACATCCAGGCAGCTGATCTCAGTTGACTCGGGTTTAAAGCAGTTTAAAGCCCTGATTGTGTTCCTGCAGCCCTGGTTGTGTTTCTGGAGCCCTGATTGTGTTCCTGGAGCCCTGGTTGTGCTCCTGGAGCCCCAGCAAGGGCAGGGAGAAAACAGCAGCAGATCTTGGGGACTTCTCCCAGAGATCTGTGCCTGGAAGTGCTGTGGATCCTGGAGCAGAGACAGAACATGTTGGAGTCACAGAGAATTCTGAAATGTTCTTGTGCCTCCACGTCTCTGGTTCTAATTACTCCAGGACATGTTTTCTGGGATGTGTAAAGAATTACTGAGCTCCAGTCTGGCTCTGCTGGTTTGTTTGGGGTTTTTTTAACTTTTAATTGCTGCACAGACTTCCAGCAGTGGCCTGTGTGTCTCAAAAAGAGCTCCTGCAGCTTGGTAGCCGAGGGAACAGTCGTCCCAGGAAAAGGTGGATGCCCAGGATGTGCTGGGGACAGCCAGCAGCCAAGATGCTCCATGGTTTCCTAGGGAAAAGAAATCCCTCTCAGCTCTGTTGTGTCTTTAAACGACCTTGATCCCCTCTGTGTGTGTGTGCCTGACCTTGTGGTCGCTGTTCCCTGAGCTGATCCAAGGGGAACAGGCTCAGCCAGGGCTCCCTTTCTCTGCACCCGGGCCAGGAGGCAGCTGCTTTCCATTCCTGTGCTAAGCCCTGCTGGGTGAGCTCCTGGGAGCTGGGGGAGGAGGAAGGGAAAGCAGCCCCTGGGCAGCTCCTATTCCTGGAGCTGCACCACTGCACCTCCCCTGGGGTGCAGGTCTGGCCTCCCTCAATCCTGTCTGGACACTGGGATGGTTTTGAACCATCCCTGCCTTTTCCCCGAGGTGACAATGACAGGGGGGCTGCAGCAAAGGGGACTCAAAAACCTCCCTGCGTTGTTTAGGAAAAAAAAACCAAACAAAAAAAAGGGCTGGCCGAACTCCACCCTCCCAATACTTGATTCCCGAGGCAGTTTTGCAGTTAGCGTTGGCCAGTGCAATGTCCCCAAATATCCTGAGCTGGAACGGGACCCACAGGGATCATCAATCGAGGTGCTGGTGCCCGCACAGGAGGGGGTGGCGGGGGACTGTCCAAGCCCACTCTTGCACCCCTGTACAAATGCAGGCTCTGGAAGAGAGGGGTGGAATTTTGGGGAGTGAAGCGTGAGGGAAGGAAGCTGAGGTGGCTCTCACACTCCCCAAACAGCCCTGACACACAGTCAGCAGCTCTTCAAGCTGCCGAGGGGAGATAAAAGGAAACAACAACAGACAGCCCTGGAGCAGGAGGAGGAGGAGGAGGAGAAGAGGAGGAGGAGGAGGAGAAGAAGAGGAGTTGGGTTCTCAGGCCCTCTCTGTGCTCCAGTTCTGCCTTTGGGAGCTCTGTCTGTCCCAAACACGTGTGTTCCCCCCCCTCGGGCTGCCCTGGCCGGTGCAGGGGGGGTTGGTTCTCCCAGGGATTGCCGGATTTCTGGCAGGGACAGGCGGGCTCAGCTGACTCAGCGTGGCCCCGGGACGGCTGCCAGGGCTGG
This sequence comes from Manacus vitellinus, assembly GCF_001715985.3. Classification (NCBI taxonomy): domain Eukaryota; kingdom Metazoa; phylum Chordata; class Aves; order Passeriformes; family Pipridae; genus Manacus; species Manacus vitellinus. Next base: position 91,257 of record NW_021940718.1, read on the forward strand.
GCCACGTTTGTGCTCCCAGAGCCCTCCCAGAGCCCTCCCAGTGCCCTCCCAGTGCCAGCAGGAGCTGCCCCAGGACCTTTGGGGAGGTTGTGCTGGGGGATGTGAAGCTCCCACCACAGCAGCTGGGAGATCCCAGGATTGCTGAGGTTGGAAAAGACCTTCAAAATCATCGAGTCCACCCTCTGCCCCATCCCCACCTTGTCCCCCAGCACGGAGCACTCAGGGCCACATCCAGTCCTTCCTCAGACACCTCCAGGGCTGGGGACTCCAAACCTCCCTGGGCAGCCCCTTCCAGTGCCTGAGCACCTTTTCCATGGAGAAATCCCTCCTGGGGTCCAGCCTGACCCTCCCCTGGCACAGCTTGAGTCCATTCCCTCTTGTCCTGTTGTTCCCTGAGAGCAGAGCCCGACCCCCCCTTGGCTCCCCCCTCCTGTCAGGGAGTTGTGGGGAGCACCAGGGATAAGAAAGACCCTCCCCTCCCACACCTGGAAATGGGGCTCATCAGAAGACAACCTCATTTTTGGGTTTTGCTCCTCCTGGCTGCAGGTTCAGCCCAGCCCAGCAGAAGGTTCCCAGGTGCCTGCACTCTGCACCCCCAAACCCCTTCCTCTGTCCCCAGGGCTGAGAACTGCTCTGATCCCCCCAAAAACAAGGGGTTCTGCCCCCGTGGTTCTTTGGGATGGACTGCAAGGCATTTTTTGGGGTTTTCAGGCTGCCAGAGGGTTTGAGGTGATTTTTCCTCTGCCTCCAAGAGCAGAGAGGCTCCTTCCCCTGACAGGGAAATGAATGTCCCTGCAAAGAGAAGCTGCAGAGAGTGAGAGGAGGTGCAGGCTGGGGAACAGCACGTGGACTTCCCAGAGGTGCCCTTGGCTGAACCCCATCCAGGAGCACCAAGGCGGGCGCAGTTAATGAGGACCAAGTTCAGCCTCCCCAGCACGTTCCAGCTGCTGCCTCGAGTAGTGAAAGACTTTTCTCCCGATTTCTATTCACTGTTTGTGCCACTTGGAGTGCTTTGAACTCGGCCTCACCTACCCAATCTCCCTCAAAACTCGTGCCTGGGTTTGAGTCCTGCTCCTCCGTCGTCGCTCAGGAGCCGAAAATAGGGCAGAAATTTTGATATAAATTCAGGGAATGATGGCTCTAAAAGCTTCCCCCTGCACAGCAAAACACGGGGAGTGATGGCTCTAAAAGCTTCCCCCTGCACAGCAAAACGCCAGGTTTCTCCTCCCTGGTCCTGCAGCAGAGGGTGGGGGCAGGTGAGCAGGATGTGTGGGGTAATTCAGTGAACTCGGAGGGCAGGTCACGGGCAGAGGAGAGAATTACCGAGGACAAACAAATAAATAACGTGGATCTCCGGGGGGGAAAACCCTCCAGACTGCACAGAAAAGCAGAGAACAGGGACAAAGCCTGAGTCCCAGTGCAGTCAGGAGGAGACCCCTCCCCACACCCGGAGCAGGAGCTGTCGAGCAAAGGCATTCCGTTCCCTCTCCACCCCTCTGATCACCTCGGGGCCTCCTCTGGGCTCGTCCCAACAGCTCCGTGTCCTTGCTGTGCTGGATGGAGTCACCCAGGTGGGCGGTCACCTGTCCCCCCAGGTGGGGGGTCACCTGAGCAGGGCAGAGGGGCAGTGTCCCCCCTTCCCCCGGGAGGGAGGTGGCCCAGCCCTTGCCACGACTCCATCTCTGCAGTGGCACCAGGTTATTCTGGAAGATGCCCGTGCAGGGAGCAGGAGGGCACCCAAGGACAGCGGGGGCACCCAGTGACATCCCTGCTCACACTGCAGTGCTGCTGGGCTCGGTCCTTGCCAGGCTCTGGCACCTCCCGTGCCCCCTGTTCCCCTCTGGGCAAAACGTGGTGCCGGGGCAGGGACTGAATCGGTGCCATCTGTCCCTCCTTGGCACAGGGGGGGCTTTCTCCGGGGTCCTGGCCGGGTCCCAGCCTGGCCAGGTCCCTCCCCCAGCCCCGGTGCCTCTGCCCTGCCCATCTCTGCCTCTGCCCTGCCCGTCTCTGCCTCTGCCCTGCCCGTCTCTGCTCTGCTGAGACCATAAATTAAGAGGACAAATAACGATTTGCTCTCCTGGCACTGGTGAAATGAGCAGCTATTCATGAAGAAATCAATTCGGAGGCTGCTGAGAGGGGAAATGATACAAGAATAGAGGTGGAAATGAGAGCGGTGTGCAGTTTTACATCCTCTCCTAAACGACCACTGAGTCAGACACCAAATGGGAAGCGCCTGATCCGTCCCCTGTACCTGTGTGTCCTCCCCCAAACCCCTCTGTGACCTTTTTCCAGCTCCCCTGCGAGGAGAGGCCCCCAAGAGGAGGGTTTTTGCTCAGGCAGCATCCCGGAGCCAGGTGCTCTGCCGGTGTGTGGGAATGGGGCAATTAAGTTAAACCATCCCCTCTTTTCCTTTCCAACTGCTCGGCTTCGCTGCCGCTGGAGTGTTAAGGGATCTCCACCCGGGTCATTTTTAAGCTCTCAGGGGGGCCGTGGGATATTGAATTTTACCCTTTCCACCCCCCTTTGTGCTGGCAGGGATGAGACCTGGATCCCTTCCAGTTGCCATCAGGCGCTTGCTGAGCGCTGCCTGTGCCTCGGCCAGATCTTTGTCCTTCCAGTCGTTTGCTTTTGGTTTTTTCCCTTAATTATCTGCGAAGGACAGCCCTTTTGGGGGGGGTATAGATATGTGAGTGGTTTTATTTACACGTGGCCTTTTTCTTCGCCGCTGGGGCCGTATTGTCGTGGGGACTCCCAGCTGGGAGCAGGAAAAGAGGAGTCAGCGTTTCGGGAGATTCCAGCGCTGCTCTTAAAACGCGGGGAGGGAGGGAGAAGGGAGGGAGGGAGAAGAGGGTTGTAACGGGAGAGGGAACATGACAGCTCCAATCCCGGGCACTTCCAGGGCTATTTTTAAACGCTTCGTAGCGTTTTGGAGGGCGGGCAGGATGCAGGTGGGTGCTCCTCGTGCTGACGGGTCTGGCTGTCACCTCCCGTGGTGTCCCCGTGCCGGGCATCCCTCCGTGTCCCTCTGTCCCTCCGTGTCCCTCTGTCCCTCTGTCCCTCTGTCCTTCCCTGCCTGAGCCTCTCGGCTCTGGCAAACCCTGCTCAACTGACAGGGGGGGGGGTGTTAAATGGGATATTGGGAAGGAATTCCCACCTGGGAGGGGCTGGATGGATTTCGGAGAAGCGTGGCTGCCCCAGCCCTGGTGAGTGTCCCAGGCCAGGTCTGCGGGAACCTGGGCTAGTGGGTGATGGTGTGCGTTTGTCCCTGCCCGTTGGCAGGGGGTGGGATGGGATGAGCTTCAAGGTCCCTTCCCACCCAAACCATTCTGGGATTCCAAAGTCATCACATTTCCTGAACCAGCTCTGACTTCTCTGAGTTGTGCCCTGGGGTTTTCAACTTTCCTGGGTTTTTTTCAGCTTTCCTGGGGTTTTCAGCTTTCCTGGGATTTTCTTCAGCTTTCCTGGGGTTTTTTTTCAGCTTCCCTGGCTTTTCTTCTCTCCGGGTTTTTCGTTGCTGCTGCTCTCCCTGCCCGGGGTTTGCTCTGCTCCACCACTCCCCCTCTGAGGGAGCTTTTGTTCCCGAGCCTTTGCCTCAAACCTCGTCAGGACTGAAGGGCAGGTTTGCAGAACAGGATCCCGCACAAAGGAATTCTTGTACGAGCTGGATACAATTTGTATCCTTTGATGGATTAAACAAAAAAAAAAATAATAATAAAAAAAAAAGAACCCAACAGAACAAACCAACCAAACAAAGACTTCCACAGAATCACAGGACGGTTTGGGTTGGGAGGGCCTTAAAAATCATCTCATTCCAACCCCCTGCCAGGGGATTCCTGGATTCTGTGGCTCTGGGTGCAGCCAGATGGGCAGGGAGCACAGGAATAGGATCCAGGTACAACCCTTAGGGATGGGCAGGGAGCACAGGAATGGGATCCAGGAACAGCCCCTATGGATGGACAAGGAGCACAGGAATGGGATCTGTGAACAGCCCCTGTGAATGGGCAGGGAGCACAGGAATAGGATCCAGGTACAACCCTTAGGGATGGACAGGGAGCACAGGAATGGGATCCAGGTACCCTCCTGGATGGGCAGGGAGCACAGGAATGGGATCCAGGTACAGCCCTCCTGGATGGACACTGAGCACAGGAATAGCTGCCCTGCCCAAGGGCTGATCTCTGAGGGGGTTTCCATCCTGCAGCAGCACCACGTGTGCATGACTGGAATCACTGGAGCCCTCCAGGCTCCTCCATGGCCTTCTCCCAACAGCTGGCACCTGCTGCCAAAGGGATTTACTCCAGGGGCACAGCTCACCCGGCCATCTCCCACGACAGGGATAAAAACCCCACTTGCTCAGTGCTGAGGAACCATCCCAGATCCCAAGCCCTGTGAATTTGGGACCTTTTTCAGTGCTGGGGAACCATCCCAGATCCCAAGCCCTGTGAATCTGGGGCCTTGTTCAGTGCTGAGGAACCATCCCAGATCCCAAACCCTGTGAATCTGGGACCTTGTTTAGCGCTGAGGAACCATCCCAGATCCCAAGCCCTGTGAATCTGGGACCTTGTTCAGCGCTGAGGAACCATCCCAGATCCCAAGCCCTGTGAATTTGGGACCTTGTTCAGTGCTGAGGAACCATCCCAGATCCCAAGCCCTGTGAATCTGGGATGGACAAACCCCCTGGAAGGTTGAACTCCGTGTCTGTGCCGGGACATCAATAACAGACTGAACTTTTCCCTCGCTAGGAAATGAATCCCTGTGGAGGCAACACCAAAAAGGAGCCTCAGACCCTCTAGGAGACACCTGAGGAGGAGCTGTTGGAGGAGAGACACAAACTAACTCCACGGGCCTGTAGTCCCTTACCCTTACTAACAAATGTCAACAACTAGGTAACTGTTGTTCTCCCCTCCCTCTGTTCTTTCCCTCACCAGCCCAGGATTTGGGATTTAAGGTGCACAAACATGAGGGTTTTCCCTGCTCTGTGGGTCCTGTGTGTGTGAAAGGATGAGGAAAGTTTAGCATCTGTTAGTGGAGCCTGGAAAATCTGAACTTCTTCTGAAAGCAGACTGGGTGAAACCAGGCAGGGAGGATGTGGAGAAGGGGCTGGGTGAGACCTTCTTGCCCTCATGAGGTTGAGCTGCTTTGCTCTGCTCAGGGGTTTGTGGCTCCATAACCCAGGCAGGGTTTGGTTCAGGGTTTGGTTCAGGATTTGGTTCAGGTTTGGTTCAGGGCTTGGTTCAGGGTTTGGTTCAGGTTTGGTTCAGGTTTGGTTCAGGATTTCTTTCAGGGCTTGGTTCAGGGTTTGGTTCAGGATTTGGTTCAGGACTTGGTTCAGGGTTGGTTCAGCGTTTGGTTCAGGTTTGGTTCAGGGTTTGATTCAGGGTTTGGTTCAGGGTTTGGTTCAGGGTTTGGTTCAGGGTTGGTTCAGGGTTTGCTTCAGGATTTGGTTCAGGGTTTGGTTCAGGATTTCTTTCAGGGTTTGGTTCAGGGCTTTCCCTGCAGCAGCTGCACGTTGGGGAGGGTGAAGTGTTTCCTTTGGTTCCTGCAGGACTTGCTTTAATCCCGGGATGTGCCCCCCTGGCTGCAGGATGTGCTTCCCAAGCGTGAGTCAAGGGAGGAAGAGCTGTGCTGAGGGGAAGGGTTTTCTTTGTGCTCACGTCCCAAACACATCCTCCATCCACCCACCTACCCATCCATCCATTTCCCTGGAGCTCCAGCCTGGAGAGATCCTGCAGCCAGAGAGATCCTGTTCCTGGGGGAGCACCCAGGTGATGAGTGGTGGTGAAAGAAACCTTCAGGTCAGGGCTGAAAATGTTCCAACCCCTAATCACAACCCTGCCCCGGGGGCTGTGCTGGGAAGGACCACCAGCTGTGCCCTAAAGATGAGATTGAGGGGGGACTATTTGTGCTTTTAACTCCCAATTTTCCCGTGCCCATCCCCGGGTGAAGGTGGATGTAAAACCCACTGACCCCAGGGCAGAGGATTGCTGGAACACCCAGGCTGTGGCCTCTGGGAGGGTCTCGGGTCTGCAGGGCAGGAGAAGCTCCAGAGGAAGGTACAAATCTGTACCTGGGGTAGCTCTGTTACTGTGCCAGGGGTGTTTTCCCAGCCCGAGGTCAGTGGTGTGTCCTCCCACTGCCTGGATGGGGGGGAGGAGGAGGAGGCAGAGACAGCCACGGGCTCTTCCTGTGCAGAACCATCCCCCAGCTTCTAAAACTGGGCTTCAGAGGAGTGCCAAGGATGTGGAGAGCACAGAGAAACCCAGAGGTCTTGGGAAAACAACTCAGAGCTTGGGTCACGACTGCTGGAGTAAGAGGGGTCACTCGATGGCACCAGTGTGGGCAGTGGGGAGCTGCTGGTCCCTTCCCAGAGGGGCAGGGGTGGGCTGGGGGGGAGATACTTTGTCCTTGGCACCCCAGGGACACGGGGAAGGGGAAGGGCAGGAGCTGTGCCCAGGACACAGGGAAGGGGAACAGCAGGAGCTGTGCCCTGAAGGGGATGAGCAGGAGCTGTGCCCAGGAACACAGGGAGGGGGAACAGTAGGAGCTGTGCCCAGGAACACGAGGAAGAGCAAGAACTGTGCCCAGGGACATGAGGAAGAGCAGGAGCTGTGCCCAGGACATGGGGAAGAGCAGGAGTTGTGGCCAGGAATACGGGGAAGGGGAAGAGCAGGAGCTGTGCCCAGGAACACAGGGAAGGGGAACAGGAGGAGTTGTGCCCAGGACACAGGGAAGGGCAGGAGCTGTGCCCAGGAACATGGAGAAGGGGAAGGGCAGGAGTTGTGCCCAGGAACATGAAGAAGAGCAGGAGCTGTGCCCAGGACATAGAGAAGGGGAAGAGCAGGAAACTGCACTTCCCCCCTCTCCGAGCTTCCCCCTGCCCTGAGCCAGCCCTGCCCTCCTGTCTTGCAGGGAGCAGCCAATCTTCAGCACCAGGGCCCACGTTTTCCAGATCGACCCGGCCACCAAACGGAACTGGATCCCGGCCAGCAAGCACGCCCTGACCGTCTCCTACTTCTACGATGCCACGCGCAACGTCTACCGGATCATCAGCGTGGGGGGCACCAAGGTGGGGGCACAGCAGCCCCACGGAGGGCTCTCCCCCCCCCCAGAACCTCTCCTGCTGCCCGTGGGCTCGGGGTGGGCTCGGGGTTGGCGCTTTGGCACCTTCCCATCGTCAGGTGAAGCCTCGTTTCCTCCTCGCTCGGAGGCAGAACCGGAGTCTGTGCTGGGGGAAAAGGTGCCCTGGGGTCTGGTGTTGTCACACCCTGGGGTCTGGTGTTGTCACACACACCCCCCATTCCAACCCCAAGTGTTTTCCAAGAGCCTTCATCCTGTGCTGAACCCGACCCCTGCACGTACAGGGAGAGGTCGAAGAAGCCTCGGAGGTTCAATCACCTGCACAAAACACGAGTTGCTCTCCCTAAACTGTTCCTGGTGGGCACCCTCCTGCCTCCTGCTTGAAGCCCTGGGATGGCACAGAGTCTTCTCAGGCTTTTTTGCTGCTCCCCTGCCCAGCAGAGAGGGTTTCATAACACCCAGTCCTGAGAGGGAGTTTCGTAATACCCAGTCCTGAGTGGTGGTTAAGCCTTTTTTCCTTCCATCCCCCCTTACTTGCCATGAAACTGGAGAACAGCAGAAAGCTGTTGAGGCCCCAGAGACCTGCTGTCTCTTATCATCTTTTCCAGCAGTGGAGGAAGCTGCTGATACTGAGGCTTCTTTTTCTTTTTTTTTTTTTTATCATCCCTTTTCTCGGTAGAAAAGATGATTAAGATCCCTTCGTGTCACGTCGCCGGGCTTAGAAAGACTTTTGGTCACCAAAAGCCTGAACCTGAACTGCTGTTTTGCAGATGGAAAGGCAGAGATTTCTCCCCCTAACTCCCAGAGTTCACGGGGATCGTGGTGATCTCAGTGAGTGGCAAGGAAAGGGGTTGGAATGGGATGATCTTTAAGGTCCCTCCCGACCCAAACCACTCCGTGACCCCGGGATTCCACCCTCCAACCCCACACCACCCACCTGGGGCGTTCCCTGACTTGCCACTGCCTCTCTCCCCCCAGGCAATCATCAACAGCACCATCACCCCCAACATGACCTTCACCAAGACATCCCAGAAATTCGGGCAATGGGCCGACAGCCGAGCCAACACCGTGTACGGGCTGGGCTTTGCCTCGGAGCAGCACCTCTCCCAGGTAGGAGCAGCACCTCTCCCAGGTAGGAGCAGCACCTCTCCCAGGTAGGAGCAGCACCTCTCCCAGGTAACCCTACAGGGGCTCTGGAACCCCTGGAAGGCTCTGGAACCCCTGGAAGGCTCTGGAACCCTTCAGCCCCTGCTAAAAAAAAAAACCAGGCTTTGGGAACCTCAGTTAAATCCCCTCCCTGCTGCGCTAAAACCTGTGGATGCAAAGATGCAAGAAGGAACTTTAAAGTGATATTTGCAGTTGGAGCACCACTGATTAAATCCTCAGGCCCCGTTTCTGGCATTTGGCTGAGCCCACAGCCCTGAGTGCCAGGATCAGGGGCAGGAAGGGGCTGTTCCCTGGATTTGGCTGTTAAACTGAGGAGCAGGTTGACTGGGGTAACCCAGGCACCGGCTGGAGTTTGGTGCCCGTTTTGACTTTTCCCTTCCCCTCCTCCAGTTTGCAGAGAAGTTCCAGGAGGTGAAGGAAGCGGCTCGTTTGGCCAGGGAGAAGTCCCAGGATAAGACAGAGCTGACCAACCCTGCCCTGAGCCTCACATCTCACCAGGTAATGCTGGGAGAGGGGCAGGAGGGGAGGAAACACTCCCTGGGCTGACCTCCTGCTCTCATCCCCTTCTCCCCAAAAACTCTGGTGCCACCCCCGGGCTGGGCAGTGCTTTTGGTGGCCCCTGAGTGGATTAATTAATGAGGGTTTTAATGGAGCTGCTGGGAAGGTTCAACCTCCTCCCTCTTGGCCAGTTAAACCATTCTAAAAATAAATAAATAAAATAAAAAATAAAAAGAAAATAAAGAAAATCAAATGAATAAAAAATAAAATTAAAAAATAAATAAAATAAAAAATAAAATAAAAATAAAATAAAATAAATAAAAAAATAAAATGAAATAAAAAATAAAATAAAAAATAAAATAAAATAAAGCAAATAAAATGTAATAAAAATAAAATAAAATAAAATAAATTAAAGAAAATTAAAATGAAATAAAAATAAAATAAAAATAAAATAAAATTAAGAAAATAAATGAATAAAATAAAATAAAAATAAAATCTAAAATATAAAGGTAAGAAAATTAAAATTAAATAAAATAAAGAAAATAAAATGAAATAAAATTAAAATAAAATTTTAAAAAATTAAAATAAAAAAATAAACTGTGCTGCTTTTCCCCAGGGAGAAGCAGCTCAATGGGGGTGGGGAAGGTGCCCCTCCCAAGGAGGTCACTCCAGAGGTGGCTCTGCACTCCCCAGAGCTCCTGGCAGCAGGAGGGGAGCAGTGGGATGGAGGGAGGACGAGATGTTCCCTGGGCTGGGCACAGATGGAGTGGCAGCAGCAGAGGAGGAGGAGTGTGAACAATACCTTGGCCTGCAGGGAAAGCAGGGGGAGGTGGAGGCAGTGGCTCTGCACACACTGGAAATGTTCTGTGGGGAGCAAAGATGGGGAAAATCTGCCCAAATGTTGGCTCCTGCTCACTCCAAGCCCCGTCCTGCGGGGTGGCAAGGGGAGAAGGGAGAAGAGTATTCACGGCAGAACCAAAGTTTTGGGGTCTTTCACCTGAGACAGAGGTTCCTGGGCAGCTGCAGCCTCCACCTCCCAGAGATATTCCAGGGCTATTCCCTCTTGTCCTGCTCACTGCAGGCAGAACTCCTCGGGTGCCACAGCAGGACACGTTCCCTGGGCTGTGCTGGCAGCAGGGACGGGGGAGGTCAGGGAGGGAGGGTCAGACTGGGAGCAGGGAACTGGCCCAGGGCTCTGTTCCTTCCTCTGCCCTGACTCAGCAGGGCTAAAACCGCCCCAGAGTGACCCCACGCTCCCTGTTCCTGCTGCCCCTGCTCCCCTCAGCCATCCCACAGCCAGGGGGGTGACAGGGACACAGGGTGACAGGGTGACAGTGTCCCCTGCCCTGCATTCCCAGCCTTCCCCACCCCTTCTCCCGCTGCTCATTCCCACCCTCTGCATCAGCAGAGCCTCAAACATGAGCTTCACCCTTGAATAATTGATGGTGTTTCTGTTTGCAAGTGAGCAGGGAGCGGAGCTGTCTCCTGGAATTAAATCAGGCCTCCCTCATTTTCCACGCCTGCACCACTTTCTTCCTTCTGCTTCACGTTTTTTTTTTCCAGGGCTGGGGAATTCCCAGAATAGCAGCTTTTCTTCTGTCCTTTGGTACCTTTTAGGCCAATCCCCATCCCATTTAGCACCCCCATCACAGGGTATAATGCTGTGGGTGATGTGAGAGACACAACAGTGGGGGCATCTCCAGCTCTCACCGGTTTTGGTTGGCACAAAACACCAGGATAAGAAACCTCTGCCCCTTCCGTGCCTCAGTTCCTGGTGTGTGCAGGAATAGGGAGCACAGGGAAGGATAGACTTCGGTGCAGAGGCTGTTCCTTCTCCCACACCTTTGGAAAACGGGTGCCAGAGTCACCTGAGCTGAGTTTCTCTCCCTGAGAACCACCATCCCAGTGGGGCCTGAATTCCAGGGGCAGGAGCTGGGCTTGGCACTGAACCCAGTCAGGGGCTGGGGACTGAACTGGCAGGTCTGTGCTGGGAGTTTAAGCCTTTCCCCTGCTCTGAGGAACAGCAAGAAAAGCCTCTTAAGAATTCAGCAAAGCCCTGGAAAGGGCAGTTTGAGCAGCTGAGAGCTGGGCAGGGCTGTGGGACTCGGGTGAGGGGCTGTGGCACTGCTGGCATTTCTCAGCTGAGGGCCAGAGAATTCCAGACACCAGGGCAGGAGGGAGGAATAGCTGGGAGTCCACCTGCACTGGGATCTGGTGTGTGCAAGCTCTGACCCACCCTGCACTGGGATCACTGCCCCAGCAGGGTGTGGGGACAGGGATGGGGAGGACGTGGCAGCTGCTGGAAGAGCACAGCACCCACCAAGAGAGAGCCCTGTGCCCACAGAGCTTCCAAAATCATTCCTGCTCCACGGCTGGGGCTGCTGGGCCACACCTGAGGGGCTTTACCCCCTCCTTGTGCAGACAAACACAGCTCCCCCTGAGTTAGGACAGAGCCAGGTTTGTCCCAGCAGGGCAGGGATTGAGAACTCGCCCTGTGGAAAGCTCTTATAAGAATAAGAGAAGACTCAGGCTGGGAATAAATTTGCAGAGCCCTTGCGTGGCCACGTGGCCATAACCACCCCCTTTCTTCATCCCCCAGGTGCTTCCCAGCCCCATCATCAGCTCCAACGGGCCGGGAGAGGACAAACTGTTCCGGAGCCAGAGTGCTGACGTGGAGATCACGACGGAGAAGGAGCGGCTGAAGAAGATGCTCTCGGAAGGGTGAGGCTGCCCCAGGAGCTCCCTGCTCCTGCCCCCTGAGCCGCCCATTCCAGCAGGATTTGGTGCATTTCTCTGTCACCCCGAGCACTTGTGAGCCCACACTCCTGCTGAGCAGTGCCCTGATCCGATGCCCTTTCCTGGCAGGAAGTTATTCCAGCTTGGAATAACGTGCTGCTCAGGCAGCGTGGGGAGGAGGAGGCTCCGTGACTTGGTGCCAGTTATCTGCAGATCAGTAGTTTGTGATACCAGAAGATGTTCACACTTCTCCAGCTGGCCCAGGGCTACATTTTGTGTTAATTCCCCTGATGATTCCAGCAAAGTCCCTGCTGCTTCCTCTCTTTGTCTGTTCAAAGGGCTTTGGGCTGGATTCTGCCCCGTGGCTCCTGTCAAGCTCCCAGCTGAACACTTAAAGAGTATTTTTAAATCAAAAGCAAGTCTCCTTTGCTGCCTTCTCTCAAGTCCAGGCTGCTTTATTCAAAGCAAACTCAGATCCAATAAGGATTTTTAAATTGTGGATTCACAATCTCACACTGCAAAGCCCCTTTTGTGGCACCTGCATCTCCCCCACCCCGTTAATCTCTGCAGTTTCAAAGTCAAATATTACCCAGGGACAAAGGGAAGAGGGGCAGGTTCAGGGCTGGAAGGAGAGCTTAAATTCGGGAAGTGATGTGAGGGCTGAGTGGGAACCTGTGGAGCCTCTGAGCACTTCCAGGAGCATCGTTTGGGCACGGGGGGGGTGATGTGTGTGTGTGTGAAGGAGCCTCCCCTGCTGTCCTGGGCTCAACTCCCCTGCTCTCCTCCCCCAGCCTCTGTGGTGGAGGTGGCAGTGGGAGGGCCGCTGAGTTCTTTCAGCCTCCAGGACAACAAAACAAACAAGCTGGTGGCCTGCTCTGCCCACGAGGCCAATGCAACAAGTGGAACAGTGGGAAGAAGCAGCTTCAGGCGTACCAGGAGGAGAAACGGAAAGACGCCGCGGCAGCGGTGTGAGCCCGGGGAGCTCCATCCTACCCTCCCATCCCATCCCAGCCCATGCCCACCCAACCATCCCACCCCATCCCACCCCATCCCACCTCATCCCATCCCACCCCATCCCACACCATCCCACCCCATCCCATCCCCATCCATCCATCCCATCCATCCATCCCATCCATCCCACCCATCCATCCCATCCCACCCCATCCCACCCCATCCCCCCATCCCACCCCACCCATCCCCATCCCATCCCATCGCCCATCCCATTCCCACCCCATTCCCATCCCATCCCATCCCATCCCATCCCATCCCATCCCAAATCCCATCCCATCCCATCCCATCCCACCCCATCCACCCCCATCCCCATCCCATCCCATCCATCCCATCCCATCCCATCCCATTCCCAATCCCATCCATCATCCCATCCCATCCAACCCATCCCATCCCATCCCATCCCCCCATCCCATCCCACCCCACCCATCCCCCATCCCATCCACCCCATCAACATCCCAGGCCCCTGGCCCTGCTCTCCCGTCTGCCCTGGACATGGGATGGAAATCCAGGATGCTGCAAGAGCCTGGCAGGGGAAACATGTCGAGGAATGAGGCTGGGGAGCTCTGGATGAGCTCTGGATGAGCTCTGGATGAGCTCTGGATGAGCTCCTCTGCTCTGCACAGGGACTCTGCACAGAGTCCCCGAGAGTGAAGGGAGGAAACCAGAGCACAAAGTCACAGAATTTCAGCCTCCCTTGGTGCTTTCTGGAGGGAGTTTCCAGCTCCCAGCCAGACCAAGGGCTGTGCCCCCCCTTCCCACCCAGCCAGGCATCAGGGCAGGATGGAAATCCAGGATGCTGCACCAGCCTGGCAAGGAAAACACGTTGAGGAACAAGGCTTGGGAGGTCTGGATGAGCTGTGGATGAGCTCCCCTGCTCTGCACAGGGGGTGTGCTGAGCCCCCGGGGGTGAAGGGAGGAAACCAGAGCACAGAGTCACAGAATTTCAGCCTCCCTTGGTGTTTTCTGGAAGTAGTTCCCAGCTCCCAGCCAGACCAAGGGCTGTGCCCCCCCCCTTCCCACCAAGCCAGGCATCAGGGCAAGCTCTGGCTGCTGACAGGAAGGCTGAGGGTTGCTCTGGCTGCTATAATTAGCTCCAATCCGAGCTGCAACATCATGAAACCCGGGTGGTGCAGCACAAACAGAGCCTTGTTCCCTCGGAATAACGGGATCCTTTGACCTCCAGGATGTCAGAGGGGTCACGGGCCAGCTGAGGAGGCAGAGGGGTGACAGTCACACGGCAGGGGAGGGAGGAACCACAGAGCACTTGGGAAAGGCTCTTAGGACAGCTGGGAAAGGGCTCTGGAGCCCCGGAGGAGGAGGAGGAGGAGGCGTGGAGCCGTTTCTCTTGGAGATGGCTCCTTTGAAAGGCAGCAGGGATTTACAGCAATCAGCAGCTGTTTGCTCGTGGTGGCCGTGGTGTGGCCAAGCCTGTGCAGCCAACAGCCATCCCCCAGGATCTGGAGCTCATCCCCAGGGCTGGAGCTGGGCAGGAAAAGAGCTGCAAGGGAACAGATTTGTCTCCCCCGCAGCAGGAGCCTGCCCTGGGTGTAGCAGAGGCCTCGTGTGGGTGTCTGTGTGGGGGTTTTTGTGACTGGGTTGGCTCTTCCCTGCTCTGTGCACGCTGTTCTGTGGCTGTTCCCACAGCTGGGAACCAGGAGGGAGGGTTTTGGGAGCTTTGGGTGAGGGGCAGCAGCCTCTCAGTGAGACACCTCAATCATTGTCCCTAAATCAGAGCATTTTGGGACCAGAGCTCAGTGCTGACCCAATCCTGCTGGCCCTGCTCCTGGGAACACCAGGATCCAAGCCCTGCCTGTGTGAGGGTCCCCATCACTGGAGGGGATGTTTGCAGAGCCCCAGCAAGAGCTGCTGCAGTTCTCCCTGACGAGCTCTAAAAAAATGAATCCTCCTCCTGAACAATCCAAGCCACCCAGCTGAATTTTTCGGGGCTGGGGAACATCCCTGGGCAAGCCCCCCCTGGCCCTGCTGGGGCTGAGCTGCAGGGACTCCCTTGCCCTTGGAAATCTGTGCCCAGGGGTGTAAAATGGAGCCATCCCCTGGTGTGTTTTACTGGAAGCACAGCAGGGCAAAGCAGGGACAGAACCCCCTGAACTTTTCTACCACGAAGCCCGATCCGGGCAGGGCAGGGGGAAGGTTTTCCCAAACAGCCCCAGGCGGGAGCTGCTGCCCTGCTGTCCCCCCGGGGTGGGCTGGCAGGGAAGCCAAACCCTGGCTGTGGGCTCTGGGGGAGCCCAAACGTTCCTGAGGGAGCCTTCCCTGCCTGGCAGGTGGCGGAGCTGGAGTCGCAGGGCACTCACGACTCCTCCAGCGACAACAACAAGGAGGAGCTGAGCCAAACCCTGGAGGAGCTGGAGCTGCTCATCAAGGCTAAGGATGAGGTGAGGCTGTGGCACCCCAAGCCCGGGGCTGGGGGGGTCTGTCAGTCTGTCAGTCACTGCTGGTTTGGGGTCAGAGGGTCCCCAGGCTGGTTCCCTCTCCGGGGAGGCAAAGCTGAGGGAGAGGGAAGCACTGGGAGCTTCCCAGCCTGTCCATAGCCCGGGGTGGGAGGCTCAGAGCTCTCTTACCCCTTCCCCTCTCAGCCCTCTGCAGTGACAATTAGCCTCTGGTGTAGTAATTGCCTCCAGCTCTCGCTGCATTTAAATGAATGAGTGATTTAAAGCCGGGTTTTAACTCCAGAGGCTGAGGAGGAGGAGAGGTGTGAGGAGGATCCCTGTGATTCACACTCCGTGGGCTGTCTGCTGGCCTTGCTTCAGCAAAGGGGGGGATGGAGCCCTGGGATTGAGGAGGGAAGGTGGTTTGGGCTCCCTGATCCTCACTCAGAACACTTTTGTCCCTCCTTCCCGGGCCTGCTCAGGCTGGAGGAAAAATGCTGGGGCAAAGGTGTGCACGGGATTTTCCACCCCACAGCTCGTCCCTGTCCCCAGGAGCCCGGGATGTGCCCTGGGATGTGGGAGCAGGGATGCAGAGGGCACTGAGCTTTGCTGGCACTCAGATTTGGGGACCGAGGGCTCCGAGGGAGGCAGCAGGGGATGGGAATTTGGAGCTGCCTGGGATTGTGGGATCCTTGGAGAGAGGGCTGAAGGGTGTGGTGGGAGCTGCTCCCGCTGGGAGAGGGGTGGATCCGACGTGTTTCTCTCCCTCCTCACGTTCCAGGAGATCCAGATGCTGAAGAGCCAGAAGTGTGGCCGCTGGGAAGCAGAGGGGGAGCGGGAGGAGACGCTGCAGAAGCTGCAGGTGAAGGTGGCAGATCTGGGGCACCCCTG
>NW_021940718.1:109948-111943 GCF_001715985.3 Manacus vitellinus
TATTTTTTTTTTTTTGTTGCCTTTTATATCGGGAAACAGCCCCCAGAGCCGTTCCTGCTCTCCTTGGGAAGGGGACGGGTCCCGGCTTGCCCTGGTTTTAAGGAGAGCAGGAGTTTGAGGAGAGCAGGAGGCGTTTGGAGCAGCTGGGACCGTGCCCCGAGGGGCCCGTGGGAAGCCTGGGAGTTCTCCTGGGTGTTGTCCGGTGGCAGGAATGGAGCAACGCCCGCGGGATCCCGGGGAAAGCTGGATCGTGTGTCCCCCGGCAGGCTGTGAGCCCTGGGCAGAGTCTGGGTGGCTCTGCCTGGGACCTTCCAGGGCTGTGGATGGATTTGGGGGGGTTTTGGGTTTTTTTTTTTTTGCTTTTTTGCTGCTGTAAATCAGGCAGAGAGCAGCAATCCTGGGAGTGTTCTGCCTCTGCCCTCCCTCACCCCCTGACCACGGAGGAACCTGCAGGTTCCACACTCTGCCTGCAAGTCAGGGCAGGACTCGGGGCTGGAACCTCGGGAATCTGCTGGAGTGGAGGCTGCTGGTGACTCTGTGCTGGGCTGTGGCCAAGGCAAAGCCCTTCCCTTTCCCGGGGGGGGTGAGGAAACCCGGAGGTTTCCAGACCTGCTTAGCCAGGGAAGAGCTTTTCTGTTCTGGGTTGGGGTTTTTGGGGATTTTTTTTTGTTTGTTTTTTGGGGGGTTTTTTGGTTTTTTGTGGGGGTTTTTTTGTGTTTTTTTTTTGAGGGGGGGTGTTTAGTTTTTATTTTAGTTTTTATTTTAGTTTTTATTTTGGTTTTTATTTTAATTTTAATTTTTGTTGCATGAAGTGTTCTCACAACTGCCCGGGGCTGGAGCTGCTGTAGTGACATTTGTTCCAGGGTATTTAAGGAGGGAGGGAAGTAACTGGGTGGCAAAAAGTTTTTCAGGGTTTGCTTCCCACCCCGTGCCAGTGTTGATATTTTATTCCTACAGGAGCAGCCTTCTTTTGAAATAAGAGATCAGCTCCAAGCAAGGTGTGTTTGGTTTGGTTTTCACTGGGGTGGGAAGAAGAGGGTGGGATTTGGGATATGAGAGAAAGGGAGCTGGGAAAAAGCTCCTCATGTTCCCTGCTCTGACCCTCTCACTGGTCTCTTCCCTGTGACCCACGAGCTGGAGCTGGGAATGGATCCCTGAATTCTGGCAGCACCATTTCCTGGCCTTGGTGGGGGTGCCCAGACCTGGGTGTGCCACCCCTGGGTGAGTCACCTCTCCCCAGGCAGGGAGAGGGGCCTGAGTCAGGCTCAGCAGGACTCTGGGAGTGGGGCAAGAGGCAGAGGAGCTCCCACAGCTCCACGGGGTGGAATTCTGGCTGCCACCATTCCCAGCACCCGCTCTGACCCAGCTCAGGCAGCAGCACAGCACAAAACCCAGCTTTTCTGCTGTTTGAGCCTCTTCTTGCCCCTTATGCTGCTTTTCTTTTACCCCCAAAACACAACTTGGCAACACTGGAGAGCTCCACCTCAACCTACAGCAAAGAACTGACCCACTGACTGTCTGGGGGGAGTGGGAGAAGGTCCAAAAGCCATGCAAGGAGGTCTAAAATCATGCAAGGAGGTCTAAAATCATGCAAGGAGGTCCAAAAGTCATACAAGGAAGTCCAAAAGTCATACAAGGAGGTCCAGAAATCATGCAAGGAGGTCTAAAATCATGCAAGGAGGTCTAAAAGTTGTGCAAGCAGGGCTACAAGTCATGCAGTGAGTCTCAAGATAAAGAATCTGTGACTAATCTGAGCTCCAAGTGTGGCTCAGGGGATGTGGGACCAGCAGAAGGGCCCTGCCCTGGTCACACAGGGACCCTGAGCAAGGACTCTGCCTCCTCCCAGGGCTCAGCAGCCCAGTCTGTGACACCTGAGGAGGTTCCTGAACTGCAAATTCCTGCCCTTGGCTCTTGGGAAATCCCTCCCAGAGCGGGAACAAAGGACAACCCACCCATGGAGCTCCCTGGGCAGCCCCTTCCCTGCAAACAGGGGCC
>NW_021940718.1:112111-114165 GCF_001715985.3 Manacus vitellinus
ATTTGCTGGGAGCTGTTCCCTGGCCCTGGGATTTGCTGGGAGCTATTCCCCGGCCCTGGGATTTGCTGGGAGCTGTTCCCTGGCCCTGGGATTTGCTGGGAGCTGTTCCCCAGGAGCTGTTCCTGCCGTGCCAGCCCGTGGCTCCCCGAGCCAGTCCCATCCCTGGCTCTGCTCCTTTGCTGCTTCTCCATCAGGACCCAGGAGCAGAGGCCACTCTCCCCGTGGCTCTCCCCCCCCCTCCAGGGGCTGGTGCCATCCTTTTCCTTGCCAGAACAATCTGCAGAGTGGCTTTTTGATGAGCTCTGTCCCGGGCTCAGCGTTTGTTCCCAGCCCTTCCCGGAGGCACCGCAGGGCCGGGTGATGGATGGGTCTGGGAGAGGCACTTTCCTCTGCAGTCTTCCCCTCTCCTGAGCTAATGAAACCCCATTTATCACCAGCTATTTCCACAAATGCCCTAAATCCCTGGTTAGCAATGAGACAGAACTAAAATTCCATCTGCCCCACCCCAGGGGAGCACTTCCAGAGGGTTCCCGTCCTGCCTCGGAGCAGCAGCACTGGCACATCCCCCCTGTACCCCCTCCAACCCTTCTTAGTTATGCTTTTCCTGCTTCAAAAAGGGGGAAAATCCCGTGTTCCAAAAGCCAGGGCTGGCTGGCAGAGCTGCCCTCCTGTGTTTGCTTCAGTCTCCCAACAATTCCCATCAGCAGCTCCATCCCAGAGGGCTCCTGGCTCTGGGAGGGTGGGAGATGCTCCTGACTGCAGGTACCTCCAGAGACCTCGCTGCTTTGGGCAAATTAAGGTGTTAATTATTCATAGGACACCTAGACAGGACATTAATAAAGGGGGACCAGGGGGAAAGGGACTCACACATGAACAAATCAAACCCCCTGCAGCAGCCAGGGGGGATCCAGAGCCAAGCGAAGGTCCTGCTGACCAGCTTGGACATGCCAGTCTCAGAAAAAGGATGTGTCTGATGCAAAAGCCAGCTGGGAGATGCCAAGACAGCCCTTCCCAGGCTGAGCAGCAGTGCCAGTCCAGTCCTGGCAGACCCCACCAGCTCCCTCCCCTCGCCAGCTTGGATTCCTCCTCCTGCTCCACAAAGTGCACAATTACCCTCCCTGGACCCCCTGTTGGACTTTAATTACAGCCCCTACCAGGTGCCTGGAGAGGCAGGAGGGGAAGGGTTCAGCACAGGCCACGCTGGGCAGTCTCTGAGTCCTCTGAGTGATTTTAAACAAGAGGCAAAATCTGGTTTTTTATCCCCAAAAAGCCGCCACGGAGCCGCCGGTGATGCGTGCGGTGCTGCTGGACACTCTCCCATCAAAGTCACTTAACAGACTGGCTTGGAGGTCTGGATTTTTATGAGGACACCCTGAAACAAGCCCCTGATGGAGGGGAAGCAACGAGGCCCCTTTTGTTTCCAGCCTCCGAAGGACGGGACTCGGGGGAATTCGTAATTAAATAATGCCATTAATGAAAAGTGGGTGACCTCAGCCTTCTGAGCTCCTGCATCTGGGCTGCAGAGATCAGCTGCTCCCTTCCTCAGAGGAGAGGGTTATTTTTAGTGCAGAAATGGTCTGTTTACACTTGACAGCACAGGGAGCACAGGCCGTGCGTGTGACCCCCCCACACACACAGACATGCACACCCTGGGACACCATTTCCACGTGCTCCAGAGGAAGGCAAGTGGAATGAGTGTCTGGGAGAGTGTTCCTGAGCACAGAGCAGCCCCCAAAATGCCCTCTCCCAGAGAAATTTGTAATTATTGTGGTTATTAGGTCGTGGTGTGTCGAGGCAGTTTCTGCTCCGAGGGAGAGGAACATCATCCCCTGCACACACAGCCCTGTCTCCTCCCTCAGCTCCCAAAAACCAGCAGCTGGAATAATGCTGGAAGTGAGGCCCTTGTGGGAAGGGCAGGAACACTCCAGACTGGAGATGTGGCAGCTCCAGCAACGGGGCACCCGAAGGAGCCACACCTGGGGGTCAGTCAGGTCCCACCTGGAGCACCTTGGCATCACCTCCAGGGCTCTGCCAAGGAGTGGGAATCAAATTCC
>NW_021940718.1:117034-123279 GCF_001715985.3 Manacus vitellinus
TTTTGGGAGGATGAGGAGGGTGCAGGTTTTAGGAGGGTGCAGGACTGTCCTCCCTGCACACCCAGCACAGACTCAGGACCCACACACGGTCCAGGTGAGAGAAGATGCAGCAAAGATGCCAAATTGAGGAGAGTTTCCATGGCAACCCGGCCAGGGAACCCCCGAGATCCTGGGGAAAGAGCAGAGCCAGGGAAGGCACAGGGCAAGAGGTGATGGGGGGTGTGTGATGGGCCAGCTCTTGCACAGCACAGGGAATTCCTGATCCGGGAATTTGAGGCATTTTCCCACCTGCCAATCAGCCCAGCAGCCTCTTTTTGCTCCTCAGCCACTCCCAAACTGCTGCTGGGAAGCAGGAACGTCACCAGCACCACCCCGAGCTCTGATTCTCTGATTCCCAGCACGTGTCCCCCCCTCCCAGCCCAGCCAAGGGAGGCATCAAAAGGAATTCTGGATGAAGACAAAGCCCTTGATCAAACCCCACGTGGAAGGAGACAGAGAAACCCCCACCAGAGACTCCAGACAGAGGGTTGGGAAGTGTCTGGGAGAGGGAGGCAACGAGGGAAAGGCACCTCAGGAACTGCTACTCCCAGGAAAAGAGGGATACAACACCCACAACAGGTTCAATCCTTACCCAGCTCTTCAAACAAACCCCATTTTACCTCCACACAGGTGCTGCTCCCCACCCTCAAGGCCCTACAATCCCCTCACTCCCCCAAAAAATCAAAGATCCAGTCACGTGTTGCAATAAATATTTATTTGGGCACTGGCCACAGTAATTATTTTAAGCCAGAGGACAGAAATAACAGGTTTTTAGCCATAGAAAAGGCACTGAGGAGCAAAGCTGACCCTGGAACAGAGCTGGCCAAACTCTGGGATTTTTCTGTCTCCACAAGGAAATTCAGCTGGTTTTTTAGGAGGGCTCAGCCCCCTCTGGCATAACCAACCCCCCTGTCCCAAACATACACAGGGAGCTCCAGAAACCCCACTTTGTTCTCTTGGATGGAACAAGGAACATGGGAATCCTGCCCCTGGGGATCTTCTGTGCAGAACCTGCCTTGGAACCCACTGATCATCCAGGAAAACAGGGCCCTGCTCTCCCAGCCAGGACTCTGCTATCCCTGTGGATAACACCCAGGGCTGGAGCCTGAGCCAAGGCAGTAAAACCACAGGCAGGAATAACAATCAGCTGCACAAAGCAGGATCCTTCCAAGAAAAACCCCAGGATCAGCCCCACACAGCACAACACGTGCTCCAGGAATTTTCCTCTTGGAAAACTCTGGCACAGACAAGAGGCTGAGCTCATTTTGTCACAGTATTTTTAGACTCTGGCTCAGGGGAGAATCTGTTGATCCAAACAAGTGTGAGTGGCAACCACAGCCCTGGGAAGGGAGAGAGAGCAGGGACTGAATGAAGGGGGAGAGGCAGAGGAGCTTTATGGCCCCAAAAATCCAGGTCTGGCCTCTCCTTTGGTGGAGGAAGGGAAACATCTGCTTGAAAGATTCCCCAGGAGGCTGATCCAGCCTGCCAGGAATGGCCCAGCCAGGACTGTGCAGCATTAAAAAACTCCTCCCTGTGAGGGTGGGGAAGCCCTGGAATGGATTTCCCAGAGAAGCTGTGGCTGCCCCATATCCCTGGAAGTGTCCAAGGCCAGGCTGGAGCAACCTGGGCTAGTGGAAGGTGTTCCCTGCCCATGGCAGGGGGTGGGACTTGTTGATCTTTAAGGTCTTTCCAAGCCAACCCATTCTGGGATTCTGGGATTCTTCCCTTCTCCCCAACACCGATTTCAGTCAGAAGTGTCCACATTAAAAGGTGTCAGACCCCAATATTCCCAAAGCAGCAGCACAACCAGGCCAGGCCAGGCCAGGCCCGGGGCTGTCACTGCTCCTCCGTCGCCTTCCTCTTGTTCCGCCGCTCCATCTTCTTCTGCAGCTTCCTCCTCAGCTGCAGCTGCTTCCTCCTCTCCAGGGTCTGCTGCACCTTCTCCCGGCATTCCTTGTTCTTCTTCTTGATCTTGGCCAGCTCTGCCTTCCTTTTGGCCTCCAGGTCTGGATCCTGCAGTGTGGCAAAGGCGGGGCACCGGTGACACGGCCGGGGCAGCCCCTCGGCCCTTCCCAGGCACCCACGGCTGAAGGGGGCTGCCAAGCTCAGACCCTCCTCCAGGGCACTTTTTCATCTCAAAGTATTTAATATACCCTTTAAAATAAACCCTCAGCACCCAGAAGGGGAGTGAGCCCTCACCCCACAGCAGTGAGGGAGGAGCTGTCCTTCCCTTTCCACACCAGGGACACCAAACCAGCTCTCACCTTCCCCTCCAGGATCATCTGTTTCCTCTTATTTATTTCTTTCTTCTCATCAAAATCCATCCCCTCCAGCTCCTGGCAAAGGAAAAACACAGCAGGGCAGTCAGTGACTGACACAGGGAGGAGCAGCACAACCCCAAAGGGTCACCAGGACATTTTGGGGCCTGCCCACCAAAAAGTACCAGTTTCAACACCCAGCAGCAAAAAAATGCTGCAAAATTGTGCAATAATAGAGCAAACCAAGGGAAGAGAAACCAAAACAACCCTCCCACCCCCCACCCAAGTGTTTCTGCAGGGATCTGCCCAGGATCTCCAGCCCCCTGGGCAAAGGGGCTCCTCGTTCCACTCACAATCTCACACTCCCTCCTGGTGACGTTCACTTGGGTGAGGATGTCCAGCACGTGCTGCTCCTCCACAGAGAACTCCTTCAGCTGCAGCTCTGAACCAGGGTGAGACATTTCCACACCGTTGGCTTGGTTAAAAAAACCCCCAGGGGCAGATCCTCAACTAGTGAAAAACCCACTGCAGCTCCTCTGACTATGGGGGGAATTGTTGCTCTGATCACTCCAACCCCTTCAGCCCACAGCAGGTTCACTCCTCCCCTCTGCCCACAGCACAAGATGCTGCATTTATTGGCTCTGCTTCCCCCCAAAAAATGGGGAAATCTGAACCTGAAGCAACCTGTTCCTTTTGTCCACCTTGGCAAGAAGGGAGACAAAGGGATTACAGAGAGAACTCCACAAGAAACAGCAGGACAAACACCTCCTGCCCAAAGCACTCGGGAGCTGAATCAGGAATTCTGGTGCTCCTGCTCTTTGCCACACAGGGAAGAGAACCCTTTTTGATGCTAAAGCTGATGCAATCAGGGTTCTGAGTGCTACAGTGTGTGATCCCACCTTCCAGCAGGGTGCCCCAAGGCCCCACTCACTGATCTCCTGCTCGATGGCGTGCACCAGGTGGATGTCGTACTGTGTCACCAGGGTGATGGCAACTCCCTTCCGGCCTGCAGGGTGCAAAAACAGGGACAGGTGAGTCCTGACAGGCAGAGGGAGATGAACCCAACCCTTTCCAAACCCACTCACACCCCTGAGTCAGCCCAAGGGGTGCTCAGAGAGGTCTTTATTTGCTCCAGAGATTCCGTTCGCTCTCGGCGCGGCTCAGACCCGGCGTGATCCATCACTGCGATCCCAAGGCAGGATTCCAGGGATCCCAGTGGATCTGGCACTGCCTGAGAACCTTGCAGTGCTGCTGGGACACCTCCTGACCCTCCCCACCCAGGGCTCAGCCCCTCCCTGGATCCCAGGGCCGAGGATCCCAGTGGGAGTTGTGCCGCTCACCCGCGCGCGCCGTCCGGCCCACCCGGTGGATGTAGATTTTGGGCAGGCCTGGAGTGTTGTGATTGATCACAACCTGCACTGTGGGAATGTCCAACCCTCTGGAATGCAGGCAAAGAGAGCAGAGGGTGAGAAAACAGCTTTAGCATGATGGAATTATAAAATTTTGGTTTGGGTTGGGAGGGACCTTAAAGATTCCACCCACACCTTCCACTATCCCAGGGGTGTCTGCAGTTCAATTCCTGCTCTCTGCTTCCTCCAGCAGCCCCATATTCCATGAATATGGTCTTTATTGGCTGATTGGAGGACAAACTCTTTCCTCACACAACTCTCCAGCAGTTAAGAAATTCCAGGGAACACACTGAGCCTCAGAGAAACCTTCCTCCTAAACACACACACACCCGGTCAGAGCTACTTCACACACACACACAGGCTCCAAAACACAGCTCAGAGGTGATGTGAACACCCCTGCCCCACCCAAGTGTAGGGGATTTAAGGGTCTCCTCTTGCTAAACTCAGCCTAAACTCCACAGTGGTTGTGACCTTTGGGAACAGAGCCCATGTTGTACCTGGCAGCGACGTCAGTGGCAATGAGAATCTTGAAGATGCTGGATTTGAACTTGGCTAAAGCTGCAAATCGCTGCCTCTGTGGAGAGAAAAGTCTGTGTGAGGGATTTGGATCCACAGGAGCTGCAGGGCTTGGAGTCTCCCAGCTCAGGGATGCAGCTGGACAAGCAGCCCCCTCCCAGATCTGCCCACCCCTCACCTGCTTCATCATGGAATGCAGAGCTACAGAAGGGAAGTTGTACTTCCTGAGCATCATGTTCAAGACCTGGCAGTCCCTTGAAGGAAAGAAAAACAGAAAAACAATCAGGATGTGCCAAGGAAACGGCTCAGGACAGAGCTGGGACAGGGGCAGGAACACCCTTCCACTGGACCTGGCCCTGGACACTGCCAGGGATGGGGCAGCCACAGCTTCTCTGGGCAACCTGTGCCAGCAGCCCCAAGGAGCAACTCCACTCACTTGCAGGTTTTAGTGAAGATGATGATGGACCAGTCCTCGTGCTCGTCCTGGAAGGTCTGGATCAGGTGCACCAGGTAGGCATCTTTCACTGCCTCGGGCACGAGCAGGTACCGCTGGTCCAGCTCCTCCACCGTCCTCACCCTGCCAGGGGGGAGCACCAAGTGAGGATCAGGGGAATCCCAGAATCCCACAATCACTGAGGCTGGAAAAGCCCTCCCACCCTGTGCCTGACCCCCTCCTTGTCCCCCAGCCCAGAGCACTGAGTGCCAGGTCCAGGCTTTCCTCAGACACTTCCAGGGGTGAGGATTCCAAACCTCCCTGGGCAGCCCCTTCCAGTGCCTGAGCACCCCTTCCATGGAGAAATCCCTCCTGATGTCCAGCCTGACCCTCCCCTGGCACAGCTTGAGGCCTTTCCCTCTTGTCCTGTTGTTCCCTGAGAGCAGAGCCCGACCCCCCCTTGGCTCCCCTCTCCCATCAGGGGGTTACAGAGCCAGAAGGTTCCCCCTGAAGCCTCCTTTTCTTCAGGCTGAGCCCCCCCAGCTCCCTCAGGAGTTCTCCAGTCCCTCCTCCTTGTGCTCCAGCCCCATTCCCTTCTCTGGACACACTCCAGCCCCTCAGTGTGTCTCCCACAGTGGGCCCAGCAGTGGAGGTGCCTCAGCAGGGGATGGGACAGCAAAACCATGGATAAGGAGCAGGGAGGGGACGGGATTGCTCCAGACTCACTCAGACTGGGCCTCCCAGAAGAAGGGCTCGTTGGCAGCCAGGCCCCTGAGCTCGCTGAGGGTGGCAGTGAGGGTGGCACTGAACAGCAGGGTCTGGCGCCGCGCCGGGACGTGCTCCAGGATGAGCTCCAGGTCGGCGGTGAAGTCGGCACAGCCCTGCTCCAGCAGCCTGTCAGCCTCGTCCAGCACCTGGGAACGGAGCCCCCTCAGCGCTCAGCCGGCTGGGGACACCCACGGGGCATCCCCAAAAAAAACCCCTTGGGAAGAAAGGGCCTTACCAGGAATCTGAGCTTCCTGAGGCTGAAGGTGCTGGAGCTGCGCAGGTGATCGGCCAACCGGCCCGGCGTGGCCACCACCACGTGGGGCTTCCTGGCCAACTCCAGGGCCTGGGCCACCATGTCTGCGTGGGGAACAGGGCAGGTGTGTTTGGATGTTGTATAGATAGTATGTGTATTGTACATGCATGTACTGTGTACGTTATATACATACGTATAAAGATATAACAATGCAAACAATATAAAACATTATGTATTATAAAACAACATATTGTGTGTATTGCTCACCGAGGCCGCCCACGACCACACAGTCCTTGAGGCCCAGGGGCTTCCCCAGCACTCGGAACTGCTCCGCGATCTGCTGCGCGAGTTCCCTGCGGAGGGAGGGAGGGAAGGAGGGGCAGCTCAGGGGGGCGGTTCCCGGCGGCAGGGGCAGCTCAGCCCGCCGCGGGGGTCCCTCGGTACCTGGTGGGGGTCAGCACGAGGCAGAAGATGCCGTAGGGGTCCTCGGAGAGCGCCTGCAGCACGGGCAGCACAAAGGCCGCCGTCTTCCCGCTGCCCGTCTTGGCGCAGCCCAGGCAGTCCCGGCC
>NW_021940718.1:126636-132717 GCF_001715985.3 Manacus vitellinus
GCCCCAGGAAGGGCAGGGTGGCCCTGGCTGGGCCTTGGCCTGGCTCAGAGGAGCCTCAGGAGCACCAGGAAGCTCCTCAGGGGTTTGGCTTTGGAGGGGTTTGGTGCTCCCCTGGGAATGTGGGAGCCTGGGGATGGATCCTGGCAGGCTCTGGCTGCTGAGATGGGCAGTGTGGCAGGGAGGGAGCTGGGAGCAGCCTCCCAGGCTCAGCCCAGGGAATCACACAGTGATTTGGCTTGGAAAGACCTTAAAAATCATCCACCAGTGTGTCCAACCTGGCCTGGGACGCTCCCAGGGATGGGGCAGCCACAGCTCCTCTGGGAGATCCATTCCAGGGCCTCATCCTACAACCCCCTGAGCTGGATCCCAGCAGGATCCTGGAGTCCAGCTGTGGAAATCCCTGTTCTCTTGTTCCTTCCAGCATGGCCATGATGATCCAGATCCTCCTGAAGCTCGACAGGCTCGACCTGGCCCGGTGGGTTTGTCTCCCTTTGCTCTCTGGTGGTGTTTGTGTGGGAAGAGCCTCGAGGGAGGGAAAATCCAGCTCCTGCAGTGACACAACCACGGGTGGTTTTGCTCCTCAAGTTGCAAAACCAGAGCTGGGAATGGCCAAAGGCAGGGCTGGACCTCGAGGTTTTGGGTCTTCCCTTCAGCAGGACGTGGTGGGAATCTCTGGGGAAGTAAAACAGGGAAGTGTCTCATGGATTGTTCCAGTGAAATATTGAGGGGTTTGTCACGTTCCCAGCTGGGAGGAGAAACCACAGCCCTTTGGTTGGGTCTTAGAGGAGTTGTTTTCTTTCTCTGGTGTGACTCCATCTCCTGCAGGAAGGAGCTGAAGAAGATGCAGGAGCAGGATGAGGATGCAACTCTGACCCAGCTGGCGACTGCCTGGGTGAACCTGGCCGTGGTGGGTACCTGGGACAGGGATCCCTGACCTACAGCCCCCAAAAAACCACGACAGCTCCTGTTCCTGGGGGCTCTTTTCACGTCCTGGTTCCAGCAGAACACCCAGGGCTGAGTTTTTAACACACAGAACATTTTGGGGGGGGGTTGGTTTCACAAACCCACCGGCTGGTCTGGTGCTCTTCCTCCTCACAGGAGGAGCTGAACCACAGTTAAATAACCCCCCAGACATCCCAGGGTGGGAATGCTCTGCTCCTGCTTCCCAGGCTCCAAGAAAAAAGCATCTTCCTGTGCTTAGAGCAGCCTGTCCTTAAGCACATTTGTGAATCAGAACATTCAGCTTGGCAGGCCAGATTGAAAATAAAACCCCTAAAATTCATTGAAGTCCAAGGTTGCACAGGAAACAACCTGTTGGACCATCAAAACTATTTCTTTTTGGAGTTCACTTGGTTTTTGGTGTGAAACCTCTCATGTGTAGCCCTGGCCTTGAATCAGTGTGTGGCTGGATTTTCCTCAAGGTCTTGGTTTCCATGAGGAATCCCACCTCCAACTGGAGCAGCCACTGCATGTAGAACCTTCCTGGATCTAGAACCTTCCTGGATGGAGAACCTTTTGAGAAACCCAGGTGTTTAATTATAAAAAAAAAAATCATAAGAACCTCATTTCACCTCCTTTGTTACGTCAGACACGTGAAGTGGTTCTTTTGAAGTGACTTTGTTGGTTTTTTTTCCTTTCTGAAGACAAGCCTGGCTCATTTGATCATTTAAGTGGTTCTTAATATTTAATATTTATGCATTTCTTTGATCTGCTCTGGCTGCTGTGTTGTGGTGCAGGAGATCACAGGGATCAGGGAGTGTTGGTGCTCCAGGATTTCCCTTTGTAACCTTTAGAAATTAACTTTGCCCCCGGTGCTTCAAGGTTCTGGGGGCTTCCTGGCAGCAGGTGATGAGCCTGGGGGTGTTTTGCAGGGTGGGGAGAAGCTCCAAGATGCTTATTACATTTTCCAAGAGATGGCAGACAAGTGTTCCCCCACCCTGCTGCTGCTGAACGGGCAGGCTGCCTGTTACATGGCCCAGGGCAAGTGGGAGGACGCCGAGGGAGTTCTCCAGGAGGCCCTGGACAAGGTACTGCCTGCTCTTGCCACCTCTCAGGGGGGTGCTGGGGAGAGCAGAGGGGGCTTTCACCGGGAAAATTCATGGAAATGCCAGTGGAGGGATCGGTGTCGCTGAGGGTGGGGCTGATCGTGGAACCCCAGGGTGGTTTGGGGTGGAATCCCTGGATAATTTGGGGTGGAATCCCACGATGGTTTGGGGTGGAATCCCTGGCTGGTTTGGGGTGGAATCCCAGGATGATTTAGAGTGGAATCCTTGGCTGGTTTAGGGTGGAATCCCAGGATGGTTTGGGCTGGAATCCCAGGATGATTTAGGGTGGAATCCCAGGGTAATTTGGGGTGGAATCCCTGGCTGGTTTAGGGTGGAATCCCAGGATAATTTGGGGTGGAACCCCAGGATGGTTTGGGTTGGAATCCCAGGATGATTTAGGGTGGAATCCCTGGATGATTTAGGGTGGAATCCCAGGAAGGTTTGGGGTGGAATCCCTAGCTGGTTTAGGGTGGAATCCCAGGATAATTTGGGGTGGAACCCCAGGATGGTTTGGGCTGGAATCCCAGGATGGTTTAGGGTGGAATCCCAGGATAATTTGGGGTAGAATCCCAGGATTGTTTGGGTTGGAATCCCTGGCTGGTTGAAGGTGGAATCCCAGGATGGTTTAGGGTGGAAGGACCTTGAAGGTCATGGAGTTCCACCCCCTGCCATGGGCAGGGACACTTCCCGTTATCCCAAATTGCCCCAGCCTGGCCTTGGACACTTCCAGGGATCCAGGGGCAGCCACAGCTTCTCTGGGAAACCCATCCCAGCCCGTGTCCACCCTCCCAGTGAGGAATTCCCCCCCACTATCCCACCTAACCCTCCCTCTGGCATTGGGAAGCCATTCCCTGCTCCTGTCCCTCCATCCCTTGTCCGTCCTGGTGCCCGTCCCTGTTCCCATTCCCAGGGCAGGGGGTTGGGCAGGGCTGTTCCCTGCAGGCTGTGGATCCCAGCACTCAGTGGCTGTTGTTCCTTGCAGGACAGTGGCCACCCTGAGACCCTCCTGAACCTCGTGGTGCTCTCACAGCACCTGGGAAAGGCTCCGGAGGTGAGGCCGCGTTTGTCGGAGTTTTTTGGGAGTTCTGTGTGTCCCCAGCAGGATCTGGGAATAGTTCTGGGGGTGGGGAGCTCACACCCCTAAAGGAGAGTTTGTGGAAATACAGAGGACATGGGCCAGGTTTGGACAGGGCTTGGAGCAACCTGGGAAATGTCCCTGCCCTCGGAAGGGCTTGGAATTAGATGATCTTTAAGGTCCAAACCATTCCATGACATTGAGAGGAAGGCCTGGGCAGAAAGAAATCACTTGAGTTCTAAGCTCAGCTCCTGCTGATTTTTCTTTTCACTTAAACCCACGATTTCAGGTTTATTTTTAAGTATTTTATAATTTATTTAGGGGTGTTTTATTTTATTATTTATTAAGGGCCTGCGGGTCTGACTGGTTTTAAAAGATCTTACTGGTTTTCACTGGGGCTGCTGACGTGGGGGACACTGAGAAAAGCAGGTTTTTGGCTGTGAACAAACCCTTTGAGGGGTGATTTGTTGCACTTTTGGCTTTTCCTCCTGTTATTTGAACATTTAACTTTGGTTTTTTCCCCCCAGCAGGTCACGAATCGTTACCTGTCACAGCTGAAAGATGCTCACAAAAACCACCCCTTCATCAAGGAGTATCAGGCAAAGGTATAGAACAGAACAGGATAGAAATAAATGATATGAAGTTGAATTTATTGGGCCTCAGATCCAGTTGTGATGGGGCCGTTGAGTCCTGGCCTGAGGGGGCAGCTCCTTGTCCCTGCCCTGTCACTCTTGAGTTAAATTTTCCAGCCCTTGGGAGAGACTTTTGGGAAGCACAAGCCAGGTGGGATGTACCTGACCATGTGAGGAACAGGTTCTTAATCCAAGTGGAAGTTTGTTGCCATGAAACATTAAATGGAGGGAATTCCAGACATCAAATAGAATTTGGGGAGAGGGAAAATGAAGCAAACTGAAAAAAAATCAGTGCAGGTGATCTCGTTTCCTGGAATTCCCCTGGACTTAGTGAGCTGTTCTCTTCAGTTAAGGCAGAGTTTTATCAGATTCCCAAGGAAGTTTGGATTTATTCCTTTGTTTTTGCCTCTGCCTGCAGGAGAACGACTTCGACCGGCTGGCCCTGCAGTACGCACCCAGTGCCTGAGGGACCAGCCCTGGGCACTGGGCTTCCTGTTCAGATCCTCCCTGGGACATGGAAAATGCCCTCTGGAACATGGAAAATCCCCTCTGCAGACCAGCCTGGCCTCACCTCACCCTGGTGCTCCAGCAGGGGTGGGGCTGTGCCTGTGTCCAGCACCCGAATTTTGGGGGCTCGAAGCCTCCCCCGGGCCCTGAACTCTGGGTCAGCTCCCGTGCAGATCAGGAGGGTGCAACCCTGGCACCTTGAACATTCCTAATAAAGCCTCCTCTGGATCTCTGTGCCCCTGTAATTTCTGGAATTCTGGTGGTTCCACTCCAGGACCGAGGGTTTGAAGGTGGGAGAGTGTGAAGGTTTTAAGCACCTGCACTCAGCACCTGGATCAATCCTGAGTTATGGATCTTCCTTCAGTCCATCCCACCACAACTCCTGTACCTTCAGCCTCCCCTGGGAGAAGGATCCCTGGCTGGGGGGGTTTTACTGCTGGTGAGAGGGGAAAACTCCCACAATAAAACTAATCCTGCCCTAATAGGCTCAGCCTGAGCCTTAGGAGTGTCCTGGAGCCAGGACATGTGTCCTGGAGCTGGGGCATCCCTCCTGGAGCACGTGGGGAGCTGGAAGTGTCCTGGGACACAACCCTGGGATCGTGGCCTTGGGCTCATCCTTGTGTCCCACCCACCAGACTCTGCAGCCTTGGAACCCTCAGCTGGGCCCTCCTGCCCTGGAATATTTGGGATCATCTCGGGAATTATCATTTGGGGAGGGGGAGGAGGGGGGGTTGCACTGTAAATGTGTGTCCCAGGGAGCTTCCTTCGTGCCCCCCTGGCCGTGCTGGCCCTGAAAGGGCCCTTTGTCCCCTCCCTTGGCTCAGCAGCTCCTTTCAGTGAGGGGTTTATTCATGGCCCGGCCTGGGATGAATGTTCCCTTTGTGGAGCTGTCTGAGGGAGACCTGAAAGGGGCTTGTGTGCTCAGGGCAGCCCGTCCCCACTTGATGGGCCATGATAAATTGACTTAAAAATGTAAACAATAAAAGCAAGTGGCAGAGCAGGAGCCGGGGGGGACACGGTGGGACCTTGAGGGGAACCAGTTTGTGTTTTCCCAGAGCAAGGAGAGGTTCCAGGGGGAACCTGGATGACTCAAAATGAGATTAAACTCATTTCTAGCTTGTCTTTTCCTTTCCCTGTCAGCTGGTTCCAGCTACAGCTCGATGGTGCCTGTGATGATGATGGAGGTGACATTCAGTCTTTCTTGGGGGGTGACCTTTGGGGAGGGTGTGTTGCATCCTACAGCTGCATCTTGTTATTCCAGCCCCTTAAACTGCTACAGGTGCCCAAACTGAGCTGTGGTGGCCCACGGGGGACACACCTGGTCAGCTCTGTGAGGAAGGGGTGGATCTGCTGCTGCTGATCCTCCAGGGCTCCTGCAGGGCTGGTGCTGAGAGGAAGGGGCAAAAAATAACCTGGAGAAACATTTCCCTTCGTGTATTAAATGAAAAAAAAAAAAAAAAACAAAAACCAAACATGGTGGAGGGTGAAAAAAACATTGAAAGGAGAAGGCTTGGTGTGGGATTTTTAAGGTTTGGTCCAGGAATTTTAAGGTTTGGTCTGGGATTTTCAAGGTTTGGTCAGGCAGTTTAAGGTTTAGTCCGGGATTTTGAACCCGGAGCAGCTCTGTGTTGTTGGACGGGGCTGCCGAGGGGCTGCGGGCACCTTCCAACCCCACGACCACCCCAAAGGTGCCCCTGGGCGCTTCTCCAGCCTTCCATCACCTCCTGCGACCGAAACGTCGCTATTTATCCCCGTCCCTCGCTCCTGGAGCGACTCCAGCCCGTTCTCTCCAGCCCGTCCTCCAGCGGAGCGGCCGCATTGT
>NW_021940718.1:133906-137765 GCF_001715985.3 Manacus vitellinus
GATGCAGGGATGCTCCCGGCCGGCTCTCCCAGCCTCCCAAGGGGCTGGCCGGCCCTTGTCCCCTCTCCAGCGCAGCCCTCCGCGAGGGACGGGGCCGAGCAGGACGTCCCTGAGCAGGAAGAGCAGCTCTGCTTCGTTTCTCGCTGCGAAAAAACGCGTGGAGGGAGAGCAGAGCTCCCCCCTCCCTCCGATGGCTCGTCCCAGCCCGTTCCTTCCACGCTGCTTTCCCAGAGGGATGCTCGGGACTCTGCTCCGGGGCTGCCCCGGCCCTGAGAGGGCTTTGAAGGCAGGAGCAGTGGAGATGGAGGATTTTGGGTCGGGGGACAGCCTTGGGGACACCCTTTTCCCACCTCCCCACGAGTACAGGGACACGAGGCCCTGAGGAGCTCCAGGACAGGCCTCGTTCCCTGGCTGAGCTGCTCCTCATGGATCAGAGGCAGTTCCCTGCATCCCTGTCCCAGGTTATCCCACCTCTCCTGCCCTCAGAGCTCTTCCTTTGCTCATCCTGGTGGGTCCTGACCTTGTGCAGGGTCCAGTCAGAGCCCTCTGGAGTCATGTGGAGCCGCTGGAGTGGTTTTAGGCAAGGAATGTTCTGAGGGGGGGTCGTGCCAGGCTGAATTTCCCCTCGTTCCCTGCCCCCCTGGCTGGGCTGGGCAGCATCCAGCACCTGGGAATGCTGGATTGCCCGAGGTCTGAGGCAACTCTTGGTGACAATTCCCTTTGAGCTCCAGTTCCTCCTGGTCTGAGGCCCTTCCAGAGCCTGGCAAACAGCTCCTGGCCTGGTGGGGCCCACGGGGTGCCCTCAGAGGGGGGTGGCAGCTCCTGGGCTGTCGTTCCCTTGGGAAATGGGTCACACCTGTAACTGCAGAAGGGCCAGGGGGGGTTGCTGGGAGCAGGTTCCCGTGGCTCCATCTGCATGTGTGATCCTGATGAGATGCTGAGCGGGGTTCCAGCGGCATCACCTTTCTCCCAGGGCCAGGGCAGCAGGTGGAGAGAGACAACTCTCTCTCTCTCTGCGTATACATGTCTTAAAGGGATGGGAAGATTTCCTCACTTCCACGGTTCTGGAGTTGCCATGGGAAAGGATGGAAGTTGTGGCTTTCCCCTAAAACCCATCAGGAGATCAGCTGGTGCCTCGTGGCCCCTGTGGGGGCAGTGCCAGAGCGGGGCCATTCAAGGTGGGGGGGACATCAGGGAGAGAAAAGACCTGTTTGACCCCAGGAGGGAACTTCCCCCCAGCTCAGGACTTCTCTTCCCTGTGCAGACTTGGAGCCTCTTCCTCCTTTGGACTCTCTCTGTGTTCCCTGCAGGAACTGAAACCCTCAGGGTTGTAAACCTGACCCCTCTGGGTGGCCAGGGAACGTTCCCTTCCTGCCTGTCACTCACAGACCACAAACCTTGTGCTCCTCTGTGTCTCTCACCACAAGAGCACCTTGCTGAGCTCTGGCCACGCAGCTCCTGTGAGAAATGAGTGTTTTAAAGCCATTTCCCCCTGGCTGTGCTCCCTGGTTGTGTCAGACAAGGGGCACTGGGCCCCTTCCTCTCTCTCTCCCAGCAGCATTTATCCCCCAACATCTGTGGCACAGGAGGGCCCACAGCTGGGTTGGAGAAGCAGAAAAGGCTGTGCAGTGATTAGAGGGGTTTGGTTTGGATTTGAGGGTAGATTTTCACCTGTCCCCCCCGGCCAGGTTGGTGCTTTTCCCGTCCTTAGAGCGAAGAATTTTTGTCCCATTGCTGCTTCTTCGTGGAAACCTCGGGGCAAACACAGGGAGGGGTTGTTTTGGGGTGGGAAGATCCCAATCAGCTGAGGAAGTGTGGATTATGAGGCAGGGAAGGACCCCCAGAGTCAGCTCTGCTGGGCTGGGGGTGTCCCTGCAGAGACCTGAGGGACAGATCTGTCCCCTCCAGGTGGGGCCTGAGGGTCTCAGCTCCCTGTCCTGCTGAGTTCTGAGTGCACAAACGGGATGATGTGTCTGTAGGAGCTCGCTGGGGCTGCAAACCCCCTCCAGAAATTAAGATTAAGCTGCTTTAGGCAAGTGCTCCCACCCCTGGGAGCCTCCTTGGGTTCTGCCCCATCCTCCTGCCCCTGTGGTGTCCGAGCTCCACAGTCCCTGCCGTCCTTGGTGTGTCCCCTGTGTGACACCAGCCAGCCCTGAGGAGTTTGATTAAAAAGCAGCAACCTGAGCCCCTCTCTCTGTGTTAGTTAAACACCCTGGAGGACACCAAGGCCAAGCTCTGCTGAAACAGGACCAGGAAAGGCTGGATTACCCGGAGCTCAGCCTGTGCTGGTTCTCCTTCCCCGAGCAGGGCAGGGAACCCAGACAGGTGAAACCCAGGGCACAGCTCTGGATTGGGGCACAAGGATGGGCTGGAACAGCCAAACCCAGGCAGAGGCTTCCAGCCCTCTGCTTCCCACCTCTGCTGCTGGGATTGAAATGCCTGGAGTGAAAAATGAAGTGAGGAAAATCCTCTCAGTGTAAAAGCTGGAGCTGGGGGTGGGTCAGGATTTGTTCTGCAGTGGGTGAATGTTCTCCACTTTTGGCCCAGACACCTGCCAGCTCTTTTTTTTCCCGGTGGTGTCCAAGTCTGTAGGACGTTGCAGTGCCCTCTGGAAAGGAACGGTGTCGTGTGCCTTGGAAAACGTGCTGGGGGAAGCCGGGTTGGGAGTGAGGGATGGAGTGCAGCCCCGGGAAGCTGCACAGGGAGGGTTCCCGGAATCCCTTCCAGCGCCCGATGCCCCTTTTCCCCACCCAAGGTTTATTTTTCCAAGGTGTGACTCGGGAGGGGGGGAACGTCCCCAGCAGTGACCACTNGGAAGCTGCACAGGGAGGGTTCCCGGAATCCCTTCCAGCGCCCGATGCCCCTTTTCCCCACCCAAGATTTATTTTTCCAAGGTGTGACTCGGGAGGGGGGGAACGTCCCCAGCAGTGACCACTTGGAGGGCAGAGGAGCGGGGAGGAGGCTCCAGCGTTTCCTCCCCTGCCCCGAAGCACAAACGCTGGAAGCTCCAAACGGGACAAAAGCCACAACAATGGGCCCTTTCTTCCCCCCCGGGGTGAGGCGGCTCGGCGGGGGCTGCTCTCCCCGCCCTGCTGTGTCAGCGCCGGGGCTGGGGCGGGGGTTCCTCAGCCCCCTGGGCAGCTCGGAGGGTCTCCAGGGGGAGACCCTCTGCTGCTTTTCTCTCTTTAGGGGTGAGAAACTGAGGGAGAAGTGATGTCTGCTCGGTTTTTTTTTTTTTTTTGTATTATCATAGTGGTCCTTTTTTTCCACGTGTTTCTCTGGGAAGTGTTGTCTGGAGACCGACCCGGGGAAGTGGTGCAGGGATGGGGTTAGGGTGGAGCTGGAGCTCTTCATCCCCTGCTCGGCTCACTCCCTTCTCGTGGTGGGGTGACAGTCACTGCCCCGGGGTGCACAGGGTTGTGGAGAGCCCTTTCTTTGGGTTTGGAGAACGGTGACTTTTTGCTGGTTTTTTTTTTCCTGAAAAAGAGCAGGGAGAGATGAGAAATCAGGAAGGAATTCCCGGCTGTGAGGGTGAGGAGGCCCTGGCACAGGTTGCCCAGAGAAGCTGTGGCTGCCCCTGGATCCCTGGGAGTGCCCAAGGCCAGGTTGGAGCAACCTGGGACAGTGAAAATGTCCCTGCCCATGGCAGGGGGTGGCACTGGATGACCCTTAAAGTCCCTTCCAATCCAACCCAGCCCGGGGTCCTGCAGGCTCTGTGCCCCATCCCTGAGGTGGCAGGAGGTCCAGGAGCAGTGTCCGGGCTGGGGACAGAGGGGACAGAGCCTGGGAAGCCACACACGGTGCCGTGGGCAGCTCGTGGAAGGGGCAGGAGCTGCCGGTCGTGGCCGGGCTTTGAATC
>NW_021940718.1:138314-141876 GCF_001715985.3 Manacus vitellinus
GAGCCCCGGGCTCTCTCAGCTGGAGCCAGATCCTCCGTTCCCGACTTGCAGCCCCCGTCACCCTTAGCAACAGGCATCTCTGCGCCGTTGCCATGGCAACGGCAGCCGGGTGACGGGAGGACAGCCCCCACCTTGCTCATCTCCACCCCCGGGCTGCTCCTGGGCTTGTGCCTCCCCCCTGCTCCAGGGACATTCCCGTGTCCCCTCCCCGTCCCCTGCGTGCTGCTGGTTCCCTTCCCTGTGCCTGCCCCTGCTTTCTGGGGGATCTTTGGAGTCCCGGGATCTTTGGAGTCCCTTCCAACCCAGCCCATTCCAGGGTGAACAGGGATCTGGGGCTGTGCTCAGCATCCCTGAAGGACTGGTGAGCTGTCCCCACATCCCAGCTCCTTCCACGCTCCACTCTGTGGAGACACAAATAATTGATGCTTTCTGGGCTCAGGACTTTCTGTCTGTGCATTATTTATCCACCCTTCGAGCTTCCTCCTCTTTTCCCTCCCGTGGCTCCCTCTGGAAGAGCCCTTGGCAGTGGTTCCTGCCACGCTCTGAATGGGAGATGCCTCTGGCTGGAGGCTCCTGGGGCTGCTGCTCCCAGGTCTGGGGGATTCAGAGCTTGGAACTAAGCACTCTGAGGCCGGGACGAAGCTTGGAGTGGAGTCCTTTTGAAAATTGGACCCAGAGAGGGGCTAAAAGCCAGAGCAGGCACTGCCTGGGGACAGCTGGGGCCTTAATTTAGCCCGGGGGCATCGAGGGGCTGCAGAAAGTGCTGACCTGGGCCGGGGTACAGTTACTTTCCAGGCGTTTTGTTTTCATCTCCAGCTTATCTGGCTCATCCTGAGGAGCTCCCAGCTGGGGCAGGGGGGGTCTCTGGGTGTTATCAGAGACCTGGAGCAGCCCTTCCCCGGGCTGGGGCTCCCCTGCTCCCCCCGGGGGCTGTGCAGGGGGGCTGTCAGTGCCGTGAGGAGAAGCAGAGATGGGGCCTGGCCTTGCTCAGCTGCCACAGAGGGGGAAAACATCCCTGCCTGGAGCCCCTGTGGGCAGGGGGAAGGTGCAGCACCGGGGGCAGAGGCGGCTGCTCTGCTTCACTCCCACAGATCCCAGGCTGCTCAGCTGCTTTTCCTACCATTTCCAAGTTGTCCCAAGTGGCCCAGAGGGCTGGGTGGTCCTTTCCCCCCTGGGAGTGTGGGGGGAACCCGGGGTTGGGAGAGTTTTGTCCTGGTTCACACAAACAGAGCTGCCCATGCCCGTCCCTGCCTTCAGCCGAGTTTGGGGAGGCTTTGCCTCCAGCCTCTGCTTCCCAAAGGGGTGGGAAGGTGCTGCAAACCACGGAGGGGGGAAATACCAGTGGGGTTTCAGTGCTGGGCAGCTGGGAAAGCTGCTGGGAAAGCGGGTCCTGCTGTGCCAGCCTTCCCTGCCCCATTCCCTGCTGGCTGGCTGGCACTGCCCCTGTGCCCAGGGCTCTGCAAAGCCTTTCCCTCCCCAGCTGAAAACTCTTTCCTGGAAGCTTTTCCAAGGTCCATCTGCACAGGATGGTGTTGTTGCAGCTTCCTCTCCTGGGTTTCCCTGTGCTGGCTGGGCTTTATTTTTATTTTATTCGTTATCGTGTTATTTTATTCATTATTTCTGTTCTGCAAAAGCAGCCTCTGCTCAGCCCAGCTCCTGGAGGGTGTGGGGTGCACACTGTGCCAGGCTCCAGGAAGGATCCCTAATCTGGTTTTTTCCCCCTGCTTTGGGCTCTCTCCAGCCCCTTTGCCCTCATTCCTGCTGTAAGGAAGGCCAGAAAAACGGGATTCCTGCCCCTGGAGCAGCACACGGAGCTCAGATCCTTTGGGGAGTCGGGGATCTCTGCCCTGAGCTCCCCGAGGCCTCTCCTCTTGCCCTTTCTGATGGTTTTTTCCCCCCTCTCCCTGCAGCCCTTCGGGGAATGGTGCAACCTGCAGCCAAAAGATGCTGCCAAGATGCCTGAGAGTGCCTGGAAGCTGCTTTTCTACACCTTGTCCTGGTCCTACGGCACTTACCTGCTCTTCTTCACCGACTACCCCTTCTTCCACGACCCCCCCTCCGTCTTTTACGGTACAGTGAGAGCTGGGGGTGGACTGGGAGGTCTGGGAATGGGAGTTGGGGGGAGAGAAGGAGAAGACAACCCCTAAATTTCCTTTTCTCTGATGCTGTGGGTGCAGAAAGGGCATGAGGGGCTCTGCTCTGACCATTTCTTTCAGAGGGAGTCAGCGGGGGCTGGAGGGCGGTGAGCAGATTAATCAGGAGAGGATCGAGTCATGGAATGGTTTGGGGTGGAGGGACCTCAGAGATCATCTCATTCCACCCCCTGCCATGGACAGGGACACCAAATCCCTTGGCAGAGATCTGGCAGGTGTCTGGCAGGGGGTTTGATGCCAGAGGCAGAGTTTGGGAGCCAGGATGGCTGGATCCCCACCCAGGCTCTATAGGAGAGAATCGAGTCATGGAACTGTTTGGGGTGGAAGGGACCTTGAAGATCATCTCATTCCACCCCCTGCTGTGGACAGGGACACCAAATCAAGGCTTCTCCTTAAGTCTGGCAGGGGGTTTGATGCCAGAGGCAGAGTTTGGGAGCCAGGATAGCTGGATCCCCATCCAGGTTCTGCAGGAGAGAATCGAATCCTGGAGGAATCCTGGTGGATTTGGGGTGGAAGTGACCTTGGAGATCACCCTCTGCCATGGGCAGGGACACCAAATCCCTTGGCAGGGACACCAAATCAAGCCTTCTCTCTTAGATCTAGCAGGGAGTTTGATGCCAGAGGCAGAGTTTGGGAGCCAGGATAGCCGGATCCCCATCCAGGCTCTGCAGGAGAGAATCGAATCCTGGAGGAATCCTGGTGGATTTGGGGTGGAAGGGACCTTGGAGATCACCCTCTGCCATGGGCAGGGACACCAAATCCCTTGGCAGGGACACCAAATCAAGCCTTCTCTCTTAGATCCAGCAGGGGATTTGATGCCAGAGGCAGAGTTTGGGAGCCAGGATAGCTGGATCCCCACCCAGGCTCTGCATCCACGATGCCCTGGGAGGGAGCTGGAGCCCCCAAGCCCGGCGGCATGCTGGGTCTCCCCGGTGTTTGCACCCCCCTCCCTGCTGCCAGGGGCTCTGGGATCACAGCCATGGGCTCACCTGGGCGTCCCTGTGCCCCCCCCAGGCTGGAAGCAGGGCATGGAGGTGCCCAGGGACATCGCCGTGGCGTACCTGCTGCAGGGCAGCTTCTACGGCCACTCCCTCTACGCCACGGCCTACATGGACACGTGGCGCAAGGACTCGGTGGTGATGCTGCTGCACCACGTGGTGACCCTCACCCTCATCGCCTCCTCCTACGCCTTCAGGTGAGGCCCCCCTGCTCCCCGGGCCACATTGGGGGGGGATTTGCCCCTTCCTGCCCTTCCTCTGCCCTCCCTGAGCCATCCCAGGGCTCCTGAGCCGCTGCTCCCACGTGGCTGTGCCAGGGGCTGTTGCTCGGGGAATCTGCTCCCAGTGTGAGGGACTCAGAGCTGGGTTGGTGTGGATTCTCCCCTTCCTCCACCCTGCTGAGCCATCCCA
>NW_021940718.1:142850-144677 GCF_001715985.3 Manacus vitellinus
CTGGGATTCGTGGGATGGGAACTGAGCCCTTTCAAAGTCGGTTTGGGGAGAGGTTCCCGCAGAGCTCGGCCCCATGCTGGGCTTGGAATCCTTCTGTAGTCACTTGGCTGGGCTTGGAATCCCTCTGTAGTGACTCTGGCGTCTGTCACCACTGAAGTGCCTGTGAAATTGTGCTCCCAGCGTGACAAATGACCCCGGGGGAGGAGGAGCTGTTCCCGTTTTTCCCGGATTCAGCAGCAAGGAGCTGTTTTTTTGTTTTTTTTTTTTTTACCAGAAGGAAAAGGGAGGCAGAGCTGTCCCAGATTCCAGCCCTCGCTGCTCCCCTTGGGGCGAGGCAGGAGGGAAACAAAGGGATGGAGGATGGGGATGAGCGACTTGCAGCTCGTCTCTCCTCGTCCTTTCGGCCCTGCCTCCCCCTCCCTGGGCTGCTCCAAAAAAGCAGAGGAGCAACAAGAGGCTCATTTTGGGGGATAAACTGGGGGTGCACAGGATGAGGAAAAGCTTCCAGCTGTTCTCCCCTGCTGTCCCCTGCTCAGCTGGGACAACCTGCAGCATGGACCTGCCCCTGCCCTGAGCCCTCTGTGCCCACAGGAACGATGTTCTCCCTTTCCCTGGGTCTGCTGAAGCCCTGCCTGGAGCCAGACCCATCCCAAACCAGATGCCAGGAGCAGGAGGCCGTGCTGGGGAAGCTGGGCTGGGTCTCTCCCCTCCTGGGGGGCCACTAACCCCCCCCTGCTCCTCTGCCCCACCAGGTTCTGGTTCCGTCTCTACTGGTTCCCCCTCAAGGTCCTCTATGCCACCTGCTACTCCAGCCTCCAGTCGGTCCCAAACATCCCCTTCTACTTCTTCTTCAACGCTCTGCTCCTCATCCTCACCCTGATGAACATCTACTGGTTCCTGGTGAGTGGGGGGAGTTCCCTCCCCGCTGCTCCTGCCCGGTGCCTGCTGCCTGTGCAGGGGCTGCAGGGCTGGAGAGGCTTTGGAGGGGAGGAGGGAAGCCCCTGATGGTTCCTGGGGGGGCTCCTGTGCTGGAATTCCGACCGTGCTCCAAGGATCCCTGGTGAGGGAGCGACAGCAGTGGCTGGGACAGGCTGGGATTTGAAGAGGGTGTGAATGTCCTGGCACCCCCCCAGGTGTTGGGGAGGGGGTGGAAAGGGTGGATGTGGAGGGATCACATCAGGCAAGGCAGGGGAGCGCCTGATTCCATCATCCTGCCTGATTCCATCATCCTGCCTGATTCCATCATCCCGTGGGATGAAGTTGCAGGAATTCTGCCACGGGTCTGAGCCACGTCCAGGGGGGAGCTGCCCTGCCCACGTGGGGCCTGGGGGGTGGAACAGCTCCAAACCTTTGGGATCCGTGTCTGAGGGTGTCTCTCCCCCCTCCCAGTACATCGTCCTGTTCGTGGCCAAGGTGCTGATGGGGCAGATGCAGGAGGTGAACGACGTGCGCGAGTACGACGTGGAGGACACCGGGAAAAGCACCAGGGCCCGGAAGAGGGAGGCTGGAATCCAACTACCCAAGGCTCTGAAGGAAGGGTACGTGGGCAGGGGGGTGGCACACAGGGCCGTGGGACGGTTTGGGTTGGAAGGAACGTGGAGATCATCCAGTGCCACCCCACAGATCCCACTATCCCGGGGTGCTCCAGCCTGGCCTTGGACGCTCCCAGGGATGACACACAGCCAGTGAGGGGAAGGGACACTGGTGACCTCCCTGGAGCTGCTGTCACAGGGCTCACCCCCGGGCTGGAAGATGGGCATAAAACATCACTGCAGGTGCCAGGAAGGACTTTAAATCCACGCCTGGGCATCGTGGGGTGCCCACCCA
>NW_021940718.1:145147-146356 GCF_001715985.3 Manacus vitellinus
GGGCCCCTCCCGGGGGGCTGTGCCCAGGCTTCCCCTGGTGCTGGGGGGCTCCCCTGGGGCCCCCCTTCAGTTGGGACACTGGGGGCTTGTGCTGGTCCAGGTAGGATTTGGAGCTGGCTTTGGGTCCCCTGGTGTTCCCCCCGTCGCTCCCGTCCTCAGTCCCGCCGTGATTCCCCTGACTCTGCTGTTGGACCCTCCCACAACCCTTCCCCAAGGGTCCAGCGTCAAACCAGGGAGGGAAAAACCTCCTCTCCTGCCCCGGGAAGGGGAGCCCGAAGCCAGCCCTGCTCCAGCTGCCGAGCGAGGTGATGAAGGGCACCTCGACGTGATGAAGGGCACCTTGAGGTGATGAAGAGTACCTCGAGGTGATGAAGGGCACCTCGAGGTGATGAAGGGCACCTCGAGGTGATGAAGGGCACCTCGGAGCCTTCCTCCTCCTCAGGAGGGGTCACTGGCACGGAACTGCCCACTCCATGTCTGGGGCACAGGAGCTTCCCACGAGCAGCTCTGCCTGGAAAACCAGCCCTGGAGTGTTACTCCAGCCTCCTGTCCCACCAGGAGAGACTTAATTTGCTTAAGAAACCTGTGTAGGTCTTAAGAGTCGCTTCAAAAACCAGTCCCAGTCCCTGCTGGGGGTCCCTGGACCCTCCCCCAGCACTGCCCACTCCCTCCAGGGAAGAACAAAGAGTTCCTGCTCCCTGTGTTGGTTTTCCAGGCAGCTCCAGCCTCGGAGGGTCCCCAGGCTGGGCTGGGGGTCCCTGTCCTGGGAAGCCCTGTGGGTTTTAGTCCCTCAGACCGAGCTGTCCCGTTGCTGCCCACCCCCAGCTCCCTGCTGGGGCCAGGGCAGAGGATCCAGGGCGTTAATTCCGTGTTTTAATTGCCGGGTTGGTTTTCCCGTGGTTGGTCTGTCGTGGGGACTCGGCTCCGGGCTCGTGGTGTGAGCCAGGGAGGGAAAATTCCTGGCTGGGGACAGTGGGAACTGTCCCAGGCTGTGGCAGGACCCGTCACCTCCTCCAGGCAGTGTCCAAGGGGTGTCTCAGTGCCGGGATTTGCAGGAAATGAAGGGACCTGCTGTCCCAGGACGGGCCGGAGCAGAGCTGGGACAGGGCAGGATGGGGGCAATGAGAGTCCCTGGTCACCACAGGGGGGGATAAACTCGATTTTACAGCGTTGGCTTTGAGCTGGTGGCCAGTTTTGGGGGGGGGAGTG
>NW_021940718.1:146857-149217 GCF_001715985.3 Manacus vitellinus
GCAGCCCCTTCCCTGCCACCACGGACGCTGTTGTTGGCCCTGGCCGGTGTGGAGATGTGGGAGAGGCTGTGGGAGCAGCACCAAGGGGTTAACAGGTCCCCGGGGGGGAGCCTGGAGGGACTCACACCCTCTGCCCAATCCCGGGAATCCCTCTGTGCTAATTGAGCACTAAGCAGATCAAAGGCTCCAATCAGGGAATCAACACCCCCCTGGCCTCATCTCCCCCAGCCCGGGCTGCCCTTTGTCTGGAGAAGGAGAGCAGGGCAATGTGGCTTCTCCCCAGCCTGGCCTGGGCTCTCCTGGGCCCCGTCCTGGGGTCGGAGCTGAGCGTGCAGGAGAGTTTGTTGTTGAAATCCTTGGGCCTGAGCACCAAGCCCAGCCCGAAAACCCCCACCCCGGTGCCTCCCCTGCTCTGGAGGATCTTCCAGAAGAGAAAGACGCCTCCCCCGATGGACAAAGACCCCCTGGATGCCTGTAGGGTGGAGGAATTTAATGTCCCCGGGAACATCATCCGAGTCCTCGCTGACCAAGGTACAGACACGCTTTGGGGGCTTTTGGAGGTCCCTCATTTTCTGGGATGAGAGGCTTTGCCTCATTCCTTCCTTTCCCTGAGGCTGAGGGAGGACAGGGCAGTGCCCAGAGCTGGTTTCCAGGAGAGATCCCTGCAGTGTGACCTCGGGTCCCTGGGGATGTTGCAGATGGGTTATTCTCAGTTTAAGGGTGAGGGTGTGGGGCTGTCTTGGAACCCCCTAAAGCCACCCAGAGGTGCTGGTTGGATCCCAGGTGACTGGATTGGCCTGTTGGGCTCACAGTGGTGGAGGTGACTCCTCACCTGGGCAGGGGGATGTGGCTCCATGGCCGGGTCTGTGGGTGCAGGGTCGGGCAGGGATGGGATGCTCGGCCCTTTGGCTGTGTCCCCCCTTCTCCTCACTGATCCCACACCTCTGGCTGACCCCACAGCACCTCTGGCTGACCCCACAGCTCATCTGGCTGACCCCACAGCACCTCTGGCTGCTCAGCCCCTCAGAGCCCTTCTCAGTTCACTGGGAACTGTTCGGT
Organism: Manacus vitellinus; assembly: GCF_001715985.3. Lineage (NCBI taxonomy): Eukaryota > Metazoa > Chordata > Aves > Passeriformes > Pipridae > Manacus > Manacus vitellinus. Next base: position 147,917 of record NW_021940718.1, read on the forward strand.
CCCTTTGAGGCCTCAAGGCAGTACAGGACTCCTTTCTCTTGTGGTTCCATTTTTCCCTGTGGAAACCAAAGGCTGGATAAACCATTCAGCTCCCTGATTTGCTGCTGTTTTGCCCTCCTTTCCCCTCCATCCCAAACCCCTCCCTGTCCTGGGGGAGGTGGTTGCAGCTGGGGAAAAATAACACCTTGAGGTGTGAAGTAGCACCCAGAGGAGATGCTGGAGTGGCAGCAGCATCCCAGTGCCACAGGCTGGAGCCCAGTTTGTGCCCCCAGCCCTTCCTGAAGGCCATGCCAGGGGGCTGATCGCCCTCCCTGCAGCCTCATCAGCTCCATCCAGCCCTACCAGCCCCATCTTCCTCTTACTGTGCCCAAACTGGAGCCCTGGGAGGCCGATCCTGCCCAGCCCGAGGGTCCAACCGCCCCCACCTCTATTTCTCCCTCTCTGTCAGGCCCCTTCATGCCCGAGGAGCAGCCCCAGGGGTGGCTGTGCCTGCGGAAGCGCCTCTTCTTCAACCTCTCCGTGCTGGAGGAGGGCGAGCGCTTGACCATGGCCCAGCTGGAGATCAAATTCCACCACAATTCCTACCACCCCTCCCGCCAGGGGCAGGTCTTTGAGCTGAGGCTCTTCCAGCCCCCCGAGGTGTTCCCCCCGGGGGTCCCCGAGCCCGGGCAGAGCCCGCTGGTGGAACAGTCCTTCGCTCAGCTGCACAAGTCCCTCCTCTTCAACCTGAGCTCGGCGGCGAAGGAGCGGAGGACGCGCGGCAGGAACTTGGGATTGATCCTGGAGATCTCGGCGGGCACCATCGGGGCTTTGGGAGCCCCGCGGGGCCTCTGCTCCGGCATCGACTCCTTCCTGGACACCTCCCTGCTGGTGGTGACCCTGAGCCAGCAGTGCCAGGCCCCCCGGAGGAGGAGGAGGAGGAGGAGGAGGAGTGCGGGGCTGCCCCCGCTCACCCCCAGCAACCTGTGCAGGGCGCGGCGGCTCCACATCAGCTTCAGCGACGTGGGCTGGGAGAACTGGATCATCGCCCCCCAGGGCTACCTGGCCAACTACTGCCGGGGGGAGTGTCCCTTCCCCCTGACGGCCGAGCTCAACAGCACCAACCACGCCGTCCTGCAGACCATGGTGCACTCGCTGGACCCCCAGGGCACCCCCCAGCCCTGCTGCGTCCCCGTCAGGCTCTCCCCCATCTCCATCCTCTACTACGACAACAGCGACAACGTGGTGCTGCGGCACTACGAGGACATGGTGGTGGACGAGTGTGGCTGCAGGTAGAGGGGGAGCAGGGGGGGGTGGCTGCC
>NW_021940718.1:151782-167946 GCF_001715985.3 Manacus vitellinus
AAATCAAAAGAGAGTTTGTTTTTTTTTTTTAAAACACCGTGCTAGCACTGATGTCTGGATTTGTAAAACTCAGAGTTAACTGCGCTACAAAGGAAAAAACCAGCACAAAGCAGAGGCCAAGCATTCCCAGCAGTGAAATAAAGGGGTGAGGGGAGAGAAGGGGGGGCTACATTACTCATGGAAAGCGTTGCACAGAGGGGTCCAGCTCAAACCTATCAGAAAAGTCTACGCCAACTACGCAGCCTACGGAAGGAAAAAAAATAAAAATTAAAAAGCCCTTCGGCAAATGTTAATAAATAAAACAGTCCATCCCACGAGGAAGGAAGGTGGCCTGTGTCTCCATTCTTTCACTGTTTGTTTTTTTTTTTAGAAGTCTAAACTCTGGAGGCTTTTGATGAGAAAAGAATGGGGTTGTGGGTTTGGTTTTTTTTTTGCAGTTCTCGGACTCCGGTCGGGGCGGGACCGAAGGCAAAGGGTGAATCTGTGTCCTGGGGTACTGGGGGGGCTGCACTGGGTGGGGGGGAGACACCCTGGGGAAACTACAGCAAGAACAGGTTGGGAAAGCAGGGGCAACAACCCACGGAAAGGACAGGAATGGAAGGGCTGCCCCCCCCCCAGGTACAAAAAGTGGGGTTTTCACGGCGTCGAAGTACATTCATATGAGAGGTATTTTTGAGTTCTCCCCCCCCCAAAAAAAAAGACTAGAAACACTTGGAGCCCTTTTGAGTATAAAGCTAACTCATCTCCAACTTGAAAAAACACCCAGGTTAGTGGATCACTCTCTACTGTTCTTGGCCAATTGGGAGGTAGAGGTCAGTCTGATTCAGGGGTCTGGTAAAAAGGGGGCTCTGCAGGAATTGTCACTTCTCTGCTGCTTCTAGAAAGGTTTAGACAGAAATAAAACGCTCCCAGTGTTCCCATACGACTGGTTAAGACATGGGTACAACTTAGAAATTGGATGGCTTCTCTTTAATGTGCTGTTCTTCTCAGTCCTGACTCATCAGCCAGCATGGATGGCACGGCCGTGGCCACTACCTGAAAAAAAAGCTGCTCCGGGTTCGCTTTGCCAACAACACCTGGCTCTGGCACCTCCCTGCTCTCCTCACCGAAGAAGCCACGCCAAAGCCTGACCCATTATCTCTAATTAAACCCAGCTCCTCAGAGGCCACCTTCCACCAACTGCCTGCTTTGTCCAGGAGTCCCACCTGGAGCCGTGGAGTCTTTCCTTCCGCACCAAAATAATCCCCGGATTCCGCTCCTTCTCCCCCCGATCTGCGGCGGGCAAAGCAGGGGCTGTTTTTTGTTTTGCATCTTCCCTCCAGGGGCCGAAGGGCACAGGAACCCCAATCCCCTTATCAAGCACGAAGTTCATCTGACAGAAAGGCTTGTTTTTTTCACAGAGTAGAGTCCAGACAGTAGCCAATTAAAGCAGACAGAAAACACTTTGAAACCCTCCTCCTGCCCGAGCGCGCAGGCTCCTCTCACTCTAACTGCTATCCAATGTAGGAAGAAGAGGCTGATTGCTGCAACTTTAAATCACACTGAAAAAAGTTCTCAAGGTTTGGTGCTCTAATTTAAGTTTTGTTTGAAACAATATTTTTTTTTGTTTTGTTTTTGTTTTTGTTTTTTTTTATATATATATAAGCTTCTCAGAACAAGGATCTCCCAGGTCCACCACTAAGAATTCAGAGACAAACTTCTTTTCTTTAAAAAAAAAACCAAAAAACAAAAAACAAAACAAAACAACAAAAAAAAAACAACTCAGTGCTCCTTTTTTTGAAAGGATCTCTTTTAAAACCACCTCGTCACGAAAGACCCGTTCAGAATGTGGGCGACACGATGACAACTAAGATTTCAGAGCCAGTGTTGGACAACAAAACCTGCATCTCAGAGTTGAGCATCAGCTGGATCCCGCTGGATTTCTGCTTGGCTTTGCTGTCACCGAGTCAGGGACTCTCCCTCCCTCCCTCTCTCTCTCTCTCTTTTTCTCTCAGATACTCTGCTTCTAAAATGTAAACAGTTACTGCTAAAATATAGTACCCCTTAGAAACGAGACCAACTCTGAGATGAGGGTTTTCCTCTCCCCCTTCTGCTCTGAAAAGTAGTAGCAACGCCCTGCTCGCAAAGAGAAGGATGGAATGAAGTGAAACCTGCTTTTTTTTGTTTTGTTTTTTTTTTTTTTTTTTAAGGCCCTTCTCTCGAGCGTGGGGGTGACTGGGGGAGCAGGGACTCGGCTGACCACTCATTTTGGGGTGAGTTCCTTCCCAGCGAGGCGCCAGCAGGTCCGTCAGGGCTCTCTCTCCTCCGCGGTCTCCTGGTCTCAGTGAGCTATAGCAGTGGGCTCTCTCGCGCGCTCCTTTCTTTCTTTCTCTCTCTCTCTCTTTCTCTCTCTCTCTCTCTCTCCGTTGGTTGGTTTCTTTCTCCTGTTGCTCTCACACAGTGGTGCTTCAGTTTTAGCAGTGGAAAACAGGTATCCATTTTATTTTATTTTTTTTATTACCCAGAATAAAATGCTGATGAACTAAGCTCCACGCAAGCTTAGCTCTTCTTCCTCAACCTGGAAGCGAGGAGACAAAAAAAGGGGGGCTGTGTTAGGGACAGCACTGCTCACACAAACCTTTGAGGAGCTTGGAGGAGGGGGAGGAAGCAGAGGAGGGCCCCCCTGAGGTTCTTACACTCTAATACTGTGACAGTCCCGTCACTCCACCATGTTGATATGCACGTTCACCCTGGTAAGTTGAGTCCTGTGACAGCGCCACGTCAATCTGGGATTTAAACTCATCACCAAGGTAACTGTCCTGGAAGGGAAAGGCTGTGTAAAGCTCCTCGTCACCCCCAGGTGCTCCCTCACGAAGCTTTTAGAACACCTGGGGGACCAGGTTAAAGTCTGAGGGTCTGCTTGGGTTTTTAAAATCCGGTTTGGTGTGGAATTTGCATCAAAAAGGGGGTTTTGGTGGCTCAAAGTTAAGGCTCCGAGTCGGGGACTCTCCCTCCTTCTCTCTCTTTCTCTCAGATACTCTGCTTCCAAAATGTAAACAGTTACTGCTAAAATATAGCACCCCTTAGAAATGAGACCAACTCTGAGATGAGGGTTTTCCTCTCCCTGCCTGCTCTGAGAAGTAGTTAATGTCCTGCTCGCAAGGAGAAGGATGGAACAAAGTGAAACCTGCTTTTTTTTTAAGGCTGAGGGCTGGACATGCAGCACTTCACCTTTCTGCCCCAGTGTGCTCTGAGGGTCACACAGTGCAGGAGCACGAAATGGTTTCAGTTTCATTTCCCCCAGTGCCAGAACAAGGATGTGCCTGCCCGCAGGCACCAACATAAATCCCAGGAAAAGGTCAGACTAGACCAGACTACTCCCCCAACGCTGCTTACCTGTGATAATTCTGGTTGGGAGAGCCCAGGCTGACTCATCTGTGAAGGCTGACTCATGGAGATATAGCCCTGAGTCAGGGGGCCCTGGGAGAAAGGCTGGGACACCACATCTTGGCTGGCTTGGCTGTTGGGAAGGTTGGACTGACTCGTCCCGGGAATCCCAAAACGGTTTTTCTGGCGCCCGCCACGACCGGTCTTTCCTTTGGGAGCCCCACGTCCTGCAAGGAGGGGTGGATCCCAACCAGCAGTGAGGAGCTGGGCTCATGCAAACAGGTTCCTTGATCCCTCCCAGCCCCAGAAAGGGGGGTTCTGCCCCCTCCCAGCCCCGGTACCTGCGGCGGGTCCGTTGGCCTGGCCGAAGTACCCCGGGGGTGGCATCGGGGGCATCACCAGGTTGAAGGGGATGGGAATGTTCATGGCAGTGACGTGGCTGGGGCCAGCACTGATCATCCCAATCTGGTCGTGGGTCTGGAAGTACATGTTGGATGGGCGCCCTGCAGAGGAGGAAGGAGGAGGAGGAAAAGCGATCCTGAATATTTAAAAAAATCAATTTATAGCCCTGCTTTTTATTATCAGGCTCGTGAGCAGGATGAACCAGAAATGGTAAGGACAGGCCAGGAAGCACCAGTATTTCTGGTTCACTGTTTATTCCACGCTTGAAAATTCCATAAGCTCATCTAACACATGTTCATTCCCACAGTTACTCTGCCACAGAACCATCTGAGATTCCTGAAATGCTTCACACGCTCCCTTTTTCCCCTCATTTTTCAGACATCCAGTTAGACTGGTAGGGGTTCTATATATACAGAGAGCAAAAACCAGGCAGATTGTGAACATTTTTCAGTCCTAAAACTCCATATTTTTCTGTAGTGGCTCTTGTAACATTTAAAAGCTTAAAGTGTGTAAAATACCACACACCTCAAGGACCAGTTAGGGGGAAAAAACAAACAGACAAACAAAAAAAATCAATCTATAAAGGTGCTAATTTTGATAATTTCCTTTACCTTGACTGCTCCTGTCATAGACAGATCCTGGAATAATGGCCTCACGTGCATCATACATGGCAGTGGTCATGAAACGGGCACCCTGCAAGGATTAGGGGAGTTAGACAAAGCCTCTGCCTTGAAAACTCTGCCCTGCAACCTCAGTGAAACAAAAACCCAGTAAAACCCCACAGATCACGTCCAGTTTGCAAGTGTTGAGGAAATGAATTAGTCCCAAGACATGGAAAACCTCTGGTTATTATTTCAGCTGCAGCTTGACCACGAGGAGTTAAGATTTTACAGGCAGCCTCTCTCCAAGTGTGAAACATTTGATGGGTTTTCAGCTTATTTGAAGGCTCTGGTGATAGTTTTTCCCCTTGTCCTACTCACACCACTGCCCTGTGAGGGCTGACAAGCTCCCCCCCCCAACAACTCCTTATTTTATGTTAAAGAATCAAGTATAAAACTTGCAGGTTGAGGGTTTGAAGCAACGCTGTGATGTTCCACCTGCCTCATGAGCTTGCCATTTCTACACAGAGCAGTTCCTTTGTGCTTCATTCACCTCAGAACTCACCCCTCAGGAAACTCTGTAGCTTAAAAACCCCCAAAATTCCAACCTAGGGACAGCTGAAGCAGCCACTTCCCGGGGTCCCACCACACCAACCAGGCCACGGAGAGTTCCAGGGGTGTGAGGCTGTGCTGGGGACTGTTCATTCCACCCATTTGCAACTGATAATTAATCAATAGACCCCCAAGTGCCCCCTGTGGCAGCCCCCAGGGGCAGCAGGGCTCACTCACGGGGTTGATGGTGTTGACGAGCTTGCGGGGTTTGCTGAACTGCATGAGGCTCTCCCGGAGGTTGTTCAGTGGTCCCTCCACCAGCACCTTCTGCTCCTTGTAGTAATTCAGGAGGTGATTCCAGAGTGGCTGCTTAGACAGGGCTTTGGGGTTCCCCACAATAATTACTCCATACCTGTGTGCAGCAGCAGAGGAGCTCGAGTTAAGTTTGTTAAAAATCAGTCGATGTTGTAAATCAAATTAAACGCTGCTGGTGGAGCAGCCTCCAAATCCATCTCTCAGTTGAAGCAGCCAAGAGAGCAGGAGGTGCAACTGGTTTGTTTACAGCAGATGTTTTCCACAGCATGACAAAACACCTGGAAGGAGGTTGCTGCAGCCACTTTCTCAACAGTCACAGACTTCCTCCTTCAGGCTTGCCCAACCCGTCGGTGTGTGCCAACAACCACCACCTCCTGCTGGGTTCCAAAGCTCCCAGAAAACAAGGGAGACAACCAACATCCTGTTGGATTCCACATCACCTCTCTTGGAATCAGATCCCTTAGAAGCAAAAATGGTCCAAAAATGTTTTTTTGGAAGGGATAAAGAAGCAGGGAAGGGATCTGTCCTGAGAACAGAGGGGAAGGACACAGTCTGAAAACTACTGATGCCAAATGGGAACACTGCCTGGGCTGAGAGGAATAAAGATGGCACAAAGATGGGTTGGGTTGGAAAGAGCCTTAAGGCCCATCCAATCCCACCCCCTGCCATGGGCAGGGACACCTTCCACTATCCCAGGTTGCTCCAACCTGGCCTTGGACACTTCCAGGGATGGGGTAGCCACAGCTTTTCTGGGTAACCTGTGCCCAGAATTCTTCCCAGGGAAGAATTCCTTCCCAATATTCCACCTAACCAGTCAGTGAAGCCATTCCACCTTGTCCTGTCCCTGCAGGCCCCTGTCCAAAGCCTCTCTCCATCTTTCCTGCAGGTTCCCTCCCCGTGCCCAATCCCGCTTTACCTCGCCCTGGTAAGGGCCACGTTGAGCCTCCTGGGGTCATTGAGGAACCCAATTCCCTGGTGTTCGTTGGCCCTCACACAGGAAAGGATAATAAAGTCCTTCTCCCTGCCCTGGAAGGCATCCACACTCGCAATTTCCACCTCCTGAAAGGGAGGAACACACGTAAATCACGGAAGCCAAACAGTTCTGCCACCAACAGGCACTGCCAGACGTGCTGGCCACGCACCAACCCTGCCATCACTGGACAAAAATGTTACTTTTGGAATGAGGAGTGATTTGGTAATCCCACTGGTCATGAAATAGTTTCCCTGGAGGAGAACAGAGAGCCTCAGTTTAGGAGGAATTGCTGTCGTGTTCACTGCTTTATGGTCCTCCCATTTCCCCCAAACTGTGGGAATCAGCCCTTGGCTGGGATGCTGCCAGGGAGAATTCTGAGTATTCCTAAACCCCACAGGAAGAGAGGTCCAAATTAGCACTGCTGCTCCCAGCTCCCAGAAACCTGAATCACAGGGACAGATCATTCCTGGCACAGGGAAAAGTATCTCCACCAAGTTTCCCTTCAGTGAAAACACTGAGCGAGTTCCCAATATTGCAAAACAAGACTGGATTAAACATATAATTGCCTTGTTTGCAGCAACTAATTCTGATGTTTGGTAGAGGAGTCCCACTGATGGGAGGACATGTTCCCAAGCAAATAAATAGTATGACCATCAGAATTTACAGAGCTTGTTTTCCTGTGTGTCTCTTTATCCAAAACACAAACTTTTCCACAGCTGGAGCCCCAGTGGCCTCTCCCTTCTGGGCCTCAGGACCCTTCCTTTCAACACAGATCTCAGCAGGGCTTCCTCCTTCTACCTGTTCAGCTGCTCCCCTGGCCCCTGCAGCCACCTCCCAAACTCCTCTCCCTGCTCTGTTTTAACCACAGTCAACTAAAAAGTGCAAAAATCCAACACGGACTGAAAACGAAAATATTTGTGAGGCTTTTCTGGCTTCTCTGTGCTCTCATCTGTACCTGGTAGAGCTTGGTGTGCAGGGAGCCACTGAACTGCATGTACTGCACCAGGTAGGAGCGCTGCCCTTCGTAAGGAGTGATGATGCCAATCTGGTCTGGTTTGGCACCAGCCTTCAGCAGCTTCGTGGTGATTTTCTCCACGTTGGCAGCTTCCGTCCTAGAGGGGAGAGAGGTTGGATTATCCGAGGAGGATTAGACACATTAGGTCTCATTTTTTGCAGCTTAATGGGTCTAAAGACCTTGAACATGGATGCTGTGAGGCCACTCCAATAAAAAGATCAATTCTGCACTGCTCAGACTAACTCAGCTCAGGAACATTCCCCACTGTCACCTCTCGACTCAGGCCACGCACAGATCTCACCCCAGAGGGACACAGGCCAAACCCAACATCTCAGAATGACACAAATTTCTCCTTAGGTGCACCTCCACCTTCTCAGAATTACACAACTGGACTTCCTGGAACAGCAAATGGAACTTTTGGTAGAGTCAGATATCCATGTGTGCTTTTATAACCAAGACCATCAAAAACAACCCCAACCTGCCGTGCAAACGGATCCTTCAGGTGCTTTATCTCAAAGATTCAAATGCAGAACTGGTTTTAATGTCAATCAGCCAATTATTGTGCTGTTTGTTTGTGCACAATCTGCTCTGCTGTCTCCAGTCTTGCACATGCTGCTCAGGAAAGCAGACTGGGATTAAAAATATCTCAGCAGTTATTTTTCAGAGCTTGGTCTTGGTTTCCCTTCCAGGCACACGAACAAAACATGTACAGCCAAGAGGAACAAAGTGGTTTAAGCTCCTTCTTTGACAAAGAAGTTGGACTGTGCAGAAAAAAGGGGTAGGAAAAAGAAAATTTAAATTCCCATCCCTTCTGCACCACCACTAAAAATCCAAGATTTAGGGTTCTGCTTCAGGAGCAGCTGGAATTCTGGCTTCAAAATGCAACTGGATCAGCATTTCCTGCTGTAACTGCAGTCAGTTTATTCATCCCACAGATCAGGCACTTTATCATCCCTTATACAACCTTACACAACCATTGAAGGAAGACAAACTCCTCCACAGAGCAATTCAAACCCACTTAAGCTCTGAACTGCTCCCACTTGGTGCCTTTTTCTCCTGGTTTGCTGTACAGGGAGCCCAGGGCAAACCAACCCCAACCTGCAGCTCAGGCTGCACCATCCTCCATGGCAGCTTTTGTTCAAGAGGCCCACGAGCCACTTCAACTGGTCATTAATTACCCCTGAGGTTTTATTAGCTCAGAACTGCTGCACAGCATGGGAATGAACAGCCCTGAGTCCTGGTGTCCCAGCACACGAGTGTGGATGTCAGAGGGGGGTTTTATTTTACCTGCCTGAGTTTTATTTACCTGTTTAAGTAAGAGGTGCCTGAGCTGGCAATCTCCTCCTGTCCTTGGGTGACGTAGAAGAACATTGGTTTGTCAGGCTGTGGCCACTGGAAGTCAAAGCCTTTCTTCACACGGTCAGCTGAGGAGCAGGGGAACAGCAGGCGGAACAAAGTTAACAGGAACACTCGGATACTTCCATAAATAAATACTCCAAACTAAGGGCAGTGGCAACTCTTTCCATTCCAAAGGAATAACCCAGGTGTAAGAAGCCTGTCTTTGACCTCCCCAGTGCCTCTGGGGGAGCAGAGTGGCTGCTCACCTGCAGTGACCCCGTTCTGGAGCGAGCCCTCGTAGAAGATGTTGGAAGGGAAGGCGCTGAGGGCGGGATGCATCCGGTACTGCACCTGGAGCCGGATGGGCCGGATCCCCAGCACCACCAGCCTCTCAAACAGGGACTGGGACAGCCCAGCCTTGGCAGCTTTCTTGCACATCACCACGGGCCCCAGCTGGCAGTGGTCACCCACCAGAATGAGCTGTGGGGAAGAAGAGCGTGTAGAGAAAGTTTATTTTCTGACACTTGTTTAAAACAATGGCAATATCCTACTGAAATATATAGAATCACAGGGTGGTTTGGATTGGAAGGACCTTAAAAGATCATCCAGTTCCACCCCCTGCCATGGGCAGGGATACCTTCCACTCTCCCAGGTTGCTCCAACGTGGCCTTGGACACTTCCAGGGATGGGGCAGCCACGGCTTCTCTGGGCAACCTGTGCCAGGGCCTCATCACCCTCACAGGGAATAATTTCCCCTGAATATCCAATCTAAACCCACCCTCTGTCAGCTTAAACCACTGCCTGATGTATTAGGAATTTACCAGTCTGGCTTGTGATAAGCTTCAGGTCTCACCTAAGGCTTAGGAACCTTTAGTGTCAACTCGCTTTGCAGCTGATCATTTGGAAATAAAAGCTTATTCAGCCTCCAGATTGTTCCAAGAGCAGAAAATGTTCCAGGCAAAGATTACGCCATGGAAACCGAGAGCTGACAGGACTAACACAACCCGGAGTCGTTCAGGTTTGCACCATGGAGGTGCCTTTCAGCAAAAGGGAAGAATTCTGCATCCCTGCGTGCCTACACGGGGAATGTCACTGCTGGATTTAGAAACTCCTCCTGTGCTGGAATGCAAGGGGCTCACCTGCTTTGCTCCCAGCACAACGGGCACCATGCACTCGGGCTCGGTGGCCTGGGTGCTCTCATCGATGAGGATGGAGCGGAACTGCATCTTGGCCAGCCTGGGATCGCCGGCGCCCACGCAGGTGCAGCAGATCACATCCGCGTTCTGGGGCACAAACACAGCACCAGTCACCCAACTCCCGCCCTGGACAGCGTTCAAAACCACCCCAGGAATGCCCCCCAGGTGCTCTGAGCTCCAGCAGCAAGCTGCAGCTCAGGTCAGGGGGGAGCAGAGCAGGGGGATCCTCACCATGAGCAGCTCCCGCTCCGCGGTTCGTTTGAGCGCCCGGTAACGCTTCTCGTCGGCAGATGAGAGCTCTCCAGTCTCATCTTTGAGCTGCTGCAGTTTCTGAAGCTCTGGCATGCTGCAAAAAAAATAATTAAATAAATCAGGAATTTTGCTTTAGGGCCTGACTGTTTGTAGGATCACAGGGAAAGTAATTTTTAACTAATCGTGACACGGACAGAAGAGCAAAGTCAAGCTCCGACAACATCCACCAGTCGTGTCCCTCACAGCACCAGAACCAGGGGGGTTCTGCTCGTTCCTCACCTGTCCATGTTCCTGATCTGGTTGTGCAGTGCCAGGAAGGACACGGGGGAGTCGATGGCCTCCCTGCTCTTCGCACACAGACGCACCACCTTCAGCCCGGTCTGGTGGATCTTCTCGGTGAGCTGGTCCACGGCGATGTTACTGGGGGCACACACCAGCACAGGCCTGGGGAAACACCAGCCACCAAGGCTCAGCAAGCTGCAGATTTTCCTCCACTAGACTCGTAGTGAAACAACATGCAATGACACCCCTGAAAATAATATGCTGGGGAAGGGTATTTGCTGAACCCGGCCCAAGCCTTCCCAGAAAATGGCAGTAAATGAGTTTGGGTTTTAAAATCAAGGTGATTCCTTCCACTAAGAAAGTCACCTCATGCATCAAGACTTGGAGAGAGCAGTTCTCACCCGTTGCCCTGTCTGGCCAGATGATACACGATGGTGGCTGATGTCACTGTCTTCCCAGTGCCAGGGGGACCCTGAATAAGGCTCAGAGGACGCTGCAGGACAGTTTTCACAGCATAAACCTATAAAAACGGGGTTTATTGCTAATTTAGCATTCAATGCATAGGATGTTGAAGCTGTTTAACCTCCATTCCTAAATCCTTCACGTAGCAAAGGGGAGAGGGGGTTACCTGAGAGTGGTTGAGATCAGGAAGTCCTTGTGCTGTGAAGCGCTTTGGCAACTGGCATTTAATAATCACATCTTCCACCTCGTGGCCCAGCAGCTTGTGATAGATGTACCCAGACACTGAGGTCTCATCCACAGCAAAGGTTTTGAGAGCACTCTGCATCCTGGAACGAGGGAAGGGATGAAAAATAAGTCAGGGAGATCAGCGTGACCTCAAGTCAACCATCCCGTGCCAAGGTTCAGCAGACAGTGGGCACAAATTGAAATTACACTTCTTGGAAAAGAGAGCAGTGGAAAAAGACTTACTAAGAGAGTTAAGGGACAAAAATTACACTCTCAGAACACAGAGCTTGTTTTTCTCCATGTCAACATTACAAAGGAATCAGAAAAATGTGTAGAGGGACACCAGCCTTTGGCAGAAGCTGGGACAGTGATTTTAGGTGCAAGATTTGAAGAAAAATTGCACTCATAATAAAGAATAGGATATATCACTACTACTACTACTAGGATATACTAATAAAAGGAAATTCTAATATCCTAATAACAGGATAATAAGCCAACTTACAAAATGCAGTACAGATGTGGCTGAAGCCCATTGACCCCAAATGCCTTGAAATTTTAACCAGTTAAAGCAACTCCAAGCTCAGGAATGCCAACTAAAACCAGGCACCACTTCCCTACAGAGGAAGGTGAACTACAAAACTGTTTTTTCTTCTCACATTTCAAGTATTACCAAACAGGAGGTGAATTCCCCCCTTTGATGTATTTGCAGCAAACCTTAAGAGTGCCTTCAAAATGGGAAAAATTGACCATTTTAAGACATTCAGGTAATTCCATTTCTAGGCAAAAATCTAGTTGCTCTATGAAACAGGTGTTCCAACACTCCACACACTGAGATTTCTGATTGCTGGTGTCAAAGTAACACAACTTTTTTTGGATCAGAAACACCCATTGGAGGCAAAGAGAAAAAAAAAATACCCACAGAACCTGCACCGACCACGTGCCAGGTTCTGAAGTGTTTGCCCAATACCTGTCAAAGGAAGTGGATTTCCATACAAAATCCACTTGGAAGTTGTGAGTGACTTCCACAGGGGCTCCCACGCTGCTCCTCAGCTCGATGGCAATCTCATCACCATAATCTGTAGAACCTCGTTAAGTAGTAATCTATAGCAACAATTTGAATTTTATTTTCCCCAATTCCGGTCATTTTTCTTTTTTTTTTTTTGACAGCAAGATCCCCCCAGGACAAACTGAAATTATCTCAGAATTACTTCTGGATTTATTTAATGGCTTCTTGGAGAGGCTGCAGCTCCAGGTTGAGCTTTATTTAAGTAAAGGATACTATCAGGAACTTTGATAACGTGACCAATTCCTTTCCAGAGCGGGGCCAGGTCTCCTTTGTACCTCAGGCAGATCTCATCTCCTTGCATGAGCCTCATGTCTGCAAAGGAAGGGGAAAAAAATGCTCTCAGCAACCATCTCCCACCATAAAAACCCTTCAAGAACCACCTGCTGTCCCAGGTCAGATCCTCACAGTTCTTCAAACATTGATTTTTTTTTTTCACCAGGTATAAAAAAACCCCCCACAAAACAATCCAGTTGTGATTACCTGAGTCAGTCTTTGGCAAAGTGAAATAAGCAATTCTCTTCTTGTTCAAGCCCAGGTCCCATCTGACTGTGATGTTATCTTGGGTCTAAGGGTAAAAGAAAAAAAAAAAAAGGCATTTATTATGTTCTTAAAGAGCTGTTTATTGTGTTCTTAAAGAGCTGTTTATTGTGTTCTTAAAGAGCTGTTTATTGTGTTCTTAAAGAGCTGTTTGCCAACTGTGCTTCAAAACACCAAAACCTGGTGTTCCAGTGTCACAGAAATCTGTATTTCTTGCTCTGGACTGAGCTGCCACCATCTGCAGGAGGTTAATTCTGTTCTACAAAAGCNCTCAGGTTTCACTGGCAGGTCCCACTGAGGTCCTGCAGGTCACCAGGGGAACAACACACAGGGGGGGCTCAAGTTGCAGCCCCGGGGACAGAACATTGTTCTTGGAAAGAAAAACTTCCAGCACAAAAAACATGGAAGCTCCCAAGTGTTTCAAGCTCTTAAAAAAAGAAAAACCTCAGCTGGAGGATTTTTCTTTCCTCTCCCACTGATATCCTGCAGGTCACCAGGGGAACAACACACAGGGGGGGCTCAAGTTGCAGCCCCAGGGACAGAACATTGTTCTTGGAAAGAAAAACTTCCAGCACAAAAAACATGGAAGCTCCCAAGTGTTTCAAGCTCTTAAAAAAAGAAAAACCTCAGCTGGAGGATTTTTCTTTCCTCTCCCACTGATATTACAGTGCTGTTACAGCCCAGTAATTAAGATATTTATTCCACTTAAAGCTTCCTTTTGTGCTCCAACAGTGACCCTGAGTTTGATACCAGAGCCCCCTCAAATAGGCAAATTTCAAGCAAATTACCTGAGATTCCTTGAGTTTCTTGTCATAATCTGCCTCAAGCTTGACTAGAGGACCAAATATATTTTGGTATTGATAAGCATCTTCGTATCTAAGCAGGACATGCTGTGGTTCTTCATCCACACCAGGCTTTTCCAAGTCCTCCAGGGTTGCAGATGGATTTTCCTGGAATTTAAAGCACAGGTGTTTCGTTTCAAAGCCTGAAGGATAAAGAAGTGACACCAGGACTTGTGCCTTGGTACCACAGGGAGTTGCATCAAGGTGTAAAAGCTACACCAAGGCATTCCATTAAATCCAGCCAGGTCTGTCCTGCTCTAAGGGATGTACAGAGAAACCCCTCAAAAAACAATAATTAACAACCCAGCTGCTCAACACCTAAAGCAGAAACACGTGGGAAGACCTGATATGGGGAAAGCTGCTTTTTCAGATGGCTGAAGGACCTAAAGGTGAAGCTTTCTCACTCTGAACAACTGAACCCTCTGACAATTCCCATTGTCCAGGGGTGTGATTTCAGTATTTCCCTGCCTTACCCAGTGGTCAAAAGCTTTTCCCTCCTTCCCAGCCCCCCAGAATTGGCACTTTGGGATAAGCTGAGCAGTGTTTGAGGGGCAGCAGGTACCTTCCAGAGCTCCTCCAGCTTGTTGATCTGCTGGGCCGTGATCTGGCGGGCCCGGAGCTGCTCCTGCTCCGACGGGATCTTCACCAGCCAGGAGAGGAAGCAGCGATCCTGGATGAGGGGCTGCCACTGGGAACTGTCCCAGTTGATGTCCTTCAGGCTGCTCTGGCTGGCACAGGGCTGCCTGCACGACCAAAACAAGGGAAAAAAATTAATGATTACACACATGGAAGGAGTAAAACTGGGTTTAGTGTGTGGCTCCTGAAACAACTCAAATATCTCGGTTAAAATGGGGGAAAAAAAAGGCAAAACAACCCCAGTCTGCTGTGAAAATTAAGTTTTTTAGCTCTTGTGTTTGTTGTTTCAACACTGGGAAGGGTCAGTGTTGTAAGAAGTGTTGGTTGGGTGTTTCTAGGGCTGAAAATGTCTGCATCTAAAATGTCAAATATGACACCCTTGGGAGTGGTTACAGCCCATTATAGCAGAAAATGGGATTACTTCCCATCTGCTGTTTAAACAAGTAGGACTCATTCCACAGAAACACACTGTCCACTGTCAAATACAAGCTAAGTGACAGCACTGAATTAAAATACAGTTATAAAACCTGACTGGACCTGTCAGAGAACAATTCCTGATTTACTGCTGTCTCCAATGATTCCATGAGCTGAGAGGAAAAACACCCTGTGGAAGAGTCACTACTCCAGAGTAACTTCCTGGACTGGTCTGTTCCTCCTCCAAAGCTGAAAAATCTCAGGTAAAAAAGGGGTAAAAAACCCCACCTTTCTCCCACCAAGGAATCCTTCCTTTGGGAGAAATATTTCTCTATAAAACTCCAGTATTTGCCCAGCACGACAGAACTTTCCTTTCCTGCATTCCCTGCTTGCAACCCCGAAGTCCGTATGATCATCCCAAGGAAAAAGGGGTGGCAAAACAAGAGCATAAAAGGTACTTTGGTGCAAAATGAAGGCCAAGAGCTGCCCTTTAGAGAGCACAAAGGTGGCAGCAGAGGCCTCCTCTCACCTGCACAGCAGAACCACCACGGAGTCTGCCTTGGCTGGGATGAAGCCCAGCAGGAACACGTTCCGGCAGCCGCAGTTGTAGCACTCCAGGACGGTCTCCCCCAGAGGTCCATCCTTGTGCAGAGTCACCTCTTTGCACTTGGCTCTCACCAGATGGTTCACAATGTGGCTGAAAGCAGAGAGGAGATCCATTTGTAGCCAATTCGTGGGAATATCACGTTTAGTCCCGACTGAATTGATTAGAGGCACAAATAAAATCTATTTACTGTGGCAGATGTTGCTCTTTTCACCCACCACCACTGGTTCCTCAGTGTGTGGATGTTTTGAGGTGTGAAAGAATAGGAAATGTGTCAAAAATCCCTCACTTTTAAGTCACCAGGCTTTGATTATCCCCTGAGTAAGTGGCAGCCACCACGACACTTCCAAACAAACCCTCTAGACCCGGAATTGTGCCAAGATTTGCCTCCTTTCCCCCCTTACCTGCCCGAGGTGTTCCCACGCCCGTTACAGAACCACTTCTTGCTGGTGTTGCAGTAAACCACACAGGCAGGGTCGTGGATCCCACAGTAACTGCAATTCAGGAGGAAAGAACCAGGAAGTGACTGGGTGATTGCTCCCAGGAAAATTCCAGTATGAGATCTAAGCCATTCAGCAGTGCCCAAAAACAAGGGGAAGTGAAGACTGGGGAACACGAGGGGTGGGAAAAGCACAGAACACGAGCCAAGCTTCTGTTCTGAGGCACAAATATTTTAATACTTCCCACCACTGCCATCCCTGGGGTGGCTGATCCTTGTCTTTATTCCCCCAGAGAGTTCAGAGCTGACCCTTCCACCACTGCCATCCCTGGGGTGGCTGATCCTTGTGTTTATTCCCTCAGGGAGTTCAGAGTTGACCTTCCCATCACTGCCATCCCTAAATTGGCTGATCCATGTGTTTATTCCTCAAAGGAGTTCAGAGCTGACCTTCCCACCACTGCCATCCCTAAATTGGTTGATCCATGTGTTTATTCCTCAAAGGAGTTCAGAGCTGACCCTCCCACCACTGCCATCCTTGGGGTGGCTGATCCTTGTCTTCATTCCCCCAGGGAGTTCAGAGCTGACCCTCCCACCACTGCCATCCCTGGGGTGGCTGATCCTTGTGTTTATTCCCTCAGGGAGTTCAGAG
>NW_021940718.1:168130-173038 GCF_001715985.3 Manacus vitellinus
TTCTCATCCACAGCCCCGTTCTGCAGGATCCCATCGGGCCCATTCACCTGGAACACAGCTCAGAGCTCCAGTTCTGCCCCCAAACCACCACAAAGCCAAGGAAAACCACCCCTGCTCCTCCCAGCAAACGCCTGTGTTTCCTTTAAAACCCTCCACAGGGAAGAAAAATGTTCCTAAGAGCCGAAAAACACACGTTATGGACTCAATCCATCAGCTCCTGTTTTACAGGAATATTTATTTAAACTCCAGCTGATAAGTGGGGGGAAGAAAAGTTGCCAAAAGGAGATTGCTTTGCTGCAGTCCCATTTTTCCACAGCCTTACATAACTCCTAATCAATACCTGCCCCATTACCTCCTGCTTCCTGGGATTAGTTAAACTCTCCAACTGATAAGTGAGGGGGGGAAAAAAAAGTTGCCAAAAGGAGATTGCTTTGCTGCAGTTCCATTTTTCCACAGCCTTACATAACAGAATTCCATTTAAACAATATTCCAGCAGGATCAAACACTGGGTTTTTGGGGTTTTTTTTCCTCCTATTTTTTTTTTTTTTTAAATTTCAGGAATCCACCTGAAAACAGGATCTTTGCTGTACAGGACTTCCCTCACTTATTCCTGTTGCTGTTGACACACCAATGCCAGAATCAGGGAATTCTGCACCATTTGGTGCTGGGTCAGCAAGTTTTGCACCCCCATCACCTCCCCAGCCTTTCTCCTGGTAAAAATAACTCCTTTTTTGGGCACATTTCCCAGCAGGAAGGAGCAAAAGGGGTGTGGATGTCACTTGGATTTTGGCATGGCCAGGCCAGGTGGTGCCTCTTGGGCCTCCCAGGTGTCCTGGTTTCATTCCAGCAATGAGGGGCTTCAGCACCTTCAGCACCCCCCAAAAACTGTGCTCAGGCACTTTATTCTTGGACTTGTTCAGCCAAGATCCCACCAAAACCTGAGGAGGGTTAAGTATGTCACAATCCATGGTAATTTTGAGTGGAAAAAGGTGGGAAAGGGATCACCACAGTGACAGCAGTGATTACACAACATTAACATGAAATCAGTGCTGAGGTAACTTCCCTATCACAGCAAAATCAGGTGTATTAACCCCTCCCAATGTTTCAGAAATATATTTGGTTGGATGAGATTTATCTACAAATGGGAGGATAAAAAAAAAATCACTCCAGGCCTTTGTCTGAGAAAACAGCATTTTAACAACTGGTTTGCACTGAGATTTAATGCAATTTATCAGATATCTGAAAGAAAACTGTCCCCAGTGAGAACACCAAACCTTTAGTCAAAAGAAAAATAATAAATCTGATTGAAACAGTTGCTGCAGCATTTTCAAGCTGTTGAGACTCCCAAGCAAAGCAAAACCACCTCACTCCTCTGGAAGTCTCCTTTGGGTTCCAGGCCAGGCAGTTTCAATATTAAAATTGAACAGAGTTAAAATTAAAACCAAGCAGGAGCCACTTCACACTTGCCCTCAGCAGCTGGGGACTGGACTGGGCTCAGTTTTGTTACCTCCAAATGAAATGAGGTGTGTTTGTAAAACAGTTAAATGCTCTTTTTATGGATGGCTTTGAACAGAGAGACTCAACCAAGAGGAACCATCAGCAGAGGGGAAAAAGGAATTGAAAAAAAAAACCCCAAAACCCACTGAAGGAGGTGCAGCAGCAACAGCACAAGCCACCAGTGTGAGGAAGGCAAATGATCTCAGCTCCCTGGGCAGCATGGATGTTCTCTCCATGGATGTGAGGAGAGAAATATCCATTTAAATGGATATATCCACTTAAAATTGATAGTGCCATCTCATAAAACAGGGCAACAGCTTCATAGCTGAGCGTGGAACAGGTGGAATTGTGAAGCTTTAAGCTCAGCTGAATTCCTCAGAAGCAGCAGCACTAACCAGGCTTTTTCTGTCCTGAAACAGGCACATTTCTCTATTCTGTTTTTTTTCTACCCCAAAACAGGTGCATTTTTCTGTTCCAAAGACACTATTAATACACACCAGCTGACAAATTTAATTGGTCATTTCAATACATTTAATACATTTCTTGGGTGCTCCTAAAAACCTGGAATTCCCTGAACCAGAATACAATTGGAAAGCTTGGGTTTTCTTAGGGGTTTTTTTGGTTTTTTTTTCCTTTTCAGGGCAGAAAATGAAGAAATAACTGCAAGTTCCTTGTAGCTGTGCACGAGGTGACCGTGCTGGTGACCCCCTGGCGAGCTCCTGCCCTCAGCTGGGCAGGGATGATGTCACTGATGTCCCTGATGTCACCTGTCCTGGGAAGATCCAGCAGCAGCCAGAGGCCCTGGCAGGCTCCCAAGGAGGAAGTGATTGTTCCCAACCCTCCTGTGATGTCACTTTATGTGCACAGGATTAAAAATCTGGCACCAGGAACTGTTTTGTGTGTGTGTGTGTGTGTGTGTGAGAAGGAGGGGGGGGAAACTTCTCTATTTTCCAAGTGTTGGCTGCAACTTCTGGCACAGCAAGTTGAGCAGCTCCAAAGCTGAGGTGCCACAGAACCACCCCTGGGACTTCCCTGATCCTTTTCTGGCCTCTGGAATAGTGGTTGGGGGACAAGAAACTCCAAGCTTTAGCTGCTCCTGGATCCCTGGAAGTGTCCAAGGCCAGGCTGGAGCAGCCTGGGAGAGTGGAAGGTGTGGGACTGGATGGGTTTTAAGGTCCCTTCCAGCCCAAACCAGCCCAGGATTCTGAGGTGTGAGTGCCCAGAGAACATTCCCAGCCCCGTTCCCGCTGGCTCTCCTGGCTCACACACCCCACCCAGCCCAGGAGAGCACACCTGGATCCACCTCCTGCACTTCCACTTGAAAGTGCTGCATTTCAAGCTGGAACAGGAAAACTAATTGCACTTCAGGAGGTGCTGGGCTGCAAAAGGGACTTTTGCACCAAAGCCCTCAGCCCCAGCAGCCGTGGGGATGTGTTTGCAGATGGGCCCAACCCAGGGAATTCTCCTGGAATTATACTTAGGAAAACAGGCATTTTTTTGGACTTGGATGGATAATCTGAGTTATTGTTTGTGGATTCTTTGCTGTGAGGCCCTGAAGTATTTACTGGAGGGTCTGATAATCCCTCTGAAGGCTGATCTGCTTTCCCTTTCAAAAGGAGGAAGTGGCTCTTGGTGAGAGCTCTCCCCCCACACCCCACCCTGGGCCCAGCCTCCAGATGGGACCTGAGCAACAAGAAGTCATTTTGCTGAGACAAAAAAGGGCTTTGTTAGGGCTGGAAATCAAACCCAGCCTCCCCTCCAGAGTCTAGACCAAAAAGAAAAAAAAACCTGAGGGCTGCCCCAGCTTCCTTCAGCCACCCCAGCAGCTTCAGCTCCCACATCCACACCGGGGGCATTGCTGGGACAGGCCTGGGCTCAGGAGGGGAAAACGAGGCAGAAATGAGAATTTCATGGACTTAGAGATTGGTTTGGGTTGGAAAAACCTAAAAGATCAACAAGTGCCACCCCCTGCCACGGGCAGGGACATTTTCCACTGGACCAGGGTGCTCCAAGCTGGCCTTGGACACTCCCAGGGATGGAGTAGCCACAGCTTCTCTGGGCAACCTTTAAATTCACCTTAAAACATTCAGGTAAATCCACTCTTATGTTTCATTAGAGGTAAACAATGGGAATTCAGTTTCCTGAATTAAAACCAGCAGGGAATGCCTGCCCTTTCTCTTTTGTCCATTGGACACTAATCAATTTTAACAGCCTCTTAAACTATTAATTAAATATACAAAATAAACTTTATTAACTAAATAAACTAAATTTTTAGAGACTAATCCGTCACATTTCCCTAAAAATAAAATAAAAAATAAAAAAAAATCAGGTGCCCTGCACTGCTCAACTACTTTTCTTTTTTTTTTAAACACCAGGGCATGAAACAGCAGAGTAGAAGTTTACACCTTCAGCAGCTTCACCTATTTATTTAATTAGCTTTAATTATAATCACAGGAATAATATTTAATTAAGGAAAATGTGATCAGTTTGGAAGCCATCATTTAATAGTCCCCCTGCCAAAAGGCACAACAAGCTTCAGTTCATTTTGTTGAAGGCAGCAAAATTCCCCCCAGAACCTTTTAAAAACAAAAAAACCAAACACCAAACACACCTAATTTCTGATCTTATCACCCGTGAGGCCTCTGAAAGGGCAAGTCTGAGCAGATCCAGGGGGTTTGTTTGACTCCAGCTCAGGAGGAAACGATTCTTATTCCACTTCTGAGAGGGCCTCGTTGCAATAAATCCCTTCTCCCTCCCCAAAAACCCACGTTTCTAAAGTCAAATTGAGGACCAGAATGACCACGAGAGTCTGCAGAAATAGATTAAAAGGGAAAAAAACAACCATAAAATCCCTTCCTTTTTGCCAGACACACCAGCACCTGAATGTGCTCTCCAGATCTTTTAGGACTTTTTTTTTTTTCCTTTTCACTTCAAAGGCTTTTCAAACATGTTTAGACAAAAAGAAAGGAAAAAAAAAAAAAAAGACCAATTATTAATCCTCTTGTCTGGTCTTTTAGCTTATGGGGCTTATTTTGGGGTGGTTTTTCTCCTTTTGCTGGCCATATGTTCTCTGCTGGGGAATTCTGGAGTGATCATAAGCCATTAAAGCTTTAAAAACTTGAGGTTTTATGAAAAATTTTAAATCGATTACTGTGTAGTCTGTACACAGACAGGATTTCCACTACCGGTGCTAAATAATTCTGAGCTCTCAACGCCCAAAAGTGGAGAAATTCCACCCAAAACGTGAAGGTAAAAGAAAATAAACAAACAGCCCAGGCTGTGCCTTCTGAACACACCGCCCTGAGCACATCCTGTGACACCACCCAGGATGTCACCGAGCGCTCTCAGACACCAAAAGTGACTCACTTTGTCCCGGGATAAACCCCCAGGACAGGATAAAAACCCCTCCAG
>NW_021940718.1:175650-179943 GCF_001715985.3 Manacus vitellinus
CTATTTTATTATTTAAAAACAAAACAAAACAAAAAAAGCACTGAAAGTGCAGGGAAAAAATGGTTGGAAGGCTGTGAATTAAGTTATTCCACTGCAGATGAGACACTTCTGCTCAGTTACCACGAGAGGGACACAGAAGGAAAGCTAAAAAGGAGCCGGGGAAAAAAATACTACAACAATCCAAAGAACAGCTTGACTTGGGATCGTAGCAACACACATTGGCCTTTTGTTTGGGAATATTTGCCGCCATCCCAACATTCCCAGAGCTTCCTTCATCCCCCTGTAATCCCTGAAAAGCTCCCCAGGCCTTGGAAAATGTGCTAATAAAGACGAAAATGGAGCTTTTCCCAGAATTTCATCATCTCTTCCTGGGTTTTTTTCCCCCTTGGAATGGCGGTGGCGGGACAGGGAGAGCTGGGCCTGGCTGGGGTTTTATTCCATCCCAAGCCTCTGGAGCAGCAAATCCTGCAGGGCTGGGCCTGTGGAAAAGGGGCTCAGGGAGGGATTTTTGTTTATTCTGCTAAATCTTCGCTAATTAGCAGTTAATGAGGCAGATGCCCTGAGGGCCCAGCTCCCAAAAAACAAGCCTAGCTCCCAAAAAACAAGCCCAGCTCCCAAAAAACAAGCCCAGCTCCCAGAAAATGAGCCCAGCTCCCAAAAAACAGGCCCAGCTCCCAAAAAATGGGCCCAGCTCCCAAAAAACGGGTCCAGCTCCCAAAAAATGGGCCCAACTCCCAGAAAACGGGCCCAGCTCCCAGAAAATGAGCCCAGCTCCCAAAAACGGGCCCAGCTCCCAAAAAATGAGCCCAGTTCCCAAAAAACAGGCCCAGCTCCCAGAAAACAAGCCCAGCTCCCAAAAAACGCCTCCGTGGAACAAGGGGAGCATCAAATCCTTTGGAATAAATCCTGAGGGGTTTATTGGGCTCTCCTGGGATTAAAAGGCCCGGCCCTGAGATGCTCTGGATTATAATGCAGTTTATTAATTTAAGGATCTGCAGTTTATTAATCCTTAATGTCAGTAAGGATGGAATTCCAGCACAGCAGGGATGGGACTGGGATGAGAGCGCTGGGAAGAAAGGGTTGTCCTGGGGAAAACTGGGGGGAAAAACCCCTATTTTTAAAATTTATAAGTTTATAGACTTCAGTTTTAACACTTGTGTTTCTTGGCAGGTGGTTTTGAAAAGATCTCAAGTACTGTGATGCCAAGTGGTCGTTATTACAAAGGCCTGTAATGTAAAAAAAGCCCTTTTTTCACCAGCTAAAAACACCTCAGGGAGGTGTCATCCTGGAAATTGAAGAATTATCCTGGAAATTTAAGAATTATTCTGGAAATTGAAGAATTTCTTGAAGGTGCCAGAATTGAAGTGCAATGGGAAATGCAAATCCAGCCTTGATTTCAGGTGTATGAGCAGTGAAGTAGAGAAAACTCAGGGAAAAAAAAAAGCTTTGATTCCTGGTCAAAGAATTTTCCTGGGATAATTCTGTTTGAACTAATTCACCTGCAGGTTCAGCTGTGGCTGCATAAAGTGTTCCCAAAACAAGGCATGGAGATGTCACTTGGAGAAGGGAAGGAAAGGGAGGAGAAGATTTTGACATTTCTCCAGTGATCTGGAATGGAAAAGGTCCTTGGAAATGAAGGTGATGAGGGACATTAAAAGATAACATCAATATATGAAAGCCAGGAAATGGAACTCGCTGTTTCACTAAGCACCAAAAAGCCAATAAACCTCTTAAAACGTAGTTTAATATGGATTCTTAGTGTTAAGCTGTTATTATAAATATTTAATATGAAAATAATAATTAAAAACACGGTATGTTGGTATAAAATTCGAAATCTTTCCCCTCAGAAATGTGTTTAAATCCTCCCTAACTCCCCTTCCTTGAAAACAGCTGAAGTGTGTGTTCATCCCAAACAAGGCCACATTAGCACAGGGTCTGGATTCAAGGAATTAATGGGGGGAATTGTTGTTTTATGAACAGAACTTGTGGCTTTAGGCAGGTTTTTAAGGTTGCAGAAGTACCCCATGAAGTGATCTACTCCTCTTTAACTGGCCCCAAAAGTTAAGGAGCACTAGAAAAAGGCAGAGTTTCTAAAATCCCAGCAAAAAACCAAATTCTCTGGAATCCACGGGTATATTCAGGAAGATATTTGAGAGTATCTGTGACCTATTAAATCTGGAAGGAGGAGATTTGCTAAAAATCACTCATTTTCTAAAGGGGCATCGACGTTTCTTTAAATGGGATCTCTCCAAACCAGATGTTGTTGTATCTGAGCATAAAAACAACATGTTGAAGGTCTCAGTTTTCCATGTTTGGTCGAATTCCTGGCACTTCTCCTGGGCAGATGGAGGTGATTGAGCATAATGGAAAAGCCAGGCCTTCACAAAGGGCTCGGGGTGTGTCTGAACTTCCTCAGGTTGGTGGGGGAAAAAAGGAAAAGTGGTGAGTTTTCAGGTGTCTCCTCGAAATTTAGGAATCCTTGGAGCGTTGGCAGCGTCACCCCTGAGGTGGTGGCAGCTTGATTTCTCCTCAAAGCACCCCTGCTTGGAATTTTTTTTTTGTGTCAGAACAGAACAAACCACTTGAAAAATCCCAGTATTTTTTTTTTCAGTCCCACCCCTGGCTTTTTCTTTGCCTTTTTTTTTTTTGTTTAAGAATAACACGGATTCTCTGTATCTAAAGTAAATCCTTCCAAGCAAATCCTTCTTCCTGCTGTGGGAGAAGTCTGTTTATTTGGCACTTGCCTTAAAAATGGAGTGATGTCAGGAACCCAACATTTGGGGTTGGATCTGGGGGTTGATCTGAAGGTGCAAGGTGTGTTTGGCCTTAGAATGTGGCTCCAGGACTTACAGGAGGGGTTCAGGTTCCTGCTGGACTAAACACCTGCATCCAGGGAAAGGTCTGGAATACAAACCACTGAATGTTCTGGCCTCCAGCTCTCCAGAATTTTCCCCCTCTGGCTTTCAGTTCTCAGCTCCTTTTGATGTTAAACACAAGAATTCCCCCTCTTCTCGTTGGAAATATTAAAAGTTTAGAAAACAAGGAGTGCGAGGAATTTTATCCTTTCCCTGCAGCAGCTACAGGGATGTCTGGTAATATCAACTTCATTTCTTGCCTGAAAAACCAAACCAGATCTAGAGCCGAGGGAAACCAAACATTTTATTTGCTTCCAACATGGGAACCCTTCAAAATTTGGGATGTCTGAGGAGGGGTGATGCAGAGCAAGAAGGAGTTGGGTGCCTGAACCGGGCTGGTTCCATCAGGGCAGGGAGAAAGCTTGAAGTGGAAAGAATGTTTTCTTTGCGGAGTGTTGTGGGTTTGAAGGGGGGAACCAGGCCAGTGCTGAACTCATGAATGGCTGCAGTGTGGTTGTGTAACACCTTCCCAGAAGTCAGGAGTTCCTTGGAAATGTACCCAGCCCGCTGGTGGAATGTCATCCAACTGGAGGGTGGAAAGATCTGGAGACCGTGGGGTCCCGGGTTTTTATGGTGTTTGCCCAGAGGGAACGTTTCAGGTGATTATTCCAGCAGCTCCCTAAACCCAGAGGGCTTCAGACACGCTGGATTTGCCCCTCTGGGCTGGGAAGGAGGTTCCCCTCTGTGCCACTGATGTTTGGGAGTGTTCCTTGGATAAAAATTCTCCCTTTTGCCACGCAGTTTCCCAGCCTGCTCCTCAGGAGGGATCCTCCCACCCCAACCTGGTTCCTGGGGCTCCCCTACACTGGATTTAAGACCCCCCCAACCCTTCAATATTTGGGATGTATGGGGGTGTGATGCAGAGCAAGAAGGAGTTGGGTGCCTGAACCAGGCTGGTTTCAGGGCAGGGAGAAAGCTTGAAGTGGAATGTTTTCTTTGCAGGACCTGCTTTGGATCTGACCCAACCTGCCCCTTCCAGCAGCACTTCCCAATGAATTCCCATTGCTCTTGGCTTCTCCCTGAGCTGTGTGAGGGGGCAGAGATCCCACAGGGAAGGGCAGCCAGCAGGACCAGGAATAAAGAGCTGGAAAGGGCCTGGAAAAGCCATGGAAAGGCAGAGAGATAAGGAGCCTGTCCAGGGTCACGTAGAACACCCTTTAAAAAGTGGTGCCAGTCGGGATTCACCTTCCAGGAGCTGCCACGGGTGCCCTGATGGAAGTGGAGCCTGCTGGAATTCCAGGGCTCCGAGCGAGGCCCGTGTTGGAGTCTGGGAACAGCAAACTGGGGCTGTTTTCACCAAAAAAAAAGAAAAGAAAAAAAAAGAAGGTCATTACTGGCCTTGATTTATGATCAAACAGAAGTTTGCAAACGGTTTCTC
>NW_021940718.1:180168-189562 GCF_001715985.3 Manacus vitellinus
AAGCTCCTGGTGTGGAAGTGACACAGGGATTTTAGGCACCACGGGAGTGCCTGACTTTGCTGGAAGAAGGGATTGCAAAAGGGACATGGAGGAGGTCTGGAGAGCAATAATTCTAAATAGCACCTCAGGAATGATGTCATTTCGACCGAACGTTGGACATTGGGCAATGAATTCCTTTGGAGCAAGAGCAGCCCAGGGCCACCAGCCAAGAGGGGGGAAGAACTTCCACAGAACAGGGTAATAAAGAGCCTGTGGAAAGTCCAAAGCGTTGCAAGGTCATGGTGGAGGGAATAATCCTGAGGGGAGGCAGATAAATAACCTGGAATTCTCTCCGGGCGTGAGGGGTTACCAGGAAATGCAGGGGAGGAAGGTGTTGCAGCTCCAGAACAAACAGCGGGTCTTGATCCATGTCAGGAGCCAAATCTTGGGATAGATGGAGCACTGGAACAGCCTGAAAGATTGCTGTGATCCCAGAGGGGTCCTTGTGATCCCAGAGGGGCCCTGTGATCCCAGAGTGATCCCTGTGGCCCCAGAGTGATCCCAAAGAGGTCCTCATCCCAGAGTTATCCTTGTGGTCCCAGAGGGGCCCTGTGATCCCAAAGGGGCCTGTGTGATCCCAGAGTGATCCCTGTGATCCCAGAGGGGTCCCTGTGATCCCAGAGCAATTCCTGTGATCCCAGAGGAGTCCCCATGATTCCTGTGATCCCAGAGGGGTCTTTGTGATCCCAAAGAGGTCCCCATGATCCCAGAGGGGTCCCCATGATCCCAGAGTGATCCCTGTGGTCCCAGAGGGGCCTGTGTGATCCCAGAGTGATCCCTGTGATCCCAGAGTGATTCCTATGGTCCCAGAGTGGTCCCCATGATCTCAGAGGGGCCCATGTGATCCCAGAGTGATCCCTGTGATCCCTGATGACAAGATTTTGCCCCCAAAAAGGCACGAATGGAAAAATTCTGCTTAGAGACCAAGTTTGTAGCCTTTAAGCAGCGAGGTGTGTTTATTTTGTGGGCCTCCGGAGCGCCCAGGGAATGGTCAGGTTGTCCTGGAAAAACCACTCCACTTTTCCAGTGAAATGACAGGATTTTGTACAGTTTCTACGAGTGATTGAAACACTTTTACATACATATTCGTATAATTGCAACATAACATTTTCAATATTCCTAACAGGTGGATTATTAGAGGGGTGGTCCTCAATTTGGGGAGAATCTGGGAGGGTCGTTCCGCTCTTCGGCCTCAGGGAACCCCCTGCCTGCCTCCCATGGTCATCATGAACTTTGTGAACTTTCTTACTTTGGCTGACTTTATGGGGCATTTAGCAAGACTTTTTGGACTCAAGCCCCCATTTTGCCCCTTATCTTACTTCTGTAGGTGTGTGTGCATTCTTTTAGTGTACAGTGCTGTCTAATCCTAAGCAGTACAGTCTGGCTAAGCAACTTTTCTGTTTTCTTGCTCATAACTATATTTTGAACTTAACTCTTTGCTTTTTGTGTTGCTATATTACATTTGCTTTCTAGGCCTTGCCTGGCTTCATCCCAAAGAAGTCCCCACGATCCCAGAGTGATCCTTGTGGTCCCAGAGGGGCCTCTTTGATCCCAGAGTGATCCTGAGCTGTTCCCTTGGGGCTCAAACCAACACCAGTGAAAACCTGCGTCCTCCTCCTGGACTGAGGGGGCCAAAAGGCTGCCACAAATCCAGGGATATTATTCCTGTGGACTTGATGAACTCAATGACTTGATGAAACATCAAAACCACCCCATAAAAACTGTGTGTTGGTGGAGTTTTTAATTTGTAGGGTGACTCGTGGTGCTGCAAATGCTCTGAACCGGTGGCTCACCCTCAGGGTGGGGTGAAGGAATAGCCCTTTGACACATAACTCTGGACAAATTCCCACTAATTCAGCCATAAACAGCTGAAGGCCTGGTCAGCTTTGTAGAAACCTGCACATTTTGTCCTTTTTATCCCGTTTGTTCCCTTGTCCCACCAGAGGCCACCACAAACCTCAGCTGGGGGGGAAAAAAACCAAAAAAAAACCCAAAAAAAAAAAAAAACAAACCAAAAAAAAAAAAGAAAGAGGAAGAAAGCAAAGCAATGGAAGGGGCACCTGCAGCCCTGAATGGCCAAAGCTCCTGTTTTATGAGGAGACTCAGAAGTGGAACTTGGATCCCTCCAGAAACAGCTTCTCCTCCCGCTGCGTCGGGAGCGACTCCCGGATCGCGCCTCTCGGAGCCAGGGAATGATCTCAGGCCGCTGAGATCAGATTTTGCTGAGTGTGTACAGGGTTAGGCCTGATGTTCCCTGCCCTTTCCAGAGAAGTTCTCCCCTCTCCAAACCGTGCCTTGAGATTTGGTTTCCTCCTCGGGAAGCCTTGGCCCTTCTGCTGCCTCGGCATCTCAGCCTTGGCCTTTGCCATCCCCGTTTATCCACCTGAGGCCTTGGGGTTCCTGGAATTGCCTGTGCTTTTCCTGGAAGAAGCGTTTGGAGGGACGGAATGGCTTGTGCAGGAAGCCTTCAAAGGGCTGAGAAGGTGTCCAGGAGGCACAGAGGCAGCTGGAGTTTGGATTCCACCCTCCCGAGGGGTGTTTTCTGCTCTCCAGCAACCACTCACGCCCGACGTGCCCTGGCTTGAGGGGAAGGGGGTTGATGGAAGATCCTGCCTGCTGTGCTGGCCAAAATTGGGCTTTATGGAAGGAACATTGCAAAAAAAAAAATAAAAAAAAAAATGCAGAGGCTCAAACTCAACATTAAAATGATTAAAATGAATTCATCACCACCGGGCTTGAGCTGTGCCCTCGCAGTCTTTGGGTGGGAAGAGCAGTTCAGGTGAAGCAAGGGCTGACTTTAGGCCTTTGCACAGGCCATGATCCTGAAAAATACCGGGGGAAAATAGCAGCTTTGCTCCTGTGGCTGTTTTTCAGCTTTGGGTGGGTGGGGTCGGGAGGAGGATTTGCCAGAACTCTCCAGAGCCAGTTCGTTCCTGTGAGATTTCTGGGGCTGATATTTTCTTGAAAACTCCAGAGGTTTGGATTAGTCTCCAGCCTCCATCATTCTGGAGGGCTTCCCACCCCTTGTGAGCGTGTACACTCCGTTTTTCCATTTCTCTGGGGGCGATTAAAAAAAAAAAATAAAATATCCCCAAAAACAACCCTCAGCCTGGATGATGCTGAATTTTCCTCTGAGTTCATAAGTGATGTGCAAAGAAGCACCATTTTTGGACAGGCAGCCAGTGATCTGTAATGTCTCAAAGCTTAGAAAATAAAACATGTGGGTGAGGAGAGACGGGTGATAAGATGAGCTGAGGGTCAGGAGAACGGGGGGGTTTGGGAGCCAGGGCCTTCCACAAGCCCTGAGGTTGGTGAGAGGAGCAGCTCTGCAAGTGCAGCTGTTTAATTTAACCTCTTTAATTAATTCTTTTGACTTGCCCCCCATCAATAACCTTCTCTCAGCACTGTGGGAGCTCCAGCATTTCAGGGCTGAGCGGGGAGACCCTTGGCATGAGAAGAGCTGGGTGTTCAATGCTGTTCCCCAACAGGGCTCTGATTTCTGCTTGAAAATTCATCTCCTTGTTGGAGGAGGTCCCTCCTGCTCCTGAGGAGGGTCCCTGTCCCTCCCCACCCCCAGATGTGGGCCCTGGGAACATCCCTGTCTGTCCATCCCCAATCATCCCGGACAGAAAGGCTGTGGAACACCTCAGGCAAACCCTGGGTTGGGTCCTGGAGGAGCTGGAAGCCTTTTGTGGTCAAGTTTTTTTGGGAATTGTTAATGAGGGCAGTCAAGGCAGTCTCCAGGAAGAAGGTTTAGTCTTGTTTCTTTGAGGTCTAAGATCAGTTTTAGGGGGGGATAAGCAAAAAAAGGTTGAGGCAAAGCTCTGCTCTCCCACCCCCAGAAGAGGAGGGAGGGTTTTGGTGGAATCCTAAGGCTGTGTTATAATAAAAACCCCATTTTCTTACTCAGGATCCTCATTTTACATCTGGATTACGAGAGCACTTTAGAGAACAACCTTGACAATCTGCTGGTGCTTCCTTTATCCCTCTGTTCTTTGTGCCCTCCATGAATCCCCTGATTCCACAGCAGCTGAAGAAACCCTGGAGAATTTTCACTGTCATTCACAAAGGCTTTTTTCCCCCCATTTCCCTTGTATAAGAAAAAGACATATTTCCGCACACAAGTGTTAAATGACTCGTATTAAAACCAAATTTAAAAGTGTAGCCTCTTCCTGAGATGGGGCAGAGAGGATCACACTTGGTCATGGATTTCTTTCCCCCCCTTTTCTTTGTCCCATTGGAAGAGCTGAGTTTGGGGAAAGGGGGATTATCACGGGGTGATCGATCCTTTCTTCCTCTTTGTACAAGTTAAATCTAATTTCCAGCAGGGAAAAAGCTTCATGTCTCCTGCCAACAGCTGGCTGCCAAGCTCATTTTTACAGAGCACCTCTTTGATCACCGTTGTCCTGAAAAGACCTGATTGCTCGGGGCTGGTTTTGCTTAATTCCAGCTGTTAAAATCCCCCTGGATATCTTCTTTTTGGGTTGGTTTTTTTTTAATGTCAGCAGTGGAGCTAATTACTGGGGAGAGGGCAACTGGGAGGGGAAAAACAGCCCCTGTTTCAGTCAGCAAGAGGAAGTGCCCAGAGAACTGTCATTAATCTCGAATCAACACTTATTTAAAGGCTGTGGCTTTTTGCTGTGTGTGTGTTCAGGAGGCCCTGAGCAGGTTTGCTTAATATAACCCATGGCATGGAAAACCTCCCCGTGTTCCCTCGAGATTCCCAGAGAAAGGGAGGCTCTGTGGTCTGCCTGAGCTGCTGGGGAAGGCATCTCACCACTTCACACAGGGAAGTGGAGCCCAGACTTTTCCCTGTGGCTCCTTGGGACGTGCCCACAGAAAGCCCAGCTCTGTCTCCCGTGGATGGAGCCTCCATTCCTTGGCTCTCCCTGAAAAAATGAGGTTTTCCCTGGAGCCCCAAGCCAAATGTTGCCCTTTCTGCCTGCCTTGTGTTGTGGGTCTGTCTCAGAGGTGTCAGTGTTCTGGGGGTGTTAGGTGGGAATATCACCGAGTTCTTGGGGATGCTCCTCGCTGAAAGGAACCATGCTGGGTCTGTTTTCCAAGCTGGATGTCCCAGGGTTGGAGGTCTGTGCCAGCTGCTGGCCAGTCTGAGGCCTTCTCTGGGCAGTGCCTGTGCCTGTGGCACAGAAATGTCATTATTCCTGCACAGGACGTGCCTTTCTGTGGGGCTGCTGGACCAGCCCCGTGCAGACAGCGAGGAGATCCCCTCAGCCCTGGGTTCTGCCTGTCCAGGGGTCAGTGCCAGATGTTCCTTGGGAGTTAATAACCCTTGGTACACGTTCAAACCCCAGTCAATGCTCCCTAAGAGAGGTCCCAGGGCTATTAGAGCGTGGACGTGCTGTCTGCCCACCTACACGTGTGAGCTCAGAGCCCCGAGCACTTCCAGTCCCGGCTGCAACGAGCCAAGTCCTGTTTATGCTCCTCCTGGAGACCCCTGGATTGCAGAATCAGGAGGTTTGACCACAGAGATCCATGGTGCACATCACTCAGGGGGAAAAGAAGTGCCAGTCTGCTTGGAAAAGGTTTTGTTTTCAAGCTTTGCCATCCCGGGGAGTTTTGGGAAGTGACTTTGGTGCCGAGGGGAGGGCAGGCAGGGAATCTTTGTTATTGTCATTATATGGCTCTGGGAGGTGTTTTTTAGGAGCAAAATCCAAAAAAAGGGAGGCCACAGCCAAAGCCCTTTCACTGGGAAAACCTGCCTGGTCCAAACATTAATGACAATCCCAATAATAATTCCCAGCAAGCCGTGATGGCTTAACCATCACAGCAGTTTTGCATCTCTCTTGGTCAAAACAGCCTTTTTTTTTTTCTTCTTCTTCTTTTTTTTTTTTTTCCCCCAGTACAATTCCAGTGAATTACTCCCAGTTTCCTCAATGTCTGGGCTCCTGCTGGCTCCTGGAGCAAGAGGAGCTCATTGTTGCAAAAGGAACTTAACCCAGCGTTGGAAATCTTTATTGTCCCCGATAGAAAAAGGGCATGAATAGCAAAGGAAAAAATGTGCAACGTTTCCTGCGAGGTTTTAACGACCCTCCTGGGTGTGGGATTACGACATGGGGCTGGGGAATAGCTTGGAGCAGGGTGATGGTGGGGAGAGGGAGCTCTGGCAGCTTTTCCACCCCCAGCTGTCAGGATCGTTGCAGGAGCTGCTGGACAGGGTGGCAAGGACTGGGATGGAGCTCTTCCTGATCCCAGAGTGCCACTGGTGTGCCACTTGTCTTTGCCAGCCCTCCAGGAGCCTGAAGGGGTGGTGTGGGGTCTGTGGGACCTTCTGTTGGCCCCCTGCCCTGGGTTTTGTACAGGCCATATTAGTTCCAGGTGTCCCAGTTCTCCTCAGATCGTGCTGACACAACAGCTCAGGCATCTTGGAAGGGCTGGAGCACCAGTGTGGGACCCAGGAGGGTGGAATATTTGACGGTGCTGAGACCTTTCCAGAGGCAGAAAGAAGGTGATCAGAACTCAGCAAACCACGGGGAGGTTCTGGACCATGTTTAAAATAAAGGGCAATGTCCAGGGTGATCCTTGTCCCAGGCAGGCTTTGGACCTGTGTTGTGGCTTTGTCACCGGTCCTGTGACTGGTCTCATCTGCTGCTGTTCCTGAGGAGACTCCCTGGATGGAGCTACAGGTGACCAAATCCCCCTGGAGAGTCCCTGGGAGCCTCATCCTGCTTCCTGCTGCTCTCTGGCTGCTGAAGCTCAGGATCTCACTGTGCACTCAGACACTCCTTATTTCAGAGAATCAGGAAATCCCAGACTGGTTTGGGTTGGAAGGACCTTAAAGCCCATCCAGTCCCACCCCCTGCCACGGGCAGGGACACTTTCCACTCTCCCAGGTTGCTCCAGCCTGGCCTTGGGCACTTCCAGGGACGGGGCAGCCACAGCTCCTCTGGGAAATCCATCCCAGTGTCTCCCCACCCTCACAGTCAATAATTTCCTCCCAGTATCCCACCTAAACCTCCTCTCTGTCAGTTTAGTGCCCATTTGTTGCTGGACTAGAGCTGTTGGATATTTTCTCCTCCTGTAGAAGTCCAGCTGATGCTCCTCAGAGTTCCTACATCCTTGTCCCGGCCCACGGGGGTGGAATCTGCCACTTCCAGCAGGATCAGCCACTTCAGGCTGCCCAGACAATATGGACTATCACTTATTTCAGATGAATGTGCAGATCCTTTTCTTTTTTGAGCTTCTTTCCCTGCCAGTGCTTGTGAATGAAGCTTCCCCTCCTCTGGAGGAGGGAGATGGTTCAGTTATTCCGGTGCTGGCAGGAGCTTCGGCCTTCCAGGCTCGACTGACCCTGTGTGGTGTGACCAGCACGGGCTGCTGAGCCTCTGAGGGGCTCAGAGAGGCTGGGGAGGGGGGTCTTTAATCCTCAGGAGTGAAATGGGGCAGGAAAAAGTGAAAAAGTGAGTTCCTGGACTGGTTGTCCCGGTGAGAGGAAGAGGGAAAAGCCCCGTGGGGCAGGAGCTGCTTCTGTTTCTTGCTCGTGGTTTCCTGGAATCATGGAATGGTTTGGGTTGGAAGGGACCTTAAAAACCATCCAGTTCCACCCCCTGCCATGGGCAGGGATACTTTCCATTCTCCTAGGTTGCTCCAACCTGGCCTTGGACACTTCCAGGGCTGGGGCAGCCACAGCTTCTCTGGGAATTCCATCCCAGCCCCTCTCTACCCTCACAGGGAGGAATTCCTTCCCAATATCCCATCTAAACCCACTCTCTGTCAGTTTGAAGCCATTCCCTGTGTCCTGTCCCTCCATCCCTTGTCCAAAGTCCCTCTCCATGTTCCTTGTCAGCCCCTTCAGGTCCTGGAAGGCCCCAGTCAGGTCACCCCAAAGCTTCTCTTCTCCAGGCTGAACAATCCCAATTCTCCAGCCTTTCCTCCCAGCAGAGCTGCTCCATGAATTTGACTTCCAAACCTCCACAGCTTGTTAAATGTGCCTTAATTGTGTTTGCCATTCAATACTGGAAAACCCCTCTTGGGTCATGCTGGTCCTGGGGACTATTTTTGGTTGTGGGGTGAAACAAAGAGCTGGAATCTGCTCTTGGCTCATCGGTGTCTTTTTGGGGGGATTCCTCCCTCAGACTTTGGGAGGCACCTCTGGGCCCTCTCTCAGAGGTGTTTTGCAGCTGTTTTGAGGCACTGACATGATGGTGTTCGTGTTTTGTTGCGTTCAAAGAATGAAACTCTGAGGGAACATTCGGGTGAGACCCTCAAAATTCAGCTTTTCGTGCACAGAAAGGGTAAAAATCCTCAGATTTCTGATAGTTTTGGAGGAATAGGCAGGAAAGCGGGATCTGCTGGGATTCCAGTCTCACCTGAGGGAAGGGCTCAGTGTCTGGGGTGTCAGGATTTCCTCCTGGAAAATGTCCTGGTCACAGGGTGCCCCAGTGGCTGTGTTGGTGTGCTCGTGGCCCCAGGGTTGTGCCACTGCCACAGCCAGTCATGTGGCTTTTATTTTGATTTATTTTAGGCTTTGGTGAACATGAGGCAAATCCCATTAACTAGGGAAGAAAACAGCAAGAGGAATAAATGCTAAACCCAGCAAAGTGCTCGATGGAGCCACGTCCAGCCTCGACTCCCCATCGCTGCAGTTTGCCACTGATTAAATTAAGATTAAAAAAAAAAAAACCCAACAGCATTAAAATCATTTATAAAAAGTCCTCAGTGCCCCTGATCTCCTGAGGAAGTCAGAGCCAGAGACATAACCCAGACTGCAACAAGCTGTAACTCCTCAGACATGCAGCAAACCACAGCCTAGGATGGATTTATTCCACGGATGGAGGGGAGGGGGCCGTTCTTCCCCTTGGCTGCTGGGTTTATTTGGAATATTTGCACCACTCTGGGTGTTTGTAGCAAATAAGGAATCTGCCTTCCCTGCCTGTGCTGCTGTTTCACACTGTTTAGTTCACCCCTGAGCTCCGAGTGGATCCTTTGGAATCCTGTTTTGTCAGGATTGTGTTTTAGCAACGGATATTTGTACACAACCAAGCCTTAAAAAAAGGTGGTTTGCAGATTTCTGGGAGCAGGGATTTTGTTTTGTCTGGAAGAGCACAGAGGTAGGACAAGGCTGAGGCCCCCAACTCCAGTGCCTGGTTCTTTTCCCCGGGGTGTATTTTGGGAATCTGCACACAGGTCCAACAGCAGCATCCAAAGGGAACGGGACTGAGCAGGAACTGCTGTGGAATTCTGGTTCCTCTGGGGTTGGTTTCTTGCTGAGCTGCTCCTGAATGAACTGGGTCAGGTTGGTCCAACTCCAGTTCACAGAATCATGGGATGGGTTGGGTTGGAAGGAGCTTAAATCCCATCCCATCCCATCCCATCCCGTCCCATCCCATCCCATCCT
>NW_021940718.1:189790-193016 GCF_001715985.3 Manacus vitellinus
GATGGGAAGGGAACAGGGAAGAACCTTTGTGAAGAACCACTGCCCCTGGCTTGGGAGGAAAAGGCAAAGGAGATGCTTTTTGGGAATCTTTCCTTACATCTTTCACATCCTTTGATTTCCCACAACCACAGACGTACAAGAACCCTCGTGAAAACCCATCACATCCCATGTGATGTGAACATGGAGATGTTTTTCCCCTTATTTTTAGAACTTGACCTTCCAAGCCTGAAAAATAACTTTTTTCCTTCTTTCTGACTTTTGTCCTTCGCTTGGCAGAGGCCAGTTAAAAAAAAACACACACTCAGAGATGGAAAATATTTCGACTTTTAAAACCAGTGAGACCTTTTCTTCTCCTTGTTTGTTTGTGCCCTGCTCTCGTTTGTGATGTCAGCTCCAGGCAGGGGAAAAGGTGGAACGAGCCTGGCACAGCCCAGGGGCAAAACCACCTTCCCACCCAAGCCCAAATAAACACTATTTGCTCCTCATTTTGTGTTTGTTTTTTAAAATCATTAAACCTTCAATAATTGTGCTGACCATCAGATAATAACGAGCTCAGGTGCATCAGCTCCTGAATTTATCCATTTCAAACAGGCACAGGAACCACCAAGCTGTGAGAAGACAGTTTCTGATCTGCCCCTGTTGGGTTAAAGAGAGTGATTTGATGGATTTTCAGCCCTCCCACCTGCATTTAGGAAGGTAGAAAACGAAGCCAGGGAAAATAAAGGTGGGAATGAGCTCACCCTGTGGAGCCACAGTGTCTTGCTCAGTCCAAGGAGCTCTGTAGGAACCAGCTACATCTGAATTTTAGGCAGTTGTTTTGCTGCTGTCAGTGAACAAACCCATCCCAGGAGCTGCTGCAGCCTGAAAAAAAAAATGTCTCTGGGTTTCCAGAAGGTAAAGAAAATGCCTTAATTCCTTTTAATGTCAAGACTTAATTCCTTTTAATGTAAAAACTTAATTCCTTTTTATGTCAATTATTTGAGTTCCTTCAGCCCGTGGCCAAAAATAACCCTGAAAAAAATTATCTGACTTCTCGATAATATGGTTTCCATGAGTTAATTTAAGTTAAATAGTAGACATATTAGAAAATACAGTGAATTTTCCCTGTCAGGTGATCACCAGTGTTATAAAATGAGATTCTGGGCAGCTGAAAGTGTTCAGGAAGGTGCTGAGCTTTGTCCAGGGGCAGCAGGACGACTCCTGATGGTCTTAGAGAGCTCTTCTTGAACACAGAACCAGAGGGGTTTGGGCCCCTGGAAACCCAAACCCACAGAATTTACCTGGCTGGCTGAAGGCTGGGCTTCCAGGTAGCTTTTTTTAATTGGGTGTTTGATTTTAAGGTTTTTTTTAATTAGGTTTTTATGGGGTTTGTGTCCTAATACTTGGCTGGGCTGGCAGAAAACACCATTTCTGCTCATCCTTTGTTTTATTTTCCTTGCACTGAACAATTCATGGCTTGGGGAGGGGGTGGAATCTGGAAAGTGTCAAGGCTTTGAGGTCCCTTCCAGCCCAACCCATTCCATGATCCCACAGTTCCTCTTTTCCCTGCATCCCCTTTTTTTTTTTTCTCAGGGGGAGGGTTTTTCACTCCCATCCCTCCACGTGGACACACATTTTTTCCACACAACAGCCTGCCCTGGGTTGTTTCTGAGGTGACCTCAGGGGTGCCCCTTTTCCAGCCCCCATTCCCTGGGAGCCACAGCTCTTTCTTCATGGAGTTTTACAGTTTCTCCCCAGTTGAAAAGCCAAAAAAATCCCCAAAAAACCAGATTTTTTTTATTTTTTGGTTATTTTTCCCTTTAATAACGACCTTATCAGGCTGCTGGTGAAGTGATGTGCTTTCCCTCACAGCTCTCCACTGCCAGGACAGGGACTGATGGGCTTCCTTGGAGGCTCCAGGGATGGGAGTCTGGAAAGCCTGGATGCCTCTGGCTCCTCTTGACAGCAGCAGCTTCCAAGCCAAGCTGGATGGACGTGATTTATCCCAGCTCAGGGTGAAGGACTCGCTCCCTGGGGGACGTGTGACGGGGCATTTGTCCTTCACTCCCCGTTTGTCACTGGGAAATGCGAATTATAAAGAAGATTTCCCAGGGCATCACTGGGAAAAACAGTCGTCTCTTATCTTTGAGAGTCAGCTGGAGGGGTTTGATTTGTCCAGAGTGATGTTAAAACCTGGGAATGTCTGCCCTGGGCTCCAGCTGAACCCCTGGAGCTCCCCACAAGTGTCAAACCCTCCGGGCTGATTTCCCTTGCTGGGTGTGACAGGAGGGGACCAGGGTGTAAATGGCTTTATTTTCGGGATGGATCCGTGTGCTGCACCATCCCTGTGGGATGAACCTGAGGATATTTAGTGCTCACTGCCCCCTGTTCCCTCAGGGACGGGCAGGTTTTCCCGGACAGGGGAGCTCTGAGGTCAAAAATGAGGGGAAAAAACCCCAAATCTTTGTGTCCATATCCAAGAATTCTGATACTCCAACACCTCAAAGACTGAGCTACTGTTTCCTGGGGCTTTCCTGTCCTGTCCCAGGGGGGTTGTGGGATCCACACACGATGGGTTTCACAACCCAGGAATTTCTCTGCTCTCCAGCCCGACCTTTTCTTGCAGGTAACACTTTAACCTGCCCCTTCCCCGAGGGAGATTTTCCTGGGGCAGCTTTTCTTTGGCTGAAATCCTGATGGATTTCTCACCCCCCTCTGTGTCTCCTGGTGGAAAATGCCGGATGGAAAACGCTGGATGGGGACTCTGCTGCAGAGACAGAGAGCAGCAAAGCCTCCCTTCCTTCCTTTCCTTCCTTTCCTTCCTTTCCTTCCTTTCCTTCCTTTCCTTCCCTTCCTTCCCTTCCTTCCCTTCCTTCCCTTCCTTCCCTTCCTTCCCTTCCTTCCCTTCCTCCCCTTCCTTCCCTTCCTCCCCTTCCATCACCTCTGCACTTCATCCTTCCTTTGGGCAGGGAATAAAAATCAGCCTTGGAGGATCTGCCCAATCCCTCCGAAATGGGATGTGGGATCTCCCCTTTGGAGCTGGGAGATCATTCAAGAGC
Organism: Manacus vitellinus; assembly: GCF_001715985.3. NCBI lineage: Eukaryota > Metazoa > Chordata > Aves > Passeriformes > Pipridae > Manacus > Manacus vitellinus. Next base: position 192,829 of record NW_021940718.1, read on the forward strand.
TCTCCCTTGGTTGTGAGCAGCGAAAGTGCCTTTGGGGGGGTTCAAAAGAGCCTTTTCTGAAATCCTGGGCGAGCCCAGATGTCTCCTGTGAGAGGTTTGGGGAGGAAAAAAATCTGTGAGGGATCCGGCTGGGAATCATCCCGTCTGTCCCACGTCTGGGAAGGAGGAAGGAAAAAAAAACAACAAAA
>NW_021940718.1:194456-195736 GCF_001715985.3 Manacus vitellinus
CCCCTCCTGTCTGTGGGAGACATTCCTGTTTCTGTAGGCAAGGTGTGATTTATGTCCGAGGGTTGATCGACCAAGCAGAAATTAGAGAAACGCTGGAAAAAAAACTGGAGGACTGAGGTGGTGCCTTCCCATGGACAGCCAGGAATTGGACAGTGGGATTCCAGGAGATGAACTTGAATGGAACTCCGTGTCTAATTATTTTTCAAAATGAGAATTTTCTCATAAACCACCTCGGTCTGGAAACGATGAGCTCCGTCCATCCGCTCATCCCAGAGCCCAGCCCGGGCTTTGAACAGGACTCAGCAGGCCTGGAATCCAGCAGAGGGGAGGGAAATTCCTGTTCAGCTGCCCCTGGTGCCCCTGTGAGGTGTTGTGTGTTCCGATGTTCCCGCGGGTGATGAGCACGTGTGTCCCTTTGTATCCCAAAGATCCCACGAGGCACTTTGAAAGGAAAGAACCCGCCTTCAGCAGGAAACCCCTCAGTGCCCCGGCAGCAGGTGAGGCAGCAGCTGATGTGCCCCTTTCCCACTCCAGGGGGAATGGAAGCACATCTGGGAGAGACCCAGCGATGGGCTCGGCCCTTCCCGGCGGCTCCCGCGGCACCGAGTCCTTCACTTGCTTCCCTTGGCAGCACCTCCTTCCCAAGTGTGAACTGCAGGGCCTGTGCCAGGGGAACAGCTCCCAGGGCCCTTCCCTCCCTCCCTCCCTCCCTCCTTTCCCTCCCAGCACTGCTGATTGTCACGTTATCAAAGCAAATTCCACCCCTTAGTCCAGTCCAGTCTCTCTCGATTCCAGCAAAACTCCTTCCAGGGACCGGCAGAGGCCGGGGTGGAATCTGCACCTTGGATGCTGAGCTGTGGACATCAGGTGGTTGGTACAGCTCTCTGTGTTTTTTCCCAATGCTCTGGGTTTTTTAGGAGGTGAAGTTGGGCCAGAAATGCTGGAAGAGATGAGAGAAACCAACCGTGTGCTGATGGAGGTTCGGGAGCTGTTGAAGCAGCAGGTGGGTGAGAGAGGGACCTGATCCCTGAAGTTCTGCAGGAAAGAGATCTTGGAATCTGCTCTGGAGCTGGGGAGCTGCTCCTGGGGCGGAATGAGGAGCAGGTTATTGTGCTGAGGTGGGGTCCCAGCAGGTCTGGAACTGCTGAGGCAAAGCTTGGAAAAACTTCGAGTTGGGGAAATAAAACAAACTTAACTCGGAGAACTTAAGTTGGAAAAAACTTAAGGTGGGAAAACTTAGGTGGGAAAACTTAGGTGGGAAAACTTTTAGGTGGGAAAAC
>NW_021940718.1:196744-209974 GCF_001715985.3 Manacus vitellinus
TTTTACTTTGTCTGATTTTAATTTATCTTACTTTTATTTTATTTTATTTTATTTTAATTCATGGCCTTTCTCTCAACAACACCCTCACAAAGCTCACCCTCAGGAGGCAAACTCGCATTTCCAGCTGGAAAAAAACCAAGGTGGCGGGTCAGAATTCCTTAATCTGGGCAAAGATTTGCTAAAACTTTGCTTTTCCTTGGTCCAGCAGCGTGGGATGAAAGGTCAGGTTGGTTCTCCAGGATCAAATTGATTCCTCTGGATCAGAGGGAGTCTGGAGGGAATCTCAGGATTAGATCCTAAAATCCTCTGAGCCAAATGCTGGAGGATCCCTGGCCCAGAGGAACCCCTGGTATCCATCAGCAGTGCCCTGAATTCCCTGCTCCAAGGGAGAGCTGGGGGGGATCCATCCCTGCATCCTTTATCCCATCACCTCAGGACACGCTGGGAGGCTGGAAATGAAAACTCCTCCCAAACCTGGGAGCTGCAGAGAGAAGGTTTTGTGACACCACCCCGTTCCCAGGGGTGAGGAGGTGTCCTGGGCACCAGCTGTGGGCAGGCAGGAAGGGTTTTTCTGGGAAGGATCCTGCTGGGATTGCTGTCTGAGGTGCTGGAATGTCAGCTGGGGTCTGACTGAGCCTGTCCCTGTGCTGCAGGATCATGGAATCCTGGAATATCCTGAGCTGGGAGGGACCCCCAAGGATCATCAGTCCAACTCCTGGCCCTGCACAGACACCCCAACAATCCCCCCCTGGCCCTCAGAGCATGTCCCAGAGTTCTGGACATGTTCTCCAGGGTTTTCCTTCGTTCTTCTCCACCCCCTGCCCCTCTTTGTTTAAGGACTTGGGGCTTAATTTGTCCCCTGAGAACACAGAAACATCCACAGCAACAATGCAGCAGGATTTCTGTAGAATCCTGGAATATCCTGAGCGGGAAGGGACCCCCAGGGATCAGCAGGACACCCCAACAATCCCTCAGAGGATCATCCAAACCCTCCTGGAGCTCTGGCAGCCTTGGGGCTGTGACCAAACCCTGGGGAGCCTGGGCAGTGCCCACCCACCCTCTGGGGAGGAAGAACCTTTCCCTGAGTTCCATCCCAAACCCCCTGGCACAACTCCACATGTTCAACAGGAGCCCAGAGGAGATCTGGAGGGAATTCCAGGAGGAGATTCCAAACATCCTCATGGCACGAGGGCCAAAGAACGGCCCAGGCAGTGCCAGGGGTCACTCACGGAACCTCCTCCTGCCTTCACCCTCTGGAATTGCTGGCTCAGCATCCTCCAGAGCAGAAAACACGGATTTATTTCCCTTTCTCCAAGACACTTGTCCCTGTTTGCTCCAGCCAAGTGTCTCCTGCCCCTGTGGCAGGACAGTTTTGTTATCCAGGGTGGAAACACTGCTCAGGGAGGGATTTAACGGGGCCACAGCCCAGCCCAGCAGCCTTTGGGGTGGGAGTTACTGCCTTGGGGACTCCTGGGCAGGCTCAGACCCCCCTATTTGCTGGCACTGGGGGCTCTTGGTGTGCCTGGCACCTTTGGCTGAGTGGTGGCTCTTGTTCCCTCCTAGATCAAGGAGATAACATTCCTGAAGAACACGGTCATGGAGTGCGACGCCTGCGGTGAGTTCCCGGGCTGAGCCCTGTGCTCCTCCAAACCCTCCGTGCCCTTTGTGTCCAAACAGGCAGCAAAATGCCAGCTGGGACCACCTCCCAGCTCCCAGAGTCACAGTTATCCCGAGGTGTCACGGGGAGAGCTCGATATTTGGGATGCTTTTGGCATTCCCTGCAGGCAGGGACTGCTGCTCCCTGCACTTCCCGGGACCCCTTTGCAGGAGAAGCTTCAAAAAGCTTCAAACCCCCTCCAGCCTTTCCCTCTTCGCCCCTGCCACGAGCTCTGGGGGTGGGTTTGTGCTCCTGGGAATGCCCTGGGCATCCCCTGGGATGGATCCTGAGCTCCAAGTGGAAGAGAACATCCCCCCCAAGAGGCCCTGCCCTGCCATTCCTCCCGTCCCAGTGCTGCCACCATCCAGGCAGGGAGGTGGTTTACAGGGAATTCGGGAAACAGGATCATAAATTTCCCCCTATAAATCGTGCCCTCTGCTCCCCAGTAACCGTGTTTTCCCTGGGCTGGAGCTCACCCCGATGTCTCTGGCTCGCAGGAACCTCCTAGAGCTGCTCTGTTATTTGCCAGCACGCTCAGAGGGTGGAGCAAGAGCCTTTCCTGCACTTGGAGGGATTGTGCTTCTGCTGGAAAAGAGATTAACCAAAGCTTCTGGGACCCGCAGGACAGAAACACATTCATCCCCTGCAATTGCTTTAATAATTTGCTCATAAAACTGTCCTGAACTTTCTCTCTGTTACTCGATTTCTGCCTCCCTCGCTTGCTGTTCTGCTTTCTGGGTGTCCTCCTGTGCTCCCTCCTGCAGGGTTTGAGCCCTGAACAGCATCACTTGGGGGCTTCTCTCTTATTTCTCACGAAGACAAGCACGAGCAGGGGAGATCTTTTCTATTTTTTAGTGGAGGTTTTGCTGCTGGCAGAGTGTTGTTTGTTGTTTTATTTCAGGGGTGGGGTTTTTTTTTTTATGTTGAGCTTTCAAGCCGGAGAAAAGAGGAGCAAAAAAGTGTCCTTGGCCCCGTGGCCTCGGCTCTGGGCTGGGAACTCAGGCTTTGGAAGTGTCCAAGGCCAGGCTGGAAGGGACTTGGAGCAACCTGGTCTAGGTGGAAGCAACCTGGAAGGTGTCCCTGCCCACAGCAGGGAGCGGGATGGGATGGGATGGGATGGGATGGGATGGGATGGGATGGGATGGGATGGGATGAGCTTTGCTGTCCTTCCAACCCAACCCATTCCGTGATTCTGCGACTCCTGTGTCTTCTTATTTGCTTTTTGGCTGCCCTGAGCCAGAAATCTTTAAGGTCCCTTCCAACCTAAGCCAGGATTCCGTGATTTTTATCCATTCCCAGAGCAGGAGCTGCAGCTGCTCATCCCTTGGGAAGGGCGGGCAGGGATATTCCGTGTGTGTGGAGTTCTGGGACACTCCTGAGGCCTCTGGGACACTCCTGAGGCCTCTGGCTCCGTCCTTAACATCCTTCTCGTCCCCCAGGGATGCGCCCGGAGGTGACAGGCCCCGTCATCACCGTCACACAGTTCAACAGGTGCCTCCCAAATCCCTGTTTCCCGGGAGTGCCCTGCACCGAGACCGGCTCCGGCTTCCGCTGCGGGCCCTGTCCCCCCGGGTATTCCGGGAACGGGACCCACTGCACCGACATCAACGAGGTAAAAAACGGGCTGGGGGCCACAGAACTGCCTCGGTTTTCCTCGGGGTGTCACAGGTTTGCCTCGTGGTTTGAAGGAGAAGCCTCTCAGCTCCTCCCGGAGCTGGAATTCCAGCGGAAATTCAGGGCTCTGGGTCTCCCCCTCCCCGAGCTCTGTCCGTGGCCAGCTTGGGATTTCTTTCTCCACCAAGATAAATCCTTTGGTTTGTGCCACACAGGAAGGTGAGTTTGGGAAGGCCAGAGCAGCCTCCTCCGGCCTCACAGGCCTCCGAGCTGATGAGTTGTTGGAGATAAGATTTATTATGTGTGGAATGGAATCAAATCCTTCCCAAGCAGTCCTGGAAACAGCAAATCTCACCACACTGCTTGGACTGCTTTATTTCTGCCCTTAAATCAAACCTTGCTGGGCAGATACTCTATGGGTTTGGGTTTTTTTTTAGGAATTGTGGCATTCCATCAAGTTTAGGCTCTGTGTGTAGGCGAAGCTCTGCTCATTAATTCCATGTGTCTGTAGGACTCCCGTGGTTCCCAAACCATATTCCTAAGCTCCTTGATTATTCCACCAGGCAGAGCCATCTCATCTCTGTTGCATTGCCATTTAAAAACCCGCTGAAGGGCCGATGAGAGGTTTCTGGGATTGATGATAATCTGGTAGTAAAAAACATGGGAACCGCTGTATTCATGGGACCCATCTGCCAGTGCAGAGAGGAAGAATTCAGGGAAAACAATGAAGTGTGGGAGAAAAATGAAGCATTCACAGTAATTTTGGAAAGACAGTTCCTTCCCAGAGTGGTAAATGAACAACTGCCTTGGAGTGTTACAGGTTTGTCTCGTGGTTTATGAGGAAAAGTCTTGAGGTTCCTCCGGGGGCTGGAATTCCACAGCGTAAGGAACTGTCCAGTTCTCTGGGCTCAGAGGATTCCAGGAAGGGAAGTGTGAAGCCAGGACAGCCCCTGCCTGGGTGACTGATGCCACCTGAGGAGGATCAGTCCCCACAGTTGCTTTGTCTGACTTTGCCTGCACGAATTTTTTTGGGGGGGAACGACCGAGGTGGGGAAAAGCCGCCGTTCTCCAGCGGAGCTCCCGCGCGTTCCCGCCTCGCTCTTCAGAGCTAAACAAACCCCCAGGAGCTGGACCTGCCCCAGCTTTTGGAGCCCCCTCCCAGCCCTGCCCACCCTCTCTCTTGTTTCAGTGCAACGCAAACCCCTGCTTCCCGAAAGTCCAGTGCATTAACACCAACCCCGGCTTCCGCTGCGACCCCTGCCCGCCCGGCTTCACCGGGCAGCTGCTCCAGGGGGTGGGACTGGCCTATGCCAGGGCCAACAAACAGGTAAGGCCCAGGAACCCTCCTGTGCCCCCGGGAAGTCGGGCACTCTCTCCCCTCTGGCGCTGCCATCCGTGAGGAACGGGAGGGGAATGCAGGATGATGCTCCGTGAGAACGGATTCGTCCCCGGGAGGGTGGGGAGGGGGCCTGGGGTGGATTTCCTGGAGGAGCTGTGGCTGCCCCATCCCTGGAAGCGTCCAAGGCCAGGTTGGATGGAGCTCTGAGCAGCCTGGGCTAGGGCAATGGGTCTTTAAGGGCTTTAAGGTGCCTTCCGGCCCAACCCGGTGCGTGATTCCGGGATCCCACACGTTGGTGGGAAGACGGATGCAGGGAGAGGAGAGACGTGCCCAGGATGTCCTGACACCTCAGCCCCAAAGCCACCTGCCCTCCAAGGCCTTCCCTGAGGCTGGACAGAACATTCTGTGGCTGTGACAGCCAGGCTTTCCTCGTGTGTCCCTTCCTGCTGGGACACAGAAGAGCTCATGCAGCTGCTGCCACCCCCCCCCTCCCAGCTTCCCTGACAGCTCCTGATGGATCAGGGTCAAAAACCCGGCAGCCTGGGCTTGGGGTGGAGCACAGGGGCACATTGTCCCCCTCGGGGGTGCTCGTGGGTTGGGAGCCATTCCTGCTCCGTGGATCCCCTGCTGTCCCTCCACAGGGAGGATATTCTGGCAGCAAAGTGATTTTTCCCCCTCTGGAGAGGGGGGAAGGAGCTTGCCCGGGGTCAGGAGCACTGCTGGGATCTACCTCGAGCTGGTCAGGAGGAAAACTTGCTAGCCCTGGGCTAGCAAGGTGTACCGGGGCTTTGCTTCTGCTCCTGGTGGTGCCCAAATCCTGGGATGTGCCGTGGGGGCTGCTCAGGAGGGAATTTAAGGGGTGTTTGGTTCTTCCTGGGCAGGTTTGCACCGACATCAACGAGTGTGAGACCGGGGCTGCCACCAACTGTGTCCCAAATTCCATCTGCATCAACACCCGGGTGAGTGCTCGGGGACACGGAGCTGCTCCCGGGGCTGGAGCCCCTCTGCTCCAGAGCCAGGCTGGGAGAGCTGGGATCCTCCAGTCTGGGGAAAGGAAGGCTCCAGGGAGAACCTGAGAGCCCCTTCCAGGGCCCAAAGGGGCTCCAGGAGAGCTGGAGAGGGACTTGGGACAAGGGATGGAGGGACAGGACACAGGGAATGGCTTCCCACTGCCAGAAGGCAGGGATAGATGGGATATTGGGAAGGAATTCCCCCCTGTGAGGGTGGGGAGGGGCTGGGATGGAATTCCTAGAGAAGCTGTGGCTGCCCCATCCCTGGGAGTGCCCAAGGCCAGGCTGGAGCACCCTGGGCTAGTGGGAGATGAGCCTTAAAGGTCCCTTCCCACCCAAACCAGTCCGGGATTCCACAATTCCATGACATCACCGGGTCTCCCTCGTGGATCTCCCTTCCCAGGCCTTGGGGCCTCATTTCCCTGGGACAGTGCCCAGGCCGAGGGAGGGCTGTGGGAGTCAATTCCTGGTTTGCTCTTCCCACAGGGATCCTACAAGTGTGGGGCCTGCAAGCCGGGCTTTGTGGGGGATCAGGTGAGCGGCTGCCGCAGCCAGAGCCAGACAGGACGGCGCTGCCCCAACGGGGAGATCAGCCCCTGCCACGAGAAGGCCGAGTGCATCGTGGAGAGGGACGGCTCCCTGTCCTGCCAGGTGAGGGCTGACCTCGAGAGTTTGGGGGCTGTCTGACCCCCAAGTTTGGGATCTGTGTGACCCCCCAAGTTTGGGGTCTGTCTGACCCCCCAAGTTTGGGATCTGTCTGACCCCCCAAGTTTGGGATCTGTCTGACTCCTCAGGGATGGGATCTGACACCAACCTTCCCAAAGGCCAGGCTCTGGTCCAACCCTCCCCGAGTTTGGGGTCAGGCCCAACCCTGCCATGATTGGGGTCTGGCCCAACCCCACTGTAATTGTGGTCTGGTTCATCCCTTCCTGAGACTGGGGTCTGGTCCCAATTCCCCTGGGATTGGGGTCTGGTCCCAACTCCCCTGGGACTGGGGTCTGGTCTGGCCTTCCTGAGGTTGGGGTCTGGTCCCAACTCCCCTGGGATTGGGGTCTGGTCTGGCCTTCCTGAGGTTGGAGTCTGGTCCCAACTGGGGTCTGGTCTGGCCCTCCTGAATTTGGGGGCAGGTCCATCTCTCCCCGAGGTTGGGGTCTGGTCCGACGCCCTCACGACTGGGATCTCATCCCATCTTCCAGCAATGGGGGTCTGGTCCCACCCTCCTGAGGTTGGAGTCAGGTCCAACCCTCCTGTAACGGGGGTCTGGTCCCAACCTCCCGTGGTTGGGGTCTGCTCACACTCCCTCCAGTTGGGGTCTGGTCCCAACCTCCCCCGTGCCTGAGATCTGATCCCAACCTCCCCGAGGCTGGGGTTTGTTCCCAACCCTCCCTGCCATCGGGGTCTGCCCCCTCCGCTTTCCCTCCCCTCGCTCTCCGGGGTCTGCCACCGCCCTCTCCTGGAGAACCCTCCTCCCCAAAACCCCCCGGCCCTTCCCTGGCACCTGAGCCACAGCCACGGCTCTCCCAGCGCTCCCTGGGGAGCTCCTGGCACCTCCAGATCCAGCCCTGCTCCTTCGGGGCTTTGGCTTTCCTGAAGCCCCACAAATCTGGGGAATGTCGGGGAACATCCCACAGAGCTGAGCGGGGACAAGCCCCGCTCGGCAACCTCGGAGCCGAGTCCTGCTGCTGCCTCTGCCTTCACAGCCTCGGGAACAAGCAGAGGGCTTGGACCTGAGCTGTTGGAAAGGCTCTTTGCACCAGAAACGCCCCTCCCAGGCGGGGTTTTCCCCGCGGGGCGTTTCGCGCCCGGATTTGCGGTGCTCGGTGCGGGTTCTCGCGGAAAACCCCCTCGATTTTGGAGGGACGTGGCCATCAGGGGACCCCCCCGGGCCTCACGGGGTGTCTGTGCTGCCTTCCAGTGCCTCGTGGGGTGGGCAGGGAACGGCTACGTGTGCGGGAAGGACACGGACATCGACGGCGTCCCCGACGAGAAGCAGCGCTGCTCCGACAAGAAATGCCGCAAGGTGAGACCGGCCCCGCCCGGCTCGCTCGGGAAATCCGGGAATTCTGGGCGATTCCCACCCGGAAAAAAGTGCCAGGGAGGCCTTGGGGGGTCAGGGTGAGTGGCATTCCCGGCGTTTTGTGCTCTCCCTTCCAGGACAACTGCGTGACCGTCCCCAACTCCGGGCAGGAGGACGCGGACAGGGACGGGATCGGAGACGCCTGCGACGACGATGCCGACGGAGACGGGATTCCAAACGCCGAGGTCGGGGCTCTGGTGTCAGGCTCTGCCCCACCTGAAGGCACCCAGGGGTCCTGCAGAGCAGCAGCAGCACCTTTATTGTGAATTTGGGGAACGCCCGGGTCACGGCGTGACCTTTTGCTTTTAAATTCGGGTGTTCTCTGCTGCGCAGGGAGCAGGGACAGGACCCAGGGAATGGCCTGGAGCTGTGTCAGGGCAGGGTCGGGATGGATCTCAGGGAAAGGTTCTTCCCCCAGAGGGTGGTTGGGGGGCAGTGGGCACGGCCCCAAGGCTGCCAGAGCTCCAGGAGGGTTTGGATGATCCTCTGGGGGACAGGGTGGGATTGTTGGGGTGTCCTGGGCAGGGCCAGGAGCCGGACTGGATGATCCTTGTGTGTCCCTCCCAGCTCAGGCCATTCTGTGCTTCTGAAAGCCCCAAAAACCTGCGGAGAGCAGAGAACATCCCCGAGCACTGCAGGGCCTTCCCAAACCCTGCTCCCCTGGGAATTAGGGGGGATTCTCCCGCTGCCATCAGTCCATCCTGGCATTCCCTGCGCAGGCAGTGGCCGGGACTGAGGGCGGCAGGAGCGGCTGCCGGGAGCGACGGCCGGTCCCAAACCTCAGCCCCCGTCCCCCTGCAGGACAACTGCGTGTACACCCGGAACACGGACCAGCGCAACGCCGACAAGGACAACTTCGGGGACGCCTGTGACAACTGTCGGCAGGTGAAGAACAACGACCAGAAGGACATCGACGGCGACGGGAAGGGCGACGAGTGCGACGACGACATGGACGGGGACGGTGAGAGGGGCAGGAGACCCTCCTGGGAGGTTTTTATTTGTTTATTTATTTATTGTCAGGGACTGGGAAGAGACTTTTCCCACCTGGAAGAGGCGTCTTTTCCCAGAGAGGTTTTCGGGTGTTTTCTCCTCCTGGCAGGAGAGAAGGAGAAGTCCCTGCAGATAAGTCCTTTATCATCCCCACAGAGGGATGAGAAAAGCCCTGAGAACTCCAGGGTGGGTGGCTTTCCCCAGGCCCAGTGTTTGAAATTAATGATATTAAAGTCCAGTGTTCTCCCCTTTGGCAATAAATTTTCCTCCAGTCCTGCCACTGCCTGGAATTCCGGGGGTACCTGTGTGTTGTCATCTCAGTTCACAGCATCTCTGCTGGGCCCTTCCCACGGATCCTCCCAGGCCTTCAGAGGCCTCAGAACTAATTCCTGCTGGGATTCCAGCTCAGCTCTCGGCCACACCAGTGTCCTCCCAGTTCAGCCCTCGCAGGGTTTAAACGTCTCTCCCGGGGTGATGCTCAGACCTCCACTGTGGGACAGTCTGGGGGTGGTTTAGGACCTGCTGATCTCCTAAGGGAGACCCTGAGGGACATCCCTTAGAGCAGAACACTCACAAACCCTGAATTTGTTGCTTTATCACACGAGTTCACCTGTCCTGGATTTTCTGATGGATCCATTTTGCCCGTTTCCCAGGGATCAAAAACACAGTGGACAACTGCAGGAGAGTTCCTAACCCTGACCAAAGGGATGGGGATGGGGATGGTGTGGGAGATGCCTGTGACAGCTGCCCAACCCTCAGCAACCCAGACCAGGTACGGAACCTTCCCGGGTTTTGCCTTCCAGGTTCATTCTCCTCCCTCAAACCTGTGCCTGTGTCACCTGCCAGGGTGTTCCCTCCTGGGGACTCACCCAGAGCACCTCTGGCACGTTTTGGCTGCCACCCTGCAGCACAAAAGGACGTTCCCCTGAGAGCAAACATCAGCTCAGAGAGGAAGTTTTGCACTCTGGGCTCTCCCTTCCTTCCCTGTTCCTCCGTGTTCGGCCACAGCAGCTTGTAAATCCTGCAGAAGCCTTCCCCCTCTGGGCAGCTCTCCCTCTGTTCTCTCTCTTGCCTGTTCCCCCTCTTGATCTGTGGGGAAATTTAAATTGTTCTTCCTTTATTTTGGCAGAAAGACACCGACCACGACCTGGTGGGAGACGTCTGTGACACCAACCAGGACAGGTGAGGCCTTGCTGCAAAAATCCCCCCTGTCTGTGTGGAATCCTGGGGGGAGAAAAGGGAGAAAAAGGGACAGCCTGGCTTGGTCTTATCCAGTAAAAAAGATTAAGAGGTTGAGAAAGGTGGAACTTTCTTCAGACTCCCCAGAAAAGGGGCCAGAGGAAGGATGGACCCTCCCTGGGTTGCCCAGCAGGAATATTTCCGATCTATTTTGGGTGTAACCAACACCTCGAGGCTCCTTAAAGCTAAAACCACCCAGTCCTGCTGCTCCTGCTGAGGGTCCCAGCTCCTGGGAAGGTTTTCCCTGCTTGTTCCAAAGCACCTGGCAGTGGGTAACCTTTTTCCCTGCCCTTGTCTCCCTGCCAGCGATGGGGACGGCCACCAGGATTCCCGGGATAACTGCCCCACAGTGCCCAACAGCTCCCAGGTGGACACGGACGGTGACGGGGTGGGGGACGAGTGTGACGATGATGATGACGACGACGGGATCCCAGACGTGAAACCCCCGGGCCCCGACAACTGCAGGCTGGTCCCCAACCCCGGCCAGGAGGACTCGGATGGTAAGGGGATGGGTTCTCCTGGAGATCCACAGGGATCCAGAGCTGGGACAGGTTCAGATCCCACAGCCCTGCCATCAGGGTCACGCCTGGGAAAGGTTCTCCTCCAGCAGTGTCTGTGGGTTGAGGGGAGGAGAAGCCTCCTGGTTTCTCTGCAGCTGCCTCGGAGCGTCCCAGTGCTCCAAACCTGCCCCCGCAGCACCTGGAACTCCAAACGGAGCAAACCCGGGTGTGAGGGGCAGGAGAACCCGTGGAGAGCTCGTGGCTCCTCCTCTCTGCCCGCAGGGGACGGCGTGGGGAACGTGTGCGAGGACGACTTCGACAGGGACATGGTGATCGACAGGATCGACGTGTGCCCCGAGAACGCCGAGGTGACCCTGACGGACTTCAGGGCCTTCCAGACCGTGGTGTTGGACCCCGAGGGGGATGCACAGATTGACCCCAACTGGATCGTCCTCAACCAGGTAGGAGAGTGTCCCAGCACGGGTGGGATGCAGTTTTCCTTGGAAGGCTCTGCAGGTTTCATGGTGCCGTTCGACGGTTGCCGGATCCTGGAGTGCTGGTCACTGAGCAAGAGGGAGGTTGGTAGGTTTGGAACAGCACTAATGAGTCAACCTTCCTCTTCCTCAGGGCATGGAGATTGTCCAGACCATGAACAGCGATCCTGGCCTGGCTGTAGGTGAGGAATTCCCTTCGTCCTGCTGGAAAATCACCCCTCAGTGCAGCCCTGACGAGTATTTCAGCCGCGACTTAACGACTCCCTCCACCTCCTACAAAATGCTTTGTGTAGTAAAGAAATCCTCAGATTTCACGGGGCAAAATCCATCCCCTGTCCTGAATCCATTAAAAAAAAAAAATGGATCAGCCTTGGCATACAGAGGGGTTGTTTTCCCACCAGGTTACACGGCATTCAACGGGGTGGACTTTGAGGGCACGTTCCACGTCAACACGGCCACGGACGACGACTACGCCGGGTTCATATTTGGGTACCAGGACAGCTCCAGCTTCTACGTGGTCATGTGGAAGCAGATGGAACAGACCTACTGGCAGGCAAACCCCTTCCGAGCAGTGGCAGAACCTGGAATTCAGCTGAAGGTAAAGAAAACCAAGGAAAAAAAAATTCCCCGGGGGGATTTTTGTGCCCTTTTCGGGAGAAGCGGCTGCGGCAGCTCCACGTCTTCACCCACACACTGAGCAGCCTCTTCCCCACCCCAGGCAGTGAAGTCCAAAACAGGCCCAGGTGAGTATCTCCGGAATTCCCTCTGGCACACGGGAGACACCACTGACCAGGTCAAGCTGCTCTGGAAGGACCCTCGGAATTCCGGCTGGAAGGACAAGACTTCCTATCGCTGGTTCCTGCAGCACCGGCCGCAGGTCGGGTACATCAGGTGAGGGGCTGCAGAGAACTCCCCCTGCTCAGCTCGGGGGGGGGGTTGGACACAAAAGGGGAGGGGAGGGACAGCGTCCTCCTGAGAGCAAATGGCACAGGGAAAATCAGCCTCGTGGAATCCCAGGACAGAAGGGACCTTAAAGCTCATCCAGGGATGTGGGCAGGGACACCTTCTGCTATCCCGGGGTGCTCCATCCTGGCTTTGGATGCTCTCAGGGGTGGGGCAGCCCCGTTGCCCGGGGAGGTCTCGTGTTCACAGCCCTGTTGTCCCCCAGGGCTCGTTTCTACGAGGGCCCCGAGGTCGTGGCAGACACCGGAGTCGTCCTGGACACCACCATGCGAGGGGGACGCCTCGGGGTCTTCTGCTTCTCCCAGGAGAACATCATCTGGTCCAACCTGCGCTACCGCTGCAACGGTGGGTTCCCAAACCCGAGCAGGGACACTTGGGCTGGTTTGCTTTCCGGTTATTCCTCCATCCCGGGGCCACCCCCAGGCTGGGACATCCCCCAGCAGCTGCTCCTGCTTTCCTCTGCTCTTCCTGCCCCTCATCCCTGCCTGCTTTCCTCTGCCCAGACACCATCCCCGAGGACTACGAGACCTTCCGAGTCCAGCAGGACTAACAGCCCCTCGACGGAGCCAGCCCCTCCTGCTTCCCCGGACCCCGCTCCCGCTCTGGAATTCCGTAGGAAGAACCGTCAGCACGTCCTGCTGCGCCCTCACAGCACCTCCAGCACCTCTCCCTCGACAGCAACTCCCTTTTCATGCTACAAGAACCCTCTGGGAAGGGCAGAGGGGAGACAGTGAGTGTGGCCCAGAAGCCTGAGCTGCTGCAGATCCCGCTGGGAAAAGATCTGCTGGAAGCCCCCCCTGCAGCAGCCGGGATTGTTGGAGTGAGTTTAGCGTGGATGATCCCCAGGAATGTTTTTCCCCACTCCCAAGTGTGAATGAATGTTTGTTCTCCTTTTCAAGACCTGCTGCAAAGCAAAGCCAGTGCCAGCGTGAGGAGGACACGGGGAGCAGCTTCGGTACAAAGTTGCTCGTTAAAAATAATTAAAAAATAAACAACAAAAAAAAGGCACTTTAAGGAGAGTATCTTTGTTCTGGGATGTTGGATAATAAATAACTAGATTCCTCCTTGGTCAGGTGTGTGTTCTTGTGCCTCCTCTGGAGGTTTTACCTCACAGATGGGTAAGAGAGACCCCCAAGGGCTGGAATCAGTGGGACTGGGAGAGCCCGGACTGGGAATTTTCTGGGCCAAGGCACGGGGGCACCTTTTCCTGAAGAATCTCCCTCTCCTTGGCCTGCCCTCCCTGGGTCTCCTCAGAACAAGAAATGAAAGGTTTAGGCTTGGTTTGCCTCCTAGAACCTGCCAGGACTCCCACAGGCAGCCGAGGAGCTGGAAAAACTGCTCCCATCC
>NW_021940718.1:212049-215926 GCF_001715985.3 Manacus vitellinus
AAAGAATCACCAAATCCAGGTTGGAAAAGAATCACCAAATTCAGGCTGGAAAAGAATCATCAAATCCAGGTTGGAGAAGAATCATTGAATCCAGGTTGGAAAAGAATCCTTGAATCAAGGGTGGGAAATAATCACTGAGTCAAGGTTGGGAAAGAATCACCAAATCCAGCTTGGAAAAGACCTGCAGGATCATCAAATCCAACCTCCTCTGAGCTCCAGGTTCACCCATGAGCTTTCTGGGCTCCTTAAAAATCAGTTAATTGAAGCCACTAAATTTCAATCAAAAAAACCACACAAAGAACGAACGATTTCTCATCAGCCTCTTTCTGGAAACCTTTCCCCCCCCCTCTTTGAACCCAAAATAAAAAGTGGGGAACAAAGGCCAGCCCGAGGCTGTGTGTGCAGGGCAGGGGTGGCACTGGGAGGGGGGAAGGAGGGCTGGCAAGAGCTCCCTGCCATGCAGAAGCCGTGTGGGAGCCGGGCCCGGATCACACATGCGGGAGCCAGCGGGGAGCACGGAGGGGAAAACTATGTACAGGGAAAAAGAGCCTCCCCCCCAACCCCACCCAACCAGCACGAGGGCTGGGGTTTGCTTCTGCAAAAAAAAAACAACAAAAAACAAAACAAAAAAAAAAATTAAAAAAAAAAATCACAGTTTTTGATAAGCCCAAGGTTTATTCCTGTTATTCCCCATTGTATTGGCAAATGCAACAGTCTAGCTTGGGAATTTTTTAATTAATTTATATATATATATAGATAGAGAGAGAGATATAAAAACACATGTAGGGAGGGTGGGGTTCACTCAGCAGGGATGTTTGGACAGTCACCCTTTGAGACACCAGACAGTTTCAACAGCATTGAACTCAAAACTTATCAATAATATCAATAACACTATTTTCTTCTTGATATTGGGTTGGGTTTTTGGTTTTTTTTTGCTAAGTGATGGTTTTCTTCCCTTTCTGCTGCTCCTCCTGCTCCCACCAGTGCCTGGTGGGAAGGGACCCTCACACACACCCCGTTTAAAATGAGAACAGGACTGCTAAACTGGAAATAAAAATCCCATTATTTGTTCTGGAAACACTTGGCATCCGCTCCACGTTTCCATCTGACAACCCCACCAGATCTGGGGTTGCTCCAGATCAGCCTGATGCCACAGAAAACAGAATTTTAAGGGGAGAAGGGGGGGAAAATCCCCTCTGGGGCAGCTCCTACGTGATGTGTGTCAGGAAACCTCGGGGGGGAAGGTTCCCCTTGGGGAAGGGAAAGGCAGGAGCTGCTGGAATTCCTTCCCTGGATCTCAAAGAGTTGGGATGAAAAGCAGCTTTTACCTGCCTGAACCTGGGGATCCACAGGGGATCCAACACATTCTGTCACAGCATTCCCACAATGTTCCTTCCTGCTCCTTCCCTCTCCCAAAGGCCCACACAAAGGGAGCAAAACCTGGATTTCTCTCAGGTGGATGGTCCCTAATTCCCACAGCTGTGTCAGTCCGAAATTAAGGCCGTTTGCAACGTCTGCTTACAGGTCCAAGGAACAAAAAGAGCTCTTATGTACACACGGGAGTTAAAAAACCGGGAGGGAGCGTGGGATCCACGGCCCCCCCTGGGAGGAACCTCAGCTCCTGCTCGGATGCTTCACACTCTGAAGTGACTCTGGCTTTAAAAAAATAGATCACAGACAAGGATTTCCACATGCACGAGAGCCATTCCAACGGGAGAGCGACACAGAGATCCCCCCCGGAGCTACGGGAGCGGCGGGAAGCGTTTCCAGCACCTTCAGCAAAGGGCTCCCAGTCACCTTTGGGCCCAAATCCCTCCTCCTGGTTTTTGTGGGTGGTTTTTTTTTCAGGATGAGCTGCCTTTTATCTCCTCCTTAAATTGGAAAAGCATTAGCCATCTGAAAGGAGCAGCCAGCAAGAGTCGACTGACCGGGTTTAAATCCTGCCCCCCCAAAAAACCCAAAATGTTTTCAGGAGATTTGAGGGGAAAAAACCTCTGGAGTGTGTGGGGAGGGAGGGAAAAAAAAACAAAAAAAGACAGGGGAAAGCCAAGAGATCAAAGGAGAAAAAAAAAAACAACAACACATTTTTAGTGCAAATGGTCAACAAATGGCACAAAACGTGAGCGAACACACCGGGATTAGAGAGATCTCCCACCGCGATCCCGCTCCGCAGGGTCGGCAGGAATCTCGGGATGGCAGCCCACGGATTTCTGGAAGCACACAGAAACCTAGTATAACTCATTAGGAGCAGAGTTAGAACTCCTTAATTGCAGGGTAACTCGTTAATGGAGGGGTAACTCCTCACGAGCAGCCCGGCTCCTCCCTCGCTGGAAACACGGAAAACCTTCCTGGGATGGGGGGAAGTGCTGAGGGGGTTTGTTTTGCTTGAGGGGTTGGGGTTTTCTGCTTGAGGGGTTGGGGTTTTTTTGCTTGAGGGGTTGGGGTTTGTTTTTTTTTTTGCTTGAGGGTTGTTGGGTTTTGCCTGGAAGGGCTGAGAAAGGGAGGGGTTTTTAGGCCAAAAGGCAAATCCGGGTGATGCGGAAGGAGCGGGAAGAGCAGCTGGGGATCAACCAACTCCAACTGGGCTGAACTGGGAATGGAGGTGGGGCTCTGCTGAGGGGACAGGTGACAAAATCCACGTGGCTGCTCAGCCCCTCCTGCCTGGAAGTGCTTCCCTCTCCACCCTTGGGGGGTTGTGGGTTTAATTTGCTGATGAGACTCAAAATAATGTTAATTCCCCGTGAATTCCTGACTCCTGAAGAGGTGCTGGGAGATCCTGTCCCTGGGCAGATCCCAGGGGAACGAGGACAGTCCCTCCGTGCCCCACCAGGGCCCAGCAGTCCCCAAGAAATCCTGACATTAATTTTTTATGAGAGCCAAGAGCAGAACTCTGGGAATCCCCATCAATCCAGCCACGACGCCGGAGCGAAACCACCAATTAATTCCCTGTCAAAGGGGGGGTTTGGGTGGGATTTTTTAATGCTGCAGCACAGAATATTCCCAAGGACCACCAGAAATAGTCAATTATCCACTGAATTGAATGGAATCTCAGCCTTTTGGAGGATTCAATCCTGGTCACTGTGGAGCAAGAGATTTTTTCCCCCGGGGTGAAAGAAGGAATATCTAAGTTCCTGCCACCCTATTTTGCCTGTTTTTCAAAGGAAAACATCTAAACTTGCCTTAAGCTTCCTTATTTCTGCTCAACACCTGTTTAAAATTCCAGTTAGTTTTAAAAATACCTATATATATAATATATATAATATATTTCTGGAATAAAACCACAAAAAGATGTACTGTACAAGTAGTATGCAGAGTGCTTCAATTGGCTGTATGTAGTTTAGCTACTTTTCTAATATCCAAATATTTAAATAATAATAATAAAAAAAAAGAACAACAACAACAACAAGAAGAATTATAAATAAGTAACAGAATAACTAATGAATAAAAAATAAAAAATAAGTCATCATGATTCTAACAAGCCTGGCATTGCTATGGGAATGCCCTTCCTGTTGCCCAGGAATCTCTCTCACAGAGTAAAATTAGAATTATGCAGGTTAGTCTCCTCTATATTTTTTATTTTTTTTTTAGCTGCTTTAAAATGCTCTGATCCTTCCTCCGTGCTAATCAAGTAATGAATTATAGTACTTTTTTGTGTGCTCAGAAATGCTCTCTATATATGTAGACATATATAGAAATATATATATATTACATATATATTTAAAAAAAACCAAAAAACAAACAAACAAACAAACAAAAAAAACAAAAATAAAAACAAAAAAACAAAAAACAAAAGCTGGGAAAATAGTGTTTATGGTGGATTTTTTGGGGGGTTTTGGCTGCTCTGCTTTGAGGAGGGAAGGGGACACCGGGGGGGGAC
>NW_021940718.1:216621-256164 GCF_001715985.3 Manacus vitellinus
GGGTCGGTGAGGACCATGTCGGGGTCGTTGAGCATGTGCAGTCCATCCAAGGTCAAGGGGTCAATTTTGAGTTCATCCAGGGGGAACTGGGAATCCGTGTCGAAGCTGACGTCCCCCACTCCCGCCAGAGAGCTGGTCAGTTCTTTTGATAGGCTGGGGGGAGATTCTCCTGTCACTGCGGGGAGGAGAATGGAGACGTGTCACCAGGGCTTCCCAAACACACACCCACCAGGCAAGCAACCCATCAAACAGCTCCAAAGCCCTGAGTTATTGACTGAGCTAAGGCTGAAGCTCAGATGGAGAACACACTCATCACACCAGGGGCATCCTCATCACACCAGGGACATCCTCATGACAGGAGGGACATCCTCATCACATCAGGGACATCCTCATCCCACAAGGAGCATCCTCATCACACCAGGGACATCCTCATGAAAGGAGGGACATCCTCATCACACCAGGGACATCCTCCTCACATGAGGGACATCCTCATCCCACAAGGAGCATCCTCATCACACCAGGACCATCCTCATCCCACAAGGAGCATCTTCATCACACCAGGACCATCCTCATCACACAAGGAGCATCCTCATCCCACGAGGGACAATCTCATCACACCAGGACCATCCTCCTCACATGAGGGATATCCACCTTCCTTCCCATCTGGATGAATTACAAGCTCCTCACAGCTTCCCCAAACCATCAGAACGACCAAACACAAAGCAAAATTCCTGCCTGCATGTCTGGTGTCTCTTTCCTCTCCCTCGAGTTTAGGAGGAACAACCTTAATTTCCATGATTCCAAACAGCAATGCCTGGCTGCAGCACAGACTGAGCCAACAGTTGTCCCTGTGTCCCTGTGCAGGGATTGTTTCCAAAATCCAACTGTGACCAGATTCACCACCATATGTGACACTCTGACCTGAGCCTGTCCCACGTTCCCTCTTCACTCTGCCCATGGGACAGGTGATCTCTGTGCTGAAGGAAACCTGGATCATGGAATCATGGAATATCCTGAGCTGGAAGGGACCCTCAAGGACCATCCAGTCCAGCTCCTGGCCCTGCCCAGACACCCCAACAATCCCACCCTGTTCCTCAGAGCGTTGTCCAAACCCTCCTGGAGCTCTGGCAGCCTTGGGGCTGTGCCCACTGCCCTGGGGAGCCTGGGCAGTGCCCAACCACCCTCTGGGGGAAGAACCTTGTCCTGAGATCCATCCCAAGCCCCCTGGCACAGCTCCAGCCCTTCCCTGGGTCCTGTCCCTGCTCACAGAGAGCAGAGCTCGGAGCTGCCCCTCAGGAGAAGCCGCAGCCCCCCCAGGAGTCTCCCCTCAGCTCCAGCTGAACCAGCCCAGTGCCCTCAGCTGCTCCTCAGCCCCTTCCCAGCTCCCTGTCCCTCCTCTGGAATCCTCCAGCAGCTTGAGATCCTCGTGGAGTCCAAAGAGCCCTCAGGACTCGAGGTGAGGCCGCTCCAGCCCGGAGCAGAGCAGGATCACCCTCTCCCTTCTCCCCAGCTTCAGCAGGATGACATTCCAGGCCGAGCTGTACCTGTCAGGATGATGTTGGGGATGTTCCCGTGGCTGGAGTAGTTGAGTTGCTGCGAGTCCTGGAGGCTGCCGTGGCTGCCCGTCAGTCCCATCATGGCAGCCTGGGAGTAGTTGAGGGTGGAGCAGGGGCTGTAGAGGCTGTTGGAGCTGATGGCGTTCTCGATCATGTTGAACTGCTCCAGCTGCACACCAAGGGCACAAAGGGAAGTGTCACTCCCGGCCCTCGGGAATTGCGGCCAAACGACTCGACAAGGCTCGAGGACGGGACGTGACGTGAGAGAGAGAGAGAGAGAGACAGGCAAACAAATTCATCTTTAGCTTCCCCTGCTCAAAAGAGGGGCTGTTTGCACGGAGCTTTCCGGAATGTGTCCTGCCCAATTCGGAGGAGGGGGGGAGGAGGGATGGGAAAAGCAAACTGGGGCGGGGGGTGTTGGAAGAACGAAACCAAAGGGAGCTTTTGATGGGAAATAAATGGAATCCACGCTCTGCCTGAGGGCTCTGCCCACCAGCATTCCCTCTGGGAACACAGCCCAGGTTAGTTATTCCATCATTTACTCAATCCATGCCCTGCTTGGCCAAACCAAGAGCAATTTTTGGGCCCCAGGAGTGGGTTATTTGCAAATTCAGGAGTCAGTTTTGTTCCCACCTCCAAGTGAACCCTTTCCCAGTTGCAGCTGTGGCCAGAGATGGGCAACTTCAAACAGGGCTTTCCATTATTTTAATTTTGCATTATGTTTATATTTTCATTATGTTTATATTTGCATTATGTTTATATTTGCATTATGTTCATAAATTTTCAGGATTCAAAATTATTCAAAAATTATTTTCACTACTTAAAAAAATTTTTTTTTTGGCCCTTTTCAAATTTATTTTCAAATTTACTTTCTGTTCTTTTTTCCTCTTTCAGATTTAATTATTTTTCCTTTTTAAAAATTTTCATTGTTTTCAAAATTTCTCTTCACTCTTTTTCTTTTTTAAAACGGATTTTTTTAAAAAAAATTTAATTATTTTTCCTTTTGGAAAATTTTCATCATTTCAAAATTTCTTTTCACTCTTTTTCTTTTTTAAAATGGATTTTTTCTGAAAAAAAATTTCTTTTCATTATTTCCCCTTTTCAAAACTTTTCATTGTTTTCAAAATTTCTTTTCACTCTTTTTCTTAGGACAGATTTTTTTTAAAAAAATTTCATTATTTTTCCTTTCTAAAAATTCTCATTGTTTCAAAATTTCTTTTCGCTCTTTTTCTTTTTTTAAAATTGATTTTTTTTAAAAAAAATTTCATTATTTTTCCTTTCTAAAAATTCTCAGTTTCAAAATTTCTTTTCACTTTTTTTCATTATTTTTCCTTTCTAAAAATGGAAAATTTTTTTAAAAAAAATTTCATTATTTTTCCTTTCTAAAAATTCTCATAGTTTCAAAATTTCTTTTCACTCTTTTTCTTTTTTTAAAATGTATTTTTTAAAAAAAAATTTCATTATTTTTCCTTTCTAAAAATTCTCACAGTTTTAAAATTTCTTTTCACTTTTTCTTTTTTTAAAATGGATTTTTTTAAAAAAAAAATTTTTTTCACTTTCTAAAAAATCTCACAGTTTAAATTTTTTCCACTTTGAAAATGTCGATTTTTATCATTTTTATTTTTAAATCTTGGCCATTTAAATTGTTTTAATCGATTTTTATTCCTTTTCAATGCAAAGTTTGGAGGAACAACTTTACAAACACCTGCAGCTACGAGGGGCGAGGGGGAGGAAAAGGGGGGGGGAGAAACCAAACAAACAAAAAAAAGAAACTCCTGAGTGTCAGAAACCAAAAAGAACAGAAGGAAAACTCCACGTGGACAGAACGTGCTGCGACACAGAATAATCAGGAATTAATTGATCTTAATTTGAAGGTGGAAGAGGCCGCTGGGGCCGAGATGAATTTGCTCACCTGGTGGGAGAGGGCATTAGCCTGCCTAGCTGTCATCTGCTGCTCATAATAGGAGTCCCCAAAAACACTGCCCAGCATGGAAGAATGCTGAAAACAAAACAAGAGGCTTTATGGCGCAAACCCCCCACGGCTCCTCCGGCACCAGCGGAGCTCCAGGACATCCAGGGAGCAGCAGGAATGCCCTGGCACAGGCAGGGAACCCCAGCAGCTCCTCCCTGAGCACGGACAACACGGAGAACTCGGGGGTTATGGACACACACACACGGGGAGGCACAGAGTTAACTCGGGGGCTTGGGGTTTTTGGGGGATTTGGGGGGAGAAATGTCACACTGGGGCATCGAAGAGAGCCCAGGTGGGGCTGGGCTGGGGCTGCAAGGACAAGAGGCGTGGGTTAAAGTCATTTTACAGGAGCAGGAGAGGTGAGGAGGAAGCCCAGGGAAGCGTGGGATGGGCAAGAATTCCAGGAGGAATTCCTCAGCCTTCCTAAAGTCACCGTCCCCTCCAGCACCACAAGGGTTTAGCATAATTGTCCATCACTTATCAGTTGTTCTAAAGGTGACCAAGAATTCATCAATTAAAAGTGATCAAGGATTCATCAATTAAAGGTGACCAAGAATTCATCAATTAAAGGTGACCAAGAATTCATACATTATTTTAAGGGTGACCGAGAATTCACCAAGTGTTCTAAAAGTGTCCAAGAATTCATCAATTGTTCTAAAAGTGACCAAAATTCATCAATTGTTCTAAAAGTGACCAAAATTCATCAATTAAAAGTGACCAAGAATTCACTGATTGTTCTAAAGGTCACCAAGAATTCATCAATTATTCTAAAGGTGACCAAGGATTCATCAATTAAAGGTGACCAAGAATTCATCAATTAAAGGTGACCAAGGATTCATCAATTAAAGGTGACCAAGGATTCATCAATGATTCTAAGGGTGATCAAGAATTCATAAATTGTTCTAAAAGTGTCCAAGAATTCATAAATTGTTCTAAAAGTGTCTAAGAATTCATCAGTTGTTCTAAAGGTGACCAAAAATTCATAAATTATTCTAAGGGTGACCAAAAATTCATAAATTATTCTAAGGGTGACCAAAAATTCATAAACTGTTCTAAAAGTGTCCAAGAATTCATCAGTTGTTTGAAAGGTGACTGAGAACGTGAGGACAGTGATTTAATACTATGGAATACTGTCCCCCCAAAAAAATGCCAGATAGAAAAGAAGTCAGAGATCACTTCTCTAAAATTTACAAACTCTGACATTCCAGCTGGAAAAAAAAATCCATCTATTGGCAAGGAGAATGTCTATTAAAGATAATTTGCGTGGAGAGATTGTCTCAGTCCTGAGGTGGAAATTCAACTGCTGATTTATTTTATTTACATGTTAAAAGCAGAAGGCTACAAATTTCCTCCTTAAAAACCTGAGCAGGATGGGAACAAACACCTGAAGGGATCAAACATCCAAAGGGATCAAACAGCAGAAGGGATCAAACACCAGAAGAGATCAAACAACCACAAGAGCCACGTTAGAGCTGATAAGAGAAAAAGCAAAGCACTACTTAAATCAATTTATTTCAAGAAAAATTTGGGGGTTTTAACCCACTGAGCCCTTATTTGCTGCCCTGTCATGCCTGGATCAACTATCCCAATTCCATCTTATCCAACCTGCTCCATCTGTTACTCCTGAAAAACCCGGAGTCAGAACCCAGAGCTCGCTCAGGCGAGTGGATCAGGACCAGAACTCTGCGATGGAGTGGCAGGAACAGCACCAGCACTGTGGGGTCAGGGGATCAATGAGGTTGGAAAAGGCCTCTGAGATCATCAAATCCAACCTCTGGGTTATAATCACTTCTAAGGACAAAGCTGAATTTTGGGATGTCACCGGCTCGACGTGAAGCAAGAGCAGCACCAGAAATCCAGTTGCTATCCGAGAGCTCCAAAGAGGATCGAGGTATTTTTTTCCCTTTAAACCCCTGTCCTTTCATTTCCCAGGAGCTTTCCAGAAGTGCAGGGCAAACCCTAAAACCTCTGTGTTTCACTAAGCACCGTTCCCATCCTAAAAAACTCTGGGGAAGGTGAAAAACAATCAACAGGAGAGCAAGGCCGTGTCTGTGCAAGTCCGGGTCAGTAACTCCTAACAAAACACTGGATTTGCTCCTCGTGTGAAGTGTGCTCAGATACTACAGCTGCAAGCACTGAAATTCCCAAGGGAAACCCGCTGGAAATGTCATTGTTTCAACACTTCAGAGCCTTGGAATAACTTATCCACAGCTCCGGGAAGAACAGCGGGAACGCTGGGCCGAGGGTTCTGCCTGCAGGGGATCCCCCGGGGTTAATGCCGTGGGCACTGCAAGGAAAAACCAGCCCCCTGGCTGGAATGAGCCACTCCAAAAATACCTACCACGTTCTCCAGGTCAGAGGCACTAGAGCAGGAGGGTTTGGGAGCAGGAGCAGGATGCTGGGGGTGAGGGGAGGGCAGAGGAGGAGGAACTGAGGCGTTGGGGATGGGAAGCCATGCAAACACAGAGCTGGGGCTGCAGGCAGAGCTTTCCAGTCCCTGGCTGGACACACACACACACACACACACACTGCTGGAACACAGGAGCAAAGGATTTGGAGAGGTGGGAAGATGAAGGAGAAGCTCAGGTGAATGAACCAGGTGTGATCCGAAGGAAAACCCGGGGTTCGGGGTTTAAAGGATTCCCCTCGTAACATCAGAAGGGTGGAACCCAAAATTCCTGGGAGAAAGAGCAGCACCTACTTCATCCCACTCCTTACACTCGTTCCCTTACACTGGGGCACCCCCAAACCCAGCTTGGGTTTAATTTCCTGCGGCTGGCAGGTAAAAGTCCCCCTTCAGAGGATCCCCAAACTGTGACTTCCACACAGGACACGTGGATGTGTGAGGAGATACTCACAGGAAGGAAGACCAGCTCTTCCACAACGGGAATATTCTCCTGCTTGGAAGGGTTCTGCCTTCCCTCTGGGCAGGTTAAAGGATCCTGGCACCTGGGAGCTGCCACAACCAACCCCAATCTTCCCTCCAAACTGGTTTCTCTTCCCCCATTGCTTCTCTCCACCTTTAAATATTTCTGACCATCACCAGTCATTGCTGGAGACAGTAAAGCCATCTTGGTTTTAATTTAGGAAAAAGAAAGGATTCTGTGGGTATTTAAGAGGCCAGTACTAGAGTATCAATAAATCCCCTTCCTTGCTCTCAGAGTTGTGGTGTCTCACTTGAAAAGAGCAAAACCTAAGGAAGATTTTATAGGATAAAACAGCCCCAGCAGGAAAAATTACAGCCCAGTGTGTGTCCCACTTGTTGCACTTTGCACCGACCAGAGGCAACAAGTCTGGGAACTAAACCAAGACAGAGTTATGGAGATGTCAAGGGGGAAAGAAAATCAACCTAAAAATCCAAATTGGATGTGCTGCCCACGTGAGAACTGAGTTTGCAGCAGCAGTGGCAGCAGCTCTGCCCCATGGGAGACCCCCAGGGTTAAATGTGGGGTTTGGAGCCACACAAGGACAAAGCAGAACTCACAGAAGCAGAAGAAGAGAGAGGCTAAGAAGCAATTAAGCCAGGCTTGAGGAAATCCAGTCAGTCCTGACACTCAGCTCTAGGTCTGAGCTTACCAGTGACCTGAGCCTGGCTCAGGAGAGAGGGAGTTTCTGCTTTGGAACCATGAAGGGGCAACACTGACTCAGAAAGGATCCTCCTTACAGCCTTCAACGTTAAATGATGGGACAGAAAATGTATTTTCAGACTCCTGGGGTGCTCTGGAAGAACTCCCTGCACCTTGTTTCTGCAGGTGGGATTCTGCAGGGCAGCTATTCCAGCAGCACCAGTATGGAAAAATGCACTTTCTTACACTGAGGCACTCCCAAACCCTGCTTGTTTTTAACTTCTTGCTGCTGGCAGGTAAAAATCCACCTTCAGAGGATCACACACCCCCCCCAGGCTATGACTTCCATATGGGACACGTGGATCTGTGAGCAGATACACACAGAGGAAGGAAAACCAGCTGGCAGGCAAGGCAGAGAGTGGTAACCCATTCCTTGCCAGCCACAAGGGACAGCTGCTTATTTGGGGAGCATTTTCTCCAGTGTTTTCCTTCACAGGGTGTGTTCCCACATTAAGAAGGTCCTGCTGCAAACAGATTTGGCCACACCAGGGAGATTTAGTGCCCCAGGAGGCACTGGAGTCCCCCTCTGCCCTCCCAACCTTACCCATCAGCTCCCCGCCACGATCCTGGGAATTGAAAGGATTCTCCCTGGAGGTTCTGTCCATGGAACAGCCCAAAGAAACCCCACAAACCAGTCCTTCAAGCAGCAGCTTTGTCCCATAAGAAAAAGGCAATTCAGCAGCTATTTGAAAACCTCTGGCCCTGAATGGAAGTGCAGCCGGGATGAGGCGTCGGAGATGCATGAGGAGCACACGGAGTCACAGCGAGACAACCACGGGGCAGTGATGGAGAGACTGGGCTAAAACACACACAAAGCAAGGCCTGTGGAAGCACAGAGTCCCTTACTTGAGGGGAGCTGCCAGGAGAGAAGCCTTGATTGGAGACAGGAGAGGTGGGAGACTGGTTGGCTGGGGAGCCAGCATTACTGCGGTACTGCTGGAGTGAGGCCTACAAAGGACACAGAGTTAAACAGCGTGGCACTGAGGGAGGCCTGCAAAAATCACACACTCCTGGCAAATCCAGCGGGGAGGAACCACCCTCTTCAGCAGTCTGGGCTGTGGAGGAAGGCAGGATTACCGTGGATAACGCCCCAAAAAGGGAGAGAGCTCAGGGGACAGCGTGGCAGGGGCTGTCTGAGCTGTGGGCAAGCACAACTGGGGGAGATTTCCTCCCTGGGCTCAGTTATGCTCAATTTAAAAAAAAAAAACAAACATAAAAAAATCAGGTCAGCCAAGGATTTAGGGCAAAGAAGTCTCGAAAGCTGGGAATAATTCAAAAAGAATGTCATTTATTCTTCAGTTCCACTGCCATGCCCACATGTGTGCTCACCCTGCTCTGGGATCCTGCTCTACCCCGAGCTGAAGAGCCTGGGGGTGTTCTGAAGATTGAGGGGCAGGTGACAAACCTGTTTGGGGTGTCCCCCTGCAAGGTGGGATCCCCCCAAACTCCACTGCACCCCAGGACACTGGTTGGGAATTCCCCCTGTGTTTTGCAGCTTTATATTAGTGACTTTTACACTGAGACGTGTTTTCAAAGATTTACCTTTTTCTCTCCATCATCAAAACCCTAGATTTGAACAAATTAATAACATTAAGGGCATTTAAATAATGCTGTACTAATTAACATCAACAGCAGCACAGCTCTCCTCACTCTACTTCCTCACAAATTAAAGATGATTGAGGAAAACCTGCAATCCAGTAAATTTAATCAGCTGCTTTGCAGTGTGGGAAGACACTGCACTTGCAGTGGTTTTGACACCAAATTCTGTAAATCTCTAGAAAATATCCTTCTGTTCTGCACTGCCACTTGCAGACTGCAAGCAGCCACCCAAACTACAAAGGAATTTCAACTCTGCTTTACAAAAGCTGGGTAGAAGTTGCCAGTGGGGCTGTGACAGCTCAGCTTTTTGGTTAAACTACCTTTAAATCTGTTTGCTTGGGAATTATTTCGGTTGCTTTAAAAGATATAAGCACAGCACCCTAAAAGTTAAGGTCATAAAGAGGTTTAGGATGAGGAAAGCAACACAGAAAGCAAAGGATGAAATCAGAACTGGCTGTACTGGTACTACATGAGGATTAGAACCAAAACACTGGGACATATTTTGAGTGGGAATCCTTTCCACTGCTGGATTGTCCTTCCCTCTTCCCCTTCCAGTCCTGAAAGGGAAGCAGCTGCTCTCAAGAAGGATTTATCAGCACAAACTGTCAAAAATTTCACCCCCAAAGGAAACCCCACAACCCAGTGACAGATCAATAAACAATGATCTCCTTCTCCAACCAACTCCTGTCACTGCAGCACTGCCAGGACACCACAGGTGGGACAACCAGGATCCTACACGGGGCAGAAGGAGCAGGAGGAGCTGGACATCCCTCCCTCCCTGCATTTGGGATTTTCAGCTGCTGAGACAGAACATTTCCCAACAGCCCATGGGAAAATGAGCAAGAAAAGGGATCTGCCCATAAATGGATGCCCAGGCACACTCCATGTCTTCTGGGCACTGAGGGCAGCCACAAATCCCATTCTGGAAGGTAATAAGGGGTGCCCTAAAATTCCTTAAAATCAAAGGGTTTCTGTGAAAACATCTGGTTCTTGATAACTTTTGGAATAACATTTCCCAAACGTTCTTTGGATTGGAAAATGCTTGTTGGCAGGTTTTTTTTCCCAAGGCTCTGTGGGCTCTGTGGGTACCTTGAACACCCTGAAAATCTCCCACAGCAACAGCCCAGCCAGGTGTAAAATAAAGGCTGATGTATTTAAGCTGCTCTAATCCAAACCTGGAATTGCAAGGGACAAATGGCCACTCTGAGAGCACATCAAACCCTCATTTTCCTCTAGGAATTTCCACTCCACGTGTCGTTCAAACCCTGCCTGAAATGATGCTCATCACGGGCTCAGGATGATCTGAGCTGCCCAGGCTGATCCCTGCCCCTGCCCTGCTCCCTGCCAGCTTTTCCCAAGGCAAGCTGCTCCCAAACTTACCGAGTTGATGTCTATCCCCATGGAGGGCTGGCTCTGGCTCCCCGGAGGCGACTGGGGGATGGTGGAAGGTACCGTGACGGAGAGAGGGGGGAGCTGAGGGCCCCTCTGCAGCCCCGAGCTCGGCAGGATCGGGGGGTTCTGGGGCAGGGAACTGGCCACTGGGGGCTGCTGCTGCTGCTGGGAACTCGTCTGGGTGAAAAAGGGGTACGGGGGAAGCTGCTGCTCCAGGGACAATGCATCCATAGCCACGGCCTGGGAAAGGAGGAGGAGGATCAGCCACGCTGGAGGGATTCCCCTTCACACTCAGAGAACCAAAACAGCCTCATTTTGCATTTTAAAAACGTTGCTTTTCACAGTTCAGAAACCTGGTCTAGTGGGAGGTGTCCCTGCCCATGGCAGGGGGTGAAACTGGATGAGCTTTAAGGTCTTTTCCAACCCAAACCATCCTCTAAGTCTATAATTCAAAAGACTCAGTATCACCCCCAATAAACAGACTACAATAAACAGTCTGTACAATAAACAGACACTTTAAAAGCCCAGTTGAATCTTGAGCTCAGAAATCACTGAGGGCAGTCACAGAGACACACTCAGGTTTAAAAAGTTAATCGAGGTTTTCTCATGAACTGGGGAAATGTCTTTCAAATTTCACAGCTGACTTTGGGACAACACCGTCACTGATACCTGTCCCAACAGGGGGTTTTTACCACAGTACTAGAAAAGAGAAAGCAAAATCTCCCTTTTTGAGGCTCTGAATTAAGGAACACTTTTAAAGAAGGAAATTACAGAACAAGAGACATGAAATTCAGAGAATCCCAGAATGGTTTGGGCGGGAAGGGATTTAAAGATCATGGAGTTCTGTGGGCAGGGACACCTTCCACCAGCCCAGGTTGCTCCAAATCCCATCCAACCTGGCCTTGAACACTTCCAGGGATGGAGCAGCCCCAGCTTCTCTGCCCAACCTGTGCCAGGGCCTCCCCACCCTCAGAGTGGGGAATTTTTTCCCGCTATCCCACCTAACCCCCCTCTCTGTCAGTTTGAGGCTGTGCAGAGCCTCAAAACAACGGATCTGGGAGGAAACCAACTCCAACCCTGCCACGAGGTCCTACCTGAGTGATGGGTGACAGAGGGGAGAGCGTGGGGGACATTTGCTGGGACTGTGGTCGCCTGGAGTCCGCGCCCAAGGACAGGGGGCTCACGGTGGGCGGGCGGTGCTGCTGGGAAGGGGCCGGCGTCGTCGTCATTCCTGCTGGGAATGAGCACACTGGCTTGAACAGGAACACAGCAACCCTTTACTGATATTGTACCACAGGTAATCACCTCAGTGATGGCCTGAGTGACCAACAAATGGCCTGAGTGACCAGCAAACAGCCTGAGCGCACTCCACACAAAGTGCTGGACGTGTCCAGGCCGATGGGCCCGGAGCTCGTTGGGTGATTTGTAATTAATTTGCTCGGGCTCGAGAGCGTCAGGATGAGAGGAAGATCCCTGTGGTTTATCCTGGACCGAAGCCAGGCCCAGGTTCGTGCACAGATGACTTGGAAGAGGAAGAGGCAGAGCGGCCTCGGCGCTTCCAGGCTCCGCAGGGATCGTCCTCACACACCCCGGGCCCGGGAAAAGCAGGTTCTGCTCTGTTTGTACAGGCTCAGGCTCTGGGAATGACACCACAGATCATGGAGCCACGCTAATCAGAGGGCACTTGAGATATTATAAAAGCAAACACCTCTTTAATGGAAAAAGCAGAAGAAAAACTGGTTATGCAGGAAGAGCTCCATTTCGAATGGCACAGCGCAGGAAATATCCAGCCCACTCCCAAGAGCCACGACCTAGCAGGGGGTAGGGACAAACAACTGAAATATCCCAATTTTGTTCAAATCAAGACAAAAATCTGGAAGTTTAGAAACCTCCTCTATTTTCTGCCTCAGCCCAGAGCAACCGAGTCACCCTGGGAAGTGATCCCAGGACAGTGGGGCGAGCGAGCTGCTCCTCCCGGAGCCGCCAGAAAGGAGGGATTCACGGAGAGCCTCAGAGCTCCCAGGCACTTGGCAAAGGTTCCAGGCTTCCAGGTACGATGCCAGGGAGCCAGGAAGTCCGGGCTGCCAAGGAGCCAGCAGGCAAGAGTGGCTCCAAACGTGAGGCTGTGTTTGCAAACCCCAACATCACCTCCCGGAACGTGCCCGTGAACCGGTGCCGAACCAACCCCCTGGGGTGGCACAAAGGGGCAGGTCTGAGGGGACACCACGAGTGTTTGCTGCCCCACCTTCTGCCAGGGCTGCTCAGGATGTGCCTGGGCAGGGCACAGGGTTCAAAAAGGCCTGACTGAGGTTTCCTGCTTAAGAGCAGCGAGGGAAGTTTGGACAAATCAGTTGAAAAAGTACGGAACGCTGAGCACGGCGGTGCCCGAGCTGTGGGATGGGCTCCAGAGAGAAGCAGGAATATCTTGAATTTGTTATGTCTTTTCAGAGCAATTGCAGACTTACCAGTTGGGTTTTGCACCATATAACTTTGCTAAATGTGGGTACAGCAAAAAATTTAGTGACTCTGGTCTAATTCCTGATTTCTGCTGGAGTGACGGCCCATCCCTGGAACAGCCACTTTTGAGACCAAAAAACTTGTTCAAGGATGCTGAAATCCCCTGAGCCACTCTGCCCTCAAATGGTTAAACCCCCTTCTTGCTTCATTCTCAAACTTACCTGCTCAGTCATTAACCTGATTACAATAATTTCCTTTTCCCAACATAGGAGAGCATTGTCAAGTGGGAAAGGGAATCCTGCCCAGCACAGGAAATCAACTTGTATTTTTGGATACAATGCCTCATTTCTATTCTAGGAATCAACAGACTGCAACTGTCACTGACAATAAAAAAATTCAACCCTCTTCACAATTATTGGGAGCATAAACCAGTGAAATGATCTCAAAAATAATAATCAATAAATTGCCTATAAAGTTAACTAGTCCTGAAATGACCATCCCTGTGAATATTCTACATTGCCAACAAGGCAAATAATGTTTGTTTGTGGGGTTTTAAAAATCAAATTACCCATCTTGTCAAAGTCCTAAAAAACCCCAACAAACACAGCTCAGGTTCACTTGGAGTTATTTCCCAAAGCCCTGAATATTCAGGATGTTTTCAGAACTCAAAGCAGTTCAAGCTCACAAAAAATTAGCACACCTTGGAAAGGCTCCACATTATTCCTGCCTGCCCAAAGGAGAAGATTTGGCTTCAGAGGAAGCAAACAATGTTCTCTCCCCAAGAGAATCCTCAACGTTTAAAAAATGCCATTTTAAAGGGAGGGGAATGAAAGGGCTGCTGAGGATGTTCCCATGACACAGGGGCTGTTGGGGTTCAGTACAATTAAATACAAGAGAGGAACTCTTGTATTATATATTAAAATTAATATATCAAACTCTTGTTTTAGATATTAATAAATAAATAGATAGATAGATAGATAGATAGATAGATAGATAGATAGATAGATAGATAAAACTCCCCCCCTCCAAAAAACCCCAAAAAACTCAAACAAAACCCCAAAACAAAATAAAACCCAAACCTAACAAAACAAATAAAAATAAAACAAAGGAAAAAAAAGTACCACAAAAAAAACCACCCACACACAAACAAAAAGAAAACAAACCCTCAAAAGAAACCCAAAAAGGTAGATTTAGGTACCAAGAACGTGAGAGAAACGTCCTATAATAAACACAGCTCTCTCACTTTGTTTTTTTTTGTACATATAAAACCTGTTTCTACAGAAAAGCCAATCAGCAGTGAGGTGCAATTAACTCTCAGAAGAAACAGGAATATCCTAGGATGAAAATTCCCTCGTTTCAGCCCCAAAATTCAGGTGCCACCTCCCGGCCAAGAGCCCCGGCGGGGGGAGCGATGACCTCACCCTGACTGGCAGTGCTGATGCCCAGGTGAGTCAGGTTGGCAGCAAGATTTCCCGTGCTGTTGGAGCTGCTGAGGGCTGGGAATGTGGATTCCTCGGGATCCAGCGGCGTGGGCAGCGGGGAGGGGAAGTGGATGTTGGTCAGGTCGGGCAGGGACCCGCCCGTGTTGTGCGTGGCAGGAATCAGGGCTGTAGTGTTCTCCTGGTCGGCTGAGGGGAAGATGCTGGGTCAGGGAGAGAGGGGAAAGGAAGAAAAGACACATTCAGTTGAAATTCCAGCTTTCCAAGGGGGTTTTTACAGAGAAAATTCCAGAGGTGAGGCTGGGTGTTGGAGGACAAACAGCCAGAAAAGCTCGCAAAGGGTCTCGTCCCACATCCAGAGCAGGGCTGGAGCAGGGAAGGGCTTCCCAGGGAACCCCAAGGCAAAAGGATATTCAATATACAATATTCAATATACAATATTCAATATACACTATTCAATATAAAATATTCAATATAAAATATTCAACATAAAATACTTAATATAAAATATTCAATATACACTATTCAATACAAAATATTCAATATAAAATATTCAACATAAAACATTCAATATACAATATTCAATATAAAATATTTAATATACAATATTCAATATATAATATTCAATATACACTATTCAATATACACTATTCAATATACACTATTCAATATACACTATTCAATATAAAATATTCAATATAAAATACTCAATATAAAATATTCAATATACACTATTCAATATACAATATTCAATATAAAATATTCAATATACAATATTCAATATAAAATATTCAATATACACTATTCAATACACACTATTCAATATAAAATATTCAATATACACTATTCAATACACACTATTCAATATAAAATATTCAATATAATATTCAATATACACTATTCAATATACACTATTCTATATACACTATTCAATATATAATATTTTTTTCTTAGGAAGATCTCAGTGCTCTTCAAAAAAGAAGAAAAAAAAAATTGCTCAGGACTTACTTGATTCCTGGAACTTCACATGATTTAGGTCTGGATGACCCAGTCTAAAAGAGAAGGAAGAGAGTTTTTAAAGGCACAGAAGGAAGAGAGTTTTTAAAGGCACAGAAGGAAAGGAGTTTTAAAGGCACAGAAGGAAGAGAGTTTTAAAGGCAAAGATACTGCTGGAAGTGAATGTTCAGGATATATTTCAATTCAAAAGGTTTAATTTGATACATTTCTAGAGGAGAGCTGTTCTGCACAAGAGCTCTGTGAAGCTCTTAGAAGATATTTATCACCTTTTTTTTGCTTTATTGTCCCAACAAATCTTAAATTTCAAGATTTTCTCCTGATGAAATCAATCACACATAAATACCTAAAAATGCCTTTCTGGTCCATTGCTTATGATTTGTTTCTAAACACAACATTTAATCTCAAATCTCTTCAAGTGGTGACAACATTTCAAGCATTCATTTACCTCAATATGTTTAGAAAATAACATTTCTACATTTCAAAGGGTGCAATTCCCACCTTTTTAGTGTCCCAGCCTTGCTTGGAGAGGGTTTTGTCTGCATCTGAGGTGCCTTCCTCCATTCCAGGGACAGTCAGCAACAAAACTAAAACAGGACAACAACAACAACAACAAAAAAAATCATAGAATTAATAATCAATAACATGAAGCTTCTCAGGAAGACATTTTCAGACTGGAAATGTAACCATTTGAAAAATGCTGAAGAATTATCAGCGAGTTTGAAACTCATTAAAAAAACAAAGACACCAGGAAGCAGAAGAGACTAAAATTGTGTTTAATTAACTAATTAATCAGTGAGACATTATCAGCTTTAAAATAATACTTTAAAAGACTTCTGGTCTCCAGTTTAGTCTGCTAAGGCTAAAGATCTAAATGGATCTAAGTGGATTCCATTTGGATCTAAATGGAAGGGAGTGTTTGGGGCCTGGTTTTTGCATTCTGCACGAGTGATTTCCACCTGGGACACCTCATGGGCAGCCAAGAGGACAATTCCAGGGGGGAACAATCCAATCCATCCCCCCTGGGAGAGAGAAACACGATAAAGCTGCTGCTTCTCCACATTCCAAGGCCATTTTTTGGTTCAAACAAGCAACTGCAAGGTGACAAAGAACCACCAGAAGGAGCCCAGAGGGAGAGATGAATCCACAGGAACGTTTCACACCGGCAGCCACAAACCCATATTTAGGGAATACTGTTGAACAGGACCATTTTTCCATGTTTTCCAGCTCCAGGAGCACACAGAAGAGCCACAGCACAGCCAGTTTGTGCTGCATGTTCATCCTTGTTGAAGGATTAAACTTCCCCACAGAGACTCCAGAGCTTCCCACAGAACCAGGGGATTGTTAAGGCTGGAAAAGACCTTTGGGATGCTCAAGGGCTGCCGTGTCTCCCGAGCTGGAGCAGGCTCAGGGCCCAGCAGAGGGCACCAGAAGTGTGGTGCTCCAGCCTGGAGCTGGGAATGTCCTCAGTGCTGTTGGGAAGTGCTGCCTCCCAGGGGATGTTCCCTGGGGAAGCCTCGCTCCCTCCCGGTGTTGTATCCCTGAGTGAACCGCTGGGATCCCTGTGCTGGCTCTGGAAGGGACTCCAAACCTTTGGTGGCACTGGGAGCACTCACCAGCCCAGGGAGAAGGGTCAAAATAACACCATTTGGGGCTCAGGGGAATGTTCTCACTTAGTTTTGTACCATTTTTCTCTGGATTTCAGCCCCCACAAAGGTCATTATGATCCCTCACTCTGGTTCCAGTGTCATGGATCCAGGGAGCAGCAGCAGATCCGCGTTTCCCAATCCCCCCTGGGAGATCATGGGAATGCTCTGGATGGCAGAAATACCTGTATCCATTTTTCCCTGTTTACCTCTTTTCTGCTGCATGTCCTGGGACCCTCCAGAGAAGGATTCCTGCTGAGCTGGAGTCATGGTGCTCTGGTGCAAGGCAGAATCAGAATTTGTCCTGAAAACAAAACAAAAAAAAAGGTAAAACCCACGATATTTTTATTGCCAGTTGCTCTAAATAAAAGAATTTAAATCTCTCAGATCAAGGCAACCAGCTCAGTAAAACCTGAACACTCTGCATTAAAAACCAAAAATCTACATATGGCACATCCCAGGGACAATTTCCTCGTGAAACAATCAATTTGCAGGACAAATTTGAAGTGCCATTGTTTCAATAATGGGATTGAGAGGGATACAGGATAATTTGATTGCCCTCGTCAGAAAAGAATTTCCTCAGCTTTGTTAAGGTCATGCAGGATCAAATAATGCCCTTTCTGAGCAGAAAGCTGTTTATACAGACTTTGGTTACAGTTTGAAAACCAACTGTCCCTGTTTGGCAGGGAGGGAAAATGAGAGGTTTGGGATGCAGGGACACTGTGGAAATGGGAATGTCCATGGGCATCACACCTCTGGTGATGAACCAGCCCTCAGCTGTGAATGCAGGGCAACAAGTCACAACTCAACAACTCCGGGCTGTGCCTTGGAATATCGAGGCTGACCTTGGAAAAGCTGACACACCTTAATTTCAAAGAGGGTCATCCACAAGGAGCATAAGCAAAGGAAAACCCCATTTCTGGGTTGAGAAAGGCACCCCAGCTCGTGCTGGGGGGAATGGTGAAGGTGTGGAGGTGCTGCAGGGTCAGGGAACAGCCCGAACACGCGCCCGAGGTGCCACCAACCTTCTCCAGCTGGTGTCCGACGGAGGGGACAGGTACACTGTTCCATAGGGACAGCTGTCCACGTGATCCCAGAGTTAAGGGGAACAACAGCACTTCCTCACTGAAGCAGGAGGCCCACTGGAAATCTTTTCCTAGGAATAATTCCAATTAGCCCGTCAGAAGGCACCGAGCTCCAGGGAGAAAAGCGAGCAGACGCCCCGAGGGGAACTTTAAAAACACTCCAACCAAAGGATTACGTGGATTGTTGTGATGTTTGAGCAGCAAGAGAATCATCCTCCTTTCCTGCAGATCCAACTGCTCCCTGGGCAGCCACCACCCCCTACTCCCCCATTCCCACATCCCCTCCAGCCCCATCAACCCAACCCCACGGTGGCACATTTTAAGGCCGTCAGGAATAATCAGCTAATTGGTGTTCCCACGTGGCAAGAAGAAACATCGCTGGGCAAATGCCAAGGGGATGAATCAACCTGCAATCAAATGCACAACCAACTGCAAAGATTATCCCGGGCTGGATTTACTCGGATCCAAAGGGGAATTCTGCTTCCCTGAGCCGGGCGGGACTTTTCAGAGAACCAGGGAATGGTTTGGGTTGGAAACAGATGATCTGTGTCCTTCTCATGCTGGGGGCCACAAAGCTGGTGAATTTGTGGAGGGTGCCCTCGATGCCCCTGCCCATGTCACCAACAAAGACGTGGAACACCCCAAAACCCCGAGGGAGACACCCACTGCTGGTCCCACTGAGCCACCGACTGCAGCTCTGGGAGCGTGGCCATCCAGGGAATTCCTTACCCACTGACAGGGCCATCCATCACATCCATGACTCTCCAGTTTGGAGGCAAGGATATCACGTGGGACACTGCCAAAAGCTTGGCACAGGTCCAGGGAGACGATGGCAGTGACCCCATCACAGGAGGCTGCAGAATTGGGCAGGATTTGCCCCCAGGGAAGCCCTTGCTGGCTGCCACCAACCCAGCAAAGGATCCCAATCCCCCCCAGCTCTGTGTGCAGGATCATCCCCACTCAGAGCTGAGGAAACAGGGAAAGGGAAACACTCCCTTTAGGTACTTCTAGCCCAGGCCACAGCTCAGGAGAAGAGGTGACACCGACAGGGACGGGAACGACTGGCCCAGGTGAGGAGGTGAAGGAGGAAGGAGGGAACTGTGGGACTGGAAGCAGTGATGTCATTGGGAGTCCTGCCCCAAAGGAT
The DNA here is from genome assembly GCF_001715985.3 of Manacus vitellinus. Classification (NCBI taxonomy): domain Eukaryota; kingdom Metazoa; phylum Chordata; class Aves; order Passeriformes; family Pipridae; genus Manacus; species Manacus vitellinus. The sequence continues at coordinate 235,555 of NW_021940718.1, forward strand.
ATCTGTCTTCCATGTTTATCCACGGAGAGGGGCCGGCGGTGGGGGGAGCCCAGGCGGTTCCTGTCCCGGTACACTCTGTCCACCAGCCCATGGTGCCGGGTCGTCCTGCTCGTGTCCAACCCCGACGACTGGAACGGAGTCTGGGGGAGACACAGCAAGTCAGGAATGGGAAAATCCACACACAGGCTGCCCAGAACCCACTCGGGGTGTGTGCAAGGCTGTGATGTTCTGAGGAATCACACTCACACAAGATTTGGACAAGTGTCATCACGGCAACGTTCCCCTCCGTGGTTGGAAGGATGCCCAAGGCTGTCCTTCCAGAGGGGGACCATGCTGGACCTGCCCTCTCCTAGATCAGCTCTCACGCCTCCCTATCCCTAAAACCCCCCCGTGTGAGGGTGGCAGGGGGCTGCCAGCTGTGTCCACATGCCCTGGGTGCAGCATGCAGGGTGCATCCAGAAGGAACATGCCGACCCCACGGGCAGGAGACGCAGGAAGGAGACGCGCGGCGAGTCCGACATTCCGAACGCGCCGCCTGCTCTCGGGGCTTCCTTTCACCCCTCCCTCTGGGAATTATTTGAAGGGGACACTGAGAGAATGAAAATTAAAAGAAAAGCAGTTTCCTTCCTCCTCTGTCTAGAAAAAAGTGACGGTGTCTGGTATTTCCGAGGTGACTCTCGGCTCCCTCCGGGACCCGGGGTGGGACGGTCCCACCTGGGCTCTTATCAGTGGAGACCTGCCAGCAAATATTTCAGAGGATGAGGAGAGCAGAGAAAGGACAGGGGAAGATGAATTCCCAGGTTAAACTGGAAAACTCCCACATTTTCCAAAGCCCTTCCCTGCATATACCTGGGGGAGGGGGGCAAAGGAAGTACCGAGGGGTCGATCTGCGCTCGTCCTCCACCGGCAATTTATGGGTCTCTGAGGGGGGAAAAAAAAAACAAACCTCCCCAGTTTTCCACTCCTTGCCAATGTGAACAGCTTTGCTGAGTCCCTCAACACCATCTGTTTGGAAATCCAAAATTTCCTCCTCCTCCATTCAGGTGCTGCATGTGGCAAATGCACTGTCCTGTCTGCCAAGCCATGGAACCATCTGGCTCCCACATTCAGCTCTTCTGGTTTTGTTTTTTTTTTCTTTTTTTTTTTTTTTTTTTTTTTATTCCAAGTGTCAGCTTTGGCTGTTTGAAACGATTCTTTTCCAAAAAAGCTTTACATTTATTTTTAAAAGCTTTGTTTGGATCAACTTCTTAACGAGCCTTTCTGCTCCTCTGAACCCTTTTTCTCCTCACCCTCTCTGCACACACAGCCTGTGTTAACAGAAAGGGATGCAGAGCGGTTGTGGTGTTTATTTTTTCATTTCAAGGCCAACACTTTCTGTGCAGCAGAATATTTAAGTCAACCTGGGGCTGGAAAGGAGCACAGTGAGTTTTTAAAGCACTCTCAGCCCTCAGGATCAGACTTTTCGCTTTCTCGTACGAAGGCCGAGAAATCTCGAGCGGAATCTCAATTTTTTAAGTCATTCCAAATAAAAACACAGTGGTTTAATCTAGTTCTGTCCCCGCACAGAACTGGGAATATTTCTAATCCCAAGCCAACAAAAGGTCTCCAGCTCCTCCTTGCACTGTTGCCACAGCCCTGCGAGCCCAAAAGGCAGCAAAATTTGCAAAGACGTGCTTGGAAGGTCAACAGGAAAAGCAATTTCCTTGTCAGTGGTCTCACCACGGTGCTGCTAAAAAAAGGAGCAGGCAGCCCAAAGCACACGGAATGCAGCCCTCACCTGGAATTTAAAAGGAAGCCAATGCACAGGAGACAAAAAATTGAAGGTAAAAATAGTTATTTCTTGTGTTTTGCCTTTTTTTTTGGCACAACCTCCTTATTAAAAACCCAGCAAAAGTCTCATTTGAGTGCAGCAGTGGAATAAATAAACATGGAGTGTGTTCCAGCTACAGTTTATAGGGTGAGGAACCTGGGGGCAGTGGTGCCCTCTGGCTTTCCAGGAGCAAAGATCCCAAGTGAATCCCTGACTCAGGGAAACAGAAAACACTTCTGGATGTCACCTGCAACAGGTCTGGCTTCCCATAAAACTGTCCTAAACCAGGACAACGTTCCCTGATTAAAATCCCAACCCCAGCAGGGCAAGAGATGTTTAACTGTAATTTAAAAAGTGGATTTAAAAAAAAAAAATAAACAAAAACAAAAAACAGATCTGAGCATCGATTTTATTGGGAACATGAAGAAGCAGAAGTGTTTCACTTCCCTGGAAAACATTAAAGGGTTTGAGACCAGACCCCAAAACCCCACAAACCATCCAAAAAAAGCAGGTAAATACAGACAGGAAGGAAAAAGCTCCGAGCTCTACAACAGTGTCCTTTTGGGATTGATCAGGACTTCAGGAATGGACCCAAGGAGGTGGATGAGGGGGAAGGAGGAGCGGGGGGACCTACAACAGTTCATATTCCAGAGCCTCCCAGTGCCAAGCAGGATTTGGGAACTCATTCCCCACGGCCTTTCACACATGCACATGCTCAGAGCTCGCTGAACCCCCAGGCCAAGCCTGTGTGCCCCAAGGGAATCCCAGGGAATCAATCACAGGGAATCAATCCCAGGGCAGCAAGGCCAGGGAGGGAGCCCAGCTGGGAATTCTGATGCATGTTCCAGACTGGGATGCACGGCCAGACCCCAGACTGGGGTGCCAGGGCAGGGCTCCTGCCAGAGAGAGATGCTGTGCAGGGCAGTGGGGCTGTGCTGAAATACGTATCCACCTGGGCAAACAGGGCCAGTCCTAAATACGTATTTGCACAAACCTAAATGCTTGTTTACCAAAGAGACAGGAACTGCTCCAAAGGCTTCTGCCAGAGCTCCGTTGGGCTGTAAATCAAAGAACCAACATGCTCAGACACCAACGCTCCCACAGCAGACACAACAAACCGCTCTCAGGCTCTTCGCCTCGGAATTCTTCTTTTTAACTTAAAAAAATAATAGAAAAAAAAATCTCCAGTGTTTTTAACTTCACGTTTGGGGAAAAGCCCGGGAAGAACTCACCACTCATGGTTGGTTTTGTTGCTTCTCACTGTTTGTTATCAGGGACAACATAAATTTTGGATTTTTTTCTCTGTGTGTGTGCGTGTGAAAAGTCTATAAATCCTTGGAGTTTGGTATTCTTTCTATATATCTGTGTGTGTGAAAAAAAAATCTATAAACCCCTGGAGTTTTGTATTTTTTTCTATGTGTGTGTGAAAAAAATCTATAAACCCCTGGAGTTTTGTATTTTTTCTATGTGTGTGTGTGAAAAATCCCTAAATCCCTGGAGTTTTGTATTTTTCTATGTGTGCGTGTGTGTGAAAAAAAAAAATCTCTATACCCCTGGAGTTTTGTATTTTTTCTATGTGTGTGTGTGTGTGAAAAAAATCTCTAAACCCCTGGAGTTTTGTATTTTTTCTATGTGTGTGTGTGAAAAATCCCTAAATCCCTGGAGTTTTGTATTTTTTCTATGTGTGTAAAAAAAATCTCTAAACCCCTGGAGTTTTGTATTTTTTCTATGTGTGTGTGAAAAAAATCTATAAACTCCTGGAGTTTTGTATTTTTTCTATGTGTGTGTGTAAAAAAAATCTACAAACCCCTGGAGTTTTGTTTGTGTGTCCTCCTCCAGTCATTGGGAAATTTGGGGATATTCCCTTTGTCAGTTCAGGAGTAAAACAGTCTATGCAGTAACCACCAGAAAAGCACTGAAATGCTATTTCAGAAATACTGAAATACTGTTGCTTAAAAGGAACAGGAGCTCTGAACCTCCCTAACAAGGAGTTAAAGGGAAAATCTTGGAAGAGAGATGTGGAGTAACCCCAAGGACTTCACTCCACTCCAAACCCACTGTATTCCCAAAAGGCAACCAGATTAAAACAGGTTTTTGCTTCTCCTCCTGCACAAGGTTCAAGCTGTCAACCTGCCCAAATTCAGTTGTCTCCACCTATTTCAACAGGCAGGTCAGCGAGTTTCTCCACATTTATTAACCAGCCCTTCATCAGAAAACCACAAACTGCAAGATTTCCTTCTTGCCACATCCTTGTGAGCTGAACTGTAACTGTTACTGCTCAAAAAAGGAAAAGTGACGCAGAAATGTTAATTATTTTGAGCACCCTGAATGAACTAATTATAGAAATCACTGCTCAGAGGACCCACCACCTGATCCATGTACAACATCTCCTGTCCAGACGTGCTTCAAACAGCAAAATGTTCACCTAAAACACTGATTTTCTGTTTGTGGAGTCACTCTGGAGTCACAAAGACAGCCAGGACACCTCAAAGTTTCCTCCTCAGCCAGCCCCAAAAAAAAGGACTGTTCTGCTACCACTTTGTGTCCCACTGCCCTTCTCCTGTCCCAGGATCACTCCCAGGGAACACACACCCCACCAGCAGCTCCCAGCAGGCTCCACATCACCTGAACTTGCTCCCAGTTTGCTTGAATTTACAGAGATTTCCTCAGGAATTTGGTACTGAAGAAAAACACCCCACCCCACGCCCCCTGAATATTCCCTGACCAAAGGAATTGCATCACTCAGAGCATTCCTGACCCAAAAGCCTCCCAACCCCACACAGAAACATCCACACAATCCCATCTGCCAAAGGAGCAAAGAGTTCTCAAACCAGGGGGCTGTGCTGAGGGTTCTGACCCAGCATCCAGGCAGGGAATGAATCCACATATCCAAAGGAACACCCCCTGGACTCACCTGGAAGGGGAGATCCATGGCACTGTTTCCAATCTGATTCACATTTGGCAGAGAGCCACCGTAGTACTGGCCACGACTCTGGCCCAGTTGCAAATATTGGGTTTTCTGCAGCTGTAGCTGAAAAGAAAAAAAAAAAGGAGGAGGGAAAATATGATTGGAACTGTTTGAACTGACACAACTGAGAAGGGAAGCCATCCCTAACCAACACACATTCGAGTGTGGATCCCAGGGAATGGTAAACCTCCTCCACACTGCTCTGCTTTCTTGCTCCAGGAAAAGCCCTGGAGAAAGGGCAGAGACAGGTCTGCAAAGAAAAGGCAGAGAGGCTTTCAAAGAAAACCCCAAAGGAAAAACAAACCACCAGGAGTTCCTCACTGGACAGGGAAACATGGAAATGAAGGCGATGGTCTGCAAAGTGTCACTAAGTTACAGGTGGACAACAGTGCACACATTTCTCTGATGTTCAAACTCTCCCTAGAAAACTCAAACACCCTTTTATTCCCAGAATTCTCCCTGGAAGACACCAATTTCCAGCTACACAGACAGTTCCAATCTCTGCTCCAGCTGAGGGACTGAACTGATCCCCAATTTAGGAGATGACTCGTGGAGATGAAACCTCTCCATGGACCACAGAATTATTCAGGTTGGAAAACACTCCCAAGATCATGTCCAGCCATGACCAGGAGCTCTCAAAAGCCTCAACTATTCAAGCAGGACACCAGTCACTAAGTGGCTGATGGGTTTTTTCCTTCCCAAGAGGGCAGATCTTCAAGGTCCCTCCAACCCAAGCCCTTCTTGGCTGGTGTGATTTTCAGAGCTGCTTTCCCCCTCAGCCCCAAGCCTTAGGAAACATTCCCAGTGTGAAGTATCCCAAGTGGCTCAGGAACATCCCACCTCAGGAGCAGGAAAAGCCCCCCCTCAGTGCTTTCAGTGTGGATTTGCCACACAAATCCAAGCCAGCGAGACGTGGAAGGAAGAGAAACACTGTGCTGGTCTCACTGAATGAGTCACAGCCCCTCCAGCTCGGAGCTGCAGAGCACAAAAAGCACAATATCAGAACTAGCTGTGCTTTTTCCCTGGCCCCTGCATATGTTTTTGTTGTCAAAAAAAAAAAAAAAACAACAAAAAAAAGGCTTGTTTGGGATTTGGGCCAAACGTTGAAGTAACTATTTCAACAGGTGTTGGTTTCCTTTCAAGCAGCTCTGAAAGGCACCCGGGGAGGAAGGGGGGGGCTTGATGTTTTTTTAATATTTTGGCTTCCCCTCGCTCTGTACCCACCTCAAAGCACCCCAGGACAGGGGAGGTCACGACCATTTGTCTTCCTGCTGCACTTTAACTTGGAAATGAGGGAACAAGAGGGCCGGGGAACCGAGAGGAGCCCGGGAAATGGCTCTGCTGGCCCATCAATTTTAGCAACTCTCCCTCCCATAAACACTGGGGGGGTTGTGTGCCAGAACCCAGAGAGCTGATGGCTGTTATTGCTCTCATCCATCACGACACCGGGGCCAGGGGGGGTGTGTTTGCTCCTCTCCTGCCTTCCAGGAGCCGCTTATTGGAGCCCATCAACAACTGCCACTTGCAATCTGGGAAGATCAAGTGTGAGGTGTCCTGAGCAACTTCTGGGGAAAAAAAAAAACACCAAAAAAAGAAAAAAAAAAGGCATTTTTAAATGTTACAGAGCCCCTCCTGTCACTCTGACAGGAAACCTCGAGGCAAATCAGTTCGTGTTTGCCTTTCTCAGCGAAAAAAGAGAGTCCAGATCTCGTGGTGGTGCTTTGATGTGATGGGAGGGAGCTGAGCACGGGGGAAAGCAGCTCTGGAAATCACACCACCCAAGAAGGGCTTGGGTTGGAAGGACCTTAAAGATCAACCACCCTCACTAGAGGAGGTTGCTCCTTGGGCAACCCCAGGGGTGGGGCGGCCGCAGCTTCTCCGGGCAAACTTTTCCAGGGTTTCCCACCGCCAGGAAAACAAGATGTTGTGACTGAAGTGACCCTTCATTCTCCTCTCCAACCACCTCGTGAGATGGATCCAGTCACTGCACAACTGGAGGGTTTAGGAAGGGGTTGATTTTCAAAGAAAATCAACCAAAAAAAAAGCCTTTTCCGAACAGAAAAATTCCGGTTCCTCTCCAAATGTTAACGAGCCTCCCGAGGACTCCCCTGCTCTCTCCTGGGGTTGGATTCAATCAGTGCAACTTGGATTCCCTGTGAATTCAGATACTGGAGGGTGATAAGGAATTACTTAGTGTTCTCCAGGTTTATTAATTTCTTGAACCATGAGAACTCGGTGACTCTGCATCACAGCTCTGCCATTTCTGGGTTACGTGGCCAAGAAAACAGCTCCTTGACAGCTGAAAATGCTGCTAAATATTCCAGCCCTTTCCCAAGGAAGCTTTTGGTAAGGAAACAGCTTTTGCTTGTTAAACCACTTGATTTCTGCTTGGCTTTCTTGTTCAGAAAAAAATGTTTCCCAAACGACAGATCCAAACTGAATCTGTGATTCTCCCTCCACCGGCGTTTCTCTTACTCAAAATCCTCATTTTTTTTTCTTTAAAATCCAATTTAACCATTAAAAATCTTTTATGTGAGCATTTGTATAACCACCTCAATTTTTCCCTTTGGGTTCAGGTTTGCTGGACACACAGATGTGTTGGTAGGGAGAGATTCAAGTTATACAATTTAAAAAAATAAAAAACACAAGAAAGGAACACATCCCTAAATCCAAACCCAGCTTTCCTCCAGCCTTTCTGAGCGTCCAAAACACGCAGATGGGAACCAAAGGGAGAATTTATTAAAAAAACTCAACACTTCAACTCAGAGAAATTCTTCACAAAAGGATTCTGGGCCAATTTACAAAACCTGTGGCCAGAACTCAGGTGGAAAATTTGGTAAGTCAACCCAAAGCCACTACAAATGTCTCTTTTTAAAATGCTTCAAAATTGGATTCCCATCATAATGAAAGGGTGGAGTGTCCGTTTGATAGAACCCCAGATACCTGATGACTACAGGAAGCCAGATTTCGGTGATAAGGGTTCTTTTGCTGCCTTGCAGTTTCCACACCAAGCTTTTCTTCTGAATTTTACCTTTTCCCCTCACCAAACCCTCTCCCCTCAGCACACCCAGCGTCAGATTAACATCAGAAAAGTATTATTCCAGCTTAATTGGGAATTAAATTCCGTTTAAAGGATTAACTGGAAGTTTCAGAGGCTGCATTAAAGGTAAATCCTGTTGTTCTAATCAGTTCAAAGTTTTCCCCCCACACTTGGACACTGCCTGGAAATTCTCAGGGAGGTTTTCACCCCGAGCACCCACAGGGGCAGGACCTGCCACAGACAGGAATCCTCATGCCTGGAGTTTTGAAATGGGTTGGGATTGATCTCAGAAGGGGAATTTTTGATGTTACACTGAACAGGAACACCCCAGGCCAAGCTGTGCCTCCCCAAACCCCTGGTCTGGGTTCCTTCTGAGAGGTGAAACCAAACACCAAGTCAAACAAACCCTCAGGACGAGGCACTTGCTGGTGGAATCCCTGGGGAATTGTTTTCTTCTCTCCCCATTCACAGTCCTCACGTTGATAAGAAAAGCAAACAGAGCCTTAAAAAAAAAAGAAAAAAGGGACCTTCACATGGACCTAATGAATCACATAATTTTGATTTAGTGGTGAGGCAGCCTCGAGCCACAAATCACCTCATTAACCCTGTAACTGTCACTTAAAATAGTTCTTTAAGTTGCCAAAAATTCTCCAACAGTTAGAAACTCTGACAACCAGGAGTTTGGCTCCTCCTTCCCCTCAAGTGAACCCTTCCCTGTTAATATTCCAAAGTTCATGCCAAAATGTGAATTTTAAATGCTGGGCACTCGCTACTCCAACAGTTCCTAAAATTAATATACATTAAAATAACTGCTCATGTGTTAAACCACCACGAAAACTGTCTGGGTTTGTTTAATTAAACGAGGAAGGAATCACAAATCAATAAGAGAGAGAATCCCAGTAAGGCAAGGAAAGGAAAATCTCAGTGTTGGCCACAAGTTCATTAATTACAGCAGGTTTTCAGACACAATCTTATTAAAGATGGGCTTAAAATGAGGATCAATAATGAGGAGACACGGAGTTATGAGCAGAGAACAAGTTTCACAAGCAGAGGATGCAGTTTTGGAGCTATGTGATAAATTAATTAAAGATATCCTGCTGCTCACAGAGAGGAGATGAATGAGGACTTTTGGAATGCCTGACTTTTTAATCTATATAATGCTTTTACAGCTGATAAGTGAATGCTGATTGTTTTTACACTTTTGCCCTGGTTTTGACCATTTACTGCAAATAATTAAAAACACTTCCACTATTTACATTTTACTGATTAAAACTCCCATGCACCCAGTTGAACAAAGAGATGGATTTGCAACTTGAGCCTTCTATTTTAATTTTCCAAGTCATTAAAAGTTAACACTGGGCAATGCAATAACATCAATACTTTCCCTTTCACCCAAGCAGGTGCATCTTAGATAATTATATAATATATATAATTATATATATAATATATATATAATTATATGTATTATATAATTATATAATATATATAATTCTATAAGTGTATTATTGTATAGATTGTGTAGATTGTATATAACAGTTTTATCTTCAATCCAGAAAACACCCTGAAATGGGGGAAATAATCCTTATGGTGTAAACCCACAGTGCCTTCCAGGGTATTTAATGCTCCTCTGCCAAAGGAAAAAGGCACAATATCAGGAAGTTGCAGTTCAAGTTCTTTGATAAAAGACACCAATTCTGAGCACAGAGGGAGATAAAACATCTCTGGAATTCCAGAGGTGAGGAGATAAAAAGAAGGGAGCTGTGAAATCCCTGTTCCTCCCTGAGTGACACTGGGCTTTTCTCTGGGAATAATCACCCATCCATGGCAAGGAGGAAGGGAAGGTGGCACAGGGGGGGAATTCTGGGATGGAAGGAGCACAGGCAGCTCCTTCACCCCCACCCCAGCTAAGGGAGGAGACTCCACAGCCTCCTTTATCCCGGAGAAAGAGAGAGGAGCCCTCGTGTTCCTCCCTCTGTCACACTCAGGAAGAAAGGCCCTGGAGCCAGATTTCTAAAGTCACTTATTTCCTGCAGTTCCAAGCCCTGCTCCAAGAGCAGCAGAGGATCCAAAAGCACAGCTGTTCCTCCCAGGAAGGCGGGGAGAGGAAATGAAGGCTGAGGTTGAGAGGAAAGGTATAATCCACAGTGATAGCAGCTGCTCTGCCTGGCTCACTTGGGAGTTCAACTATTCCAGCAGCAGCTTTTGTAACAGAACGTTTTGCAAGGGTTTGCAGGGTTTTTGGGGATGTCAGTGGTGTTTTCATTTTCCTAAAAGTGGAGGTTTGAACACAAGTGCCTCTGCCAACCACTTTCTGGCCTCCCCTGGGTGTCCTGGAGCAAAGGAGATGGCAGGGAAAGGGCCAACCAAGCCAGGACAGGAAGCCAAATGTCTCCTACAAACTAAGTGAAAATTACCCCGGAAAAAAAAAAAATATGCAGACATATGGTATGAACTGGATGTGACCCCCCAGGCCCAGAACTGCTACATCATTGTTTACTCCTCCATCCCCACCACTGTCATCCCAGTCACTCTCAAGTATTTGTTCCATTATCCCATCGCCCTGTCAGGACACAAACAGGACTCTCAGGCCAGCCAAAGGCAGCCAGTAAGAACAAAAATGCAGGAAAAGGCCAAAAAAAAAAAGCATTTCTGTTTCTTTTTTTCATTATTTTTTTTTTTTTTTAGGGAAGGAAGCTGTTGTAATACATTGGAATTTAGCAGCCACAAAAGAGCAACAGCTTTGTTTCTGCCACGCTGAAACACTCCACAAGCAGCTCCTTCCTCAGAGCAAACACGAGGCCAGCCCTGCTCCTGATTCCCACCAGGATGCTCCAGCACACTCCCCAATGCACTGCTCGAGGGCTGGAGTGGTAAAACACCCAAATTTGCTCCAAAACTTCAGGGATTAACACCAAAAAGGGAGCAGAGGCAAAGGGATTCTGCTGCAGCCTGGGAGTGTCCCAGCTCACACGGGCCCAGCACTGGGGCTCACTGGAGGGAGGGGGAAGCAGAATCCTGCTCTTCCATCTCACAGAGCGGGGAAGGAAACAGGAGCTCCCTCCAGGTGCCATGAAAAAACAAACTGGGAATCTGAAGAAGGGCTTTTCATCATTAAGAGCAATGCAAACTGCCAGGCAGGGGCGAGGGGGCAGCCAGGCAGCTGACTTGGGACTTGATAAATCTGATTAGTGAAAGGTTACCTGATAGCACTGCTTGCATCCTGCAGTTCCAGTCACTTACCAGGAAAATCCCGAGCTCTCCAAGGCTGGAACACCTGCAGGAGGCCCCTGCAGCTGCAAAAAAGCCTCTCTGAAATGAGGCAAATCTGACTATTCAGTGCTTTGACAAGGAGGAAGGAGATGATGGAGTAAGTCCTTATCCCGGTCTCCACCGTGATGCCAGGCAGCTGAGGAAGGCATCCCTATTCCGAGGTTGGCTTGGGACTGGCTAAAACCATGGAATTTTGGCAGGTAGCACATCCATGAAGCAGAGAGGTGGGAGGCAAGGACCATTTTTGAGGGGCAGCCCTATCCCGGGCTCCTCCTCGGTCACTTGGGTGGCCCGTGGAGCAGAGAACGGGAGAAAAAGCAAACCCAAAAAAGCTGAGCCAGCCCTGACCACCCTCCCCCCAGAGCTGAGGTGCAACAGGTCACTGCTCCAACCCAACCCTAGAGAAACCTGTCCCAGAAACACCGAGTTGGAAGGGACCCACCGGGATCCTCGAGTCCGACTCCTGGCCCTGCCCAGGACACCCCACACGGATCACAGCGAGTCCCAGCTGCACCACAACCACACTTTGCCAAAAGCATTACAGGGCAGGCAAATAAATCTCATTCATAAGAGCTGAGACAAGTATTGATCAGCAAAGCTGAGCAGGAATCATCTGAGGCCCGGCCAAGCCGCGAGCGCTGCACTTTTAGCACTCCAAGAGAGCCAATTATTACTCACGAGTTCATGTTTTCTTCACCTTCCTGCTGAAGAGATTATTTAAGACCTCAAATCACTTAACTGGATTGTTTTGTCCCGTTATGAGTCATCTACAAATTCCAAGGCCCCATTAGATTCTCCTGCAGGAGCTGCGAGCAACTCCCCAGACGCCTCGGCCATAAAACCGTGAGGAAACGGGGTTATAAAACTCGCACACAGGCCTGGCCCTCTCCCCCCAGAGGGCTCCAAAATTCATGTGAAAGTGCAAAGATCTCACACCCCAACAGACACTTCATATTCACAAACCACCTCAAATCCACGCTGCACTCAAATCCCAAACCCTTTCATGGTTGGGAACCCAAAGAAAACAAAGCGGAATGTGGGATTTTAGCGGAGAAGGAGGAGGGCTGAAGGGAGAAGGGAACAGCATTTAATGCTGCAGTTGTTTCTTGTTATTTATTTCTGGTTTATTTCTTTTCTGTTCTATTCTGAGCACTTCTTCACACATTAACTGCATTTAACTTCCTCCCAGAAATTAATTAACATGGACTGTCTGGGGGTCCGAGGGCGAAGCATCAGCGAGAACACACCTTGCAGAATTCCAATAAATCAATCGAGCACTAATTAGAAAGACCCAAAACTTAATGCACAGGCTGTGGCTCCGTGTTTGAAAACACTTTGCTATTTCTGGTGAACAAAGGTTTACTGTTTAAAACTTAACAGTCACAACTGAGTAGCAAGTAAAAACAGGATACAGCAAACTGGAGCCTTAAAATAGTGACTATTCTTCCGAGTTGTGCTCTATCGCCGGGCAGGGAGCCAAGCAAAGCTACAACAGGCACCAAACCTGATTTCACTGCTTTCAAAAACAAACCCGAGCCCGTGGCAGCTCAGCAAGTGCCACCCTTGCTTTTCTGCAAGATTTCAGCCCAGGGAGCTGTGGGTGCTGCTGATAATTCAGTGTAATCCAGCACGGGGGCCCCGCGCTCGGAGCTCGGTTATTATTTGATATCTAGAAGGCAAAGAGTTCTTTTTGTTGTATTTAGGGGTGGCCTGACACCCTCCAAAATCTGTTTGTTTTTATGGTCATTATTAGCTAGCAGTGTGGTTTTAAAGGAAACAGTCCTTTTGAGCAGGCAATGCAATAACATCGATGGACAACGGCGGAAAACCAACGTCCAGCTCCAACCAAAAGTTCCTAAGCCATCCCCATTCCTCCCATTGAAATGCCTCAGAAAAGCTGAAATAAAAGCAGAGATGCCCTCATTAAGCAAGATAAAAATAGCTTTTATGTTCCATTTTTTATTTTTAGCTAAAGAATGAAAATTCAGTTATGTAACCCTACAAGTTTCGTAAATTGGGAGCCGAGCAGGGCATGTTTGGTGCTCTTTGGGGTTTATTAGTAACGAGAGAGCACCTAAATCTGCACTGAGAGTGGCCACGAGCTCCAGGAAACTGCAGCTTTGAAGATGAGGCATCAGACAAATCCTCCAGGTATCAAAAATATCTGCCATGAGAGCCCGAATTCTTCGAATGCAGGAGGCTCGTTCAGCACAATCATCTCTCCCTGCACCAGAGGAAAATCTAATTACAAGGAGAAGGTCAATAAGACATTTCAGTCGGAGCTGCCTGCTGGAAACTTGGGCAAGATTGAAGATATGAAATAAATATTAAATCAGGTATTATGGATCCCTCTTCCCTCACTTAGTGGAGGGGCAACAGGGCAGGTACAAACCCAGTCCCACCACTCCAACCAGTGGCTGCTGACTGGATGCCAGGAATACAATCTACACTGAGACTCTGCAAGGAATAAAAAGGTGAGAAGTCAGTCTTATGGAACAATCTCTGTCTTCCCTTCTCCCACTGAGGTTTTTTTATTGCTTTAATCCAGCTTATGGACGTTGAAATATCACTTCAAGGCTCCAGAGCTGGGGAAAAAATCTCCTGCACAGCTTCACGTGCTGCTTCTGCAACGGGGCTGAAGAGGCCCCAGCGTGTCACCAATCCACTGTCTGAGCTGGGAGCTATCACCATCTGCCTGGAAATTCATATATTTCGGGATATCAACTCAAATTCCCTCCCCTCCGAGACCGGGGCCGTCCAAGGAAAATAATATTCACATAAATAGTAATAGCTGGGTATCAAAACTAATTGAAAACTCATCTGGCAGAGCTGCATCTGCCGTTAACACATCGTGCTGTGAGTAACCCCAGCGAGAACACCAGCGAGGAGCCCAGCAGGGACAGCACTGAGGAGATTTTCCCAATCATCAGGACAAGTGAGAGACCAGGCAAGGAAGCAAAACACACTCTGAGAAAATCTGCCTGTAAAACACAGACTTTGAGAACGAGGGTTGCAAAGTGCTGGAGGATTATTACTGCAGCCTGAAGCTGCAGCACTTCATCCTCCCCCACTTCATTATTTAAGACCCGTTTTTGGTGGGTGTGTGTTGTTGTTGTTTTGTTGCAGAGGATTGTTCTGGTACAAGGGGGAGAATTTTCAGTTCCCGAGAAATAATTTGCAAAACAAAGGCTATTATCAACACTCAGTTAAAACTTGGTGATTTATAAGGTCCCGATGACATCAGGCCAAAACATCCCTGGTTGATAAACAGGGGCTTCTGCAAAGCAGATGGAGATCCTCATGGAGATCTTATTCCTGGAAATCACCTCCAGCAGCACCAAAGGCCAAGCATTTCAAACAAACCAGAGCAACATTTCAGATATTAACTCCAAGGCACTGTCAGAGACACTGATTTAGCTGATGAGTTTAATAAAGGCTCACAACTCCAGCTGCCACCTCAAGCTCACACCATCATAGGATGGTTTGGGTGGGAAGGGATCTTAATGATAATCCAGTGCCACCCCCTGCCACGGGCAGGGACACCTTCCACTGTCCCAGGTTGCTCCAACCTGGCCTTGGACACTCCCAGGGATGGGGCACCAAAGCCTTTGGGACCACATTTTGTTTAGCAAAGTGTGAGGGCTTTAGGACCAAAAGGGAAGCAGCACCGAGGTCACGACCGGCTGCTGTCACAAAATGAACGCTGCTGCAAGCACCTGCTCCCCAAAAATCCACCAGATTTTTGGCAGTTTGCATCTCTTCACTCACTCACTCCAACCCCTCAGTGACCACACGCCCTCAGCAGCACGGTCACAGCTCCTCCAGCACAGCTACAAAAACCCCGGGGTAAAACTCCAGCCACCACAACCAGGACCGTGCCTTTAAACCAGAAAAGCTGCTTTTCTTTCCTCTTTTTTTTAAAAAAGGTACAGTATTACTTTTGCTGAAAAGCACCCTGAAGTCGACTTGAGTTTCAGAGCCTGCATTAGGCACAGAAATATCGATGCCAGCCTGGACCAGCCCATTAGGGAGGGATCGATGCTGGCGGGGACAGCGAAACCACCCCAGTGCTGCCCAAGGAAAGGCTCCTTTGCAGTCAGAGATGGAGGGTGGAGAACAGGGATAAATATTTAGCCCTGAAGACATGCTGGTTAAATCCCTATTGATCAGAGGATGTCCACTTGTTGCCAGATTGGGATTTGATTCCCGCTCCGATGAAAGCGCTCGGTAACCCTCGATGATTTCACAGTCAGACAATCAAGGAATGGTTTGGGTTGGAAGGACCTCAAAGATTGTCTGATTCCACCCCCTGCCCTGGGCAGGGACACCTCCCACGAGCCCAGGTTGCTCCAACCTGGCCTTGGACACCTCCAGGGATGGGGCAGCCACAGCTTCTCTGCCCAACCTGTGCCAGGGCCTCCCCCCCTCCCAGGGAGGAATTTCCCATGGAAAACTCACACCCCTCATCCGAGCAGGAAGTTCCCCGGGTTAAAGCGGCCTCCAAACACCCCAACCCCTCAGTCTGGGTTAATATGGTCGATCCCTGCTGTCCCCCCCACGTGGCTCAGGAGGGAAAGCTCCCACTGGAATGTTCACTGTGCTGCTGCCTCGATATTCCTGAAGTGCAGTCGAGGCTTTCTAACAAAAATCAATGCCATTGATAAATTGATTATAAACCCGGCGACAAATGGGTAGCACAGGAAGCAGCAGTTGAGTGAACAGCACATTTCCACGAGCTTTGTTTCCAACCCAGTACAGGTGATGCAGGACGGTGAGACAAGAATAAAAATGCAGTTTATGTGACAAAGAATTTAAATAAGAAATCACGCCACCGAGAAACCAAACTGCAGCTAAAAATGGTTTGCCTTCACACAGTCACCTTCTGGGCTTTCCAGGCCTCAGGGGTTTCCCCCTCTTTTTTTTTTTTGAGCTCTGAAGAACAGCCCTTTTCCATTCTACCTGAAGATAGTTTGCCCCCCCAGGCCACATTTTTTCAATACCAGATATTCTTGAAAAGTACTTTAAGAACAGTTCCTGTTGCACCCTTTTGTGGTGGGATGTTTTCCTCATGCAGAGATGGCTCGTTCACCTCTGCCCTGCTGATACCAGCCTGTAATTCAGATTAACACAGCACCAGCACCCTGCTCACTGATGGGTTTTGTCACCTCTGGAACTTCTAGAGAAGCTCTGCAGCTCCTGGCACTCAAAGACATCAGTGTACAAAATTCAACCGGTGACTAGAAAACCAAGAAAATCAGCCCCCAGACCAAAAAGTTTTCAGGGTGGTGACCACAGGCCCAGCTCAGCTCTGCATGAACAGCTTGTTTCGAGGGAAAACCCCACACCAGCCCCAAAGGGTTGGAAGAACTGACTGTACATCACCCTGAGAACGGCTTCTCTTACTAAATGAGTACCTTCTATAAATGCAAATTACTCCACACTCCAGTGCTGGCGCTGAATAAAACCGAGAGGCAGCACCCGGAGCAGAGTTCCACACGTTCACCCTGAGAATTCCAAGGAAACACGGAGATGCAGCAGTTGTACAATCACTCTCACGTGCCTACAGACCCCTCTCAGCTTTGCTACATCATTAAAACCGACAGATTTGGCCACTGCACAGAGAAAGACTTTGTCCGGAGCTGCAGCAGCTGCAGTGCGTGGGAGGGAGGGGATAATCATGAAAAAAAAGGCATTGTCTCCTTAAAAAAAATTAAAAATAAATATAAAAACCACAACGAAACCTGCCTGGGTTTCCCAGAAGAAACCTTGCCCTGCTCTCTCAAGTGTGTGAGTTCCCCAGCAGGGCAGATCAGAGCTGGCTCCGTGTTTACCTTGGACAGCTCAGCCCGGCCCAGGGTTGCACAAGAACAGGGATCCTTTGTGCCCCGTGGGTCCCTCACCTCTGCCTTCCCTGCCCGAGCTACAACCATTCCTTCAAAGAATCAGGACACTGCACATCCCCCCTGCAGCACCTTCAGTGTTGTTCTCACCCAAGGCTGGTGGTTGTGGCACGTGGGGCATCTTTGGTGGCTTGGAAACAACTGCTTTGGTTCTTGGGTGACAGGATGTCAACACAGGACAAGGGGAACGGCCTCGAGCTGGGCCAGGGGAGGGTCAGGCTGGACATCAGGAGGAATTTCCTCATGGAAAGGGTGCTCAGGCACTGGAAGGGGCTGCCCAGGGAGGTTTGGAGTGCCCAGCCCTGGAGGTGTCCAAGGAACCCCCGGATGTGGCCCTCAGTGCTCTGGGCTGGGGGACAAGGTGGGGATGGGGCACAGGGTGGACTCTGTGGTCCTGGAGGGCTTTTCCAGCCTCAGGGATTCTGGGATTCATCAGAGCCATCAGGGGACGGTCACAGATAAAGCCTAACCCACCTATTTCTTGGTCTGGAAACTCGGGATCCAAACCCTGTGCCTGGGAAAGTTCAAACACACCATCTGGGTTTGACAAATCACCATTTCTGATTTGAGAGAAACTCACTATTAACTTGAATTTCCAACTGCAAGCATCGACCTCCGTGCTCGGAGGGCTCAGCCCTGATGGTGATGCATCTCTTTAATATCCCTCAGACATTCAAAACCACCATTACGTCGTCAGGAATTTCTTTTTTATCAAATTATTTAATAAAAACCCCGCTGGAGACATTAGGAGCCACTGTGGCTCTGTATCATCATCATCACCATCATCATTAGTGTTTCTCATTTTTAAAAGCAGATTAGCATTCCTGATTTAACTAAGCTTTTAAATACTGTTTTGCATATTATCTACATCTAAGGATGAGCTGGGGGTGTACAAAGAGATATTCTGATCTCTTCCCCAACCAGCAGGAACAAGTAAATGAGTAACTGTCTCATCTGTAAGTACAAATTTCACTGCAGGGGGCCACGTGTGTGTTTTACACACACAAACACAAAACTGCAGCCTTTTCCTTTATTTTTATTTCATTCCACTTCGGTCAAATGGCCACCTGTGCCATCACAACACATTCCACTTGGGAAAACCCGGCTAAAAGTAGGATTTTGTATTTAAAACAGCCCAGGTTTAAAATATGAACGTGGAGTTTTTACTTCACGCAGGTTTTCAAGAACTCACCAAAACACAACTTTTGGTAACGACGAAAGACACACAAGCAAACGTTTTTGTTTGCAAAACATGTTTCCAATTTGATTTTAATTCCCTGTTTTCATTCCAGGGCAGGTGGGGCTGGGAGACAGCCACCTCCACTTTGGAGGAGCTTTTTGGAGTCTGGGGGGACAAAGGGGGTCTTTTTTTTCCCAAGGTAAGACTGCAAGGCCCATCAGAGGGAGCTCAAACACAGCTCCCACTGAAAGCTCTCGAAATTAAGTGATTTTAACTATGGATTTAAAAAAAAATAACCAATCCTGGAAAGCTGTGAAAATCACCAACTGAACAAGAACCACCCTTAAAATGCAGGTCACAAATTGTCTTTAAAAATCTTACATTTTTCAGCATTTCAAGAGCCACACATGGAAGAGCTCGAGCACTCTCTTCGTTAGCTGCACGTTAATGTTTTGTTAATTACGATTTTAAAGGGCAGCAACAGCCTGGTGTGAGTAAATAGATGCATCAAGCACCACTGGGGCTGAGTTACACCAGGAACTGAGAGTAAACAAGCCCAGAAATCAGTCCTGAAATCCTAAGCTTCACATGAGGAGAAAAAAAAAAAAAAGCAAGGAGCAGAACCACAAACAAAATACAGGAGTCAATGTCACGTAGGGAAAAAAAAAACCACCAAAAAAAAAAAAATCACTCCCCCTCTCCTCACCCACTTTGTTACTATGGGACTGGCAGAAAGCTCTGGATTATAAACACCAAGGTCCCACTCACAAGACAATTAAGCAGCTCCAGAGCTTCCATCGACCACCCACCTCCGCGCTCTGCGCAAGGTCTGCGCCTCCCAGGGAAGCTGGAATGCCAGAAATCCCCTGTGCCAGCTGAAAAACAGCCCTTTGGGGCTCCACAGAACGGGGGCCCCCTCTGCAAACCAAAGCTGGGGCTTTTTCCAAGGAATTCTTATTTATTTTGTCCCCCCCTAACTGGGGTGAGGGCAGGGAAGGAGGGGTTAATGCCACGCTCAGGATTGTCCTGGGCAGGAAAGAGGGATCAGGACTTAAAAATCCCACATGGGCAGGAAAGATGGATCAGGACTTAAAAATCCCACATGGACCCGAGAGTGGGAATAGGGGGGAGATGAGCAAGACAGAAAGGGAGCTCAGAAACAGCGTGTGCAGGCACAAGAGATGGAGGAACAGTAAATTTCTGCCTCTGCTCCGACCAGTAACCAACAATAAACCAGACAAGATGGTAAACATTGCAAAAAGACAATTACTAATAATGAAAAGGCAGCAGAGATTTTGGGCCACTTCCACCGACTGAGTAAGGCGTTTTCAAACTGACAGCAAAGTGCTGGTTGCCAAATGAAAATGAGAGCAAACAGCAAAGTTGTGCTTAACCCCTTTCTGCTTTTATGCTGCATTTTAAACCCAGATGAAATCATGGAATTTAGAAGAAAAAGCCTACAAAGGAGACATTTTACTCAGCTCTTTTGGTCAGTGTTTCCATCACTTCAGTACCCAGAATCCTCAGAAAAGTTATTCATCTTGGGTCCTTTCCTCAAAACCAGGTTCTTGAAAGCATGATGGGTTTCCATGTGCAAAACCCAGGTCAGGGGCACTCGGGTTTGGGAGGAACTGAACTGGGATTCTGAGTTATCCTGCAGAAGGTGAATGCTTAATGTGTGAGTTAACTGAAGCACAACCAAGAACTCCCTGAGGAACAGCTCTGGAGTGGCAGCAAGGACTGACCACTAAAGGTGAAATCCCGGGATACTGAGCCAGGCAGGTGTGCAGAGGTGTGAGAAACAGGACAGCTCCAGGCACTGCAAACATCTCCAAATCATCCTCACTCTGCTCCCAGCTAACTCCAACAGGAACTCCAAGAGCATCCTCTGGGAACCACCGACATCCAGGTGAGCGTGAGCTCCGGGTGAGCTCCGGCCTCACACCTTCCCAGGCAGGAGCTGACAGAGGCAGGTGCTTTTCCTTTACACCCAGCCAGCAGCAGAACCAATTCAGAACAAATATTTACCCTCTCCTGACACGGAGGAATAAAAGGAAAACATTCTACCGCAAACCCGACCGCGCGTCCCCGCAAAGCCTCGGCCGCAAGAACAGGATTGTGAATTGTCTTTAAACGGTTAAAAGCCAAAGATGTTGTTGACACGAGCAGGTGAGACGAGAGAGAGAGCGGGCACAGAACAGCCCCGACATCCCAGAAATCTGCACCAGGAGAGGCGTCTCTCGTGCCCGCCGGGGAAAGCGCATTCGTTACGCCGGGAATTTCTGCTGATGGGCTTTTGCGGAGACATCGCAAGCCAGGGGAGGGTTTGGAAGTGCAGCAATTTGCACCTACGACAAGCGGGAGGGGAAGGGGAGCAACGCGAGCGGCACCGAGCCCCGGCAGCCCCACACGGCCGAGGGGGCTCCGTGCCCGCGGCTGGGG
>NW_021940718.1:258010-259211 GCF_001715985.3 Manacus vitellinus
TCCCTGTCCCCATTCCTGTTCCTTTTAACAGAGATAAAGTGGACACTTCATTTTTCAGTGCAACTCTGCCCCTGAAAGGTGCATTTTCCAGTCACCAAGTCCTTGTTCCAGTCACCAAATCCTGTCAGGGCTGAATTATCCTATCGAAGAAATTAGACCCCTGCTCTCCCTTCCACTCTCACCGTTGTGGCCTTGGTTCCGTCAGTTCAACTGACTAACTGAACATTTATAAGCATTTTCCACCCCTGTTATAATTATCCACCACCCCAGGACCAGGATGAGCCACAAAGTCACGTCCTGCCCTCGATTCCAGCTGCCAACCTGCACTTAAAAGTTTATAACAGGGGCTGAGATACCATCAGGGAAAGCAGAGCCGGGACTGACACCATCCCTGGCAGGATTAGCTGCTCCTCCCTCACTCCTGACAGATGTTAATCCAACCACTTCTTGCCTTTTTCACCGGGAATAAACACCCGGCACGCACATCCCGTGAAACCCCCTCTGGCTGTGTACATGAACAGCACATGACCTGCACAATCGGCCTGTCGTGGCTAAAAGCACATAAATCACCGAGATTTAACACGAAGATACCGATTATCCACATTGTTTCTGCTCCAGGGGCGAGACAATGACAAATAAGGGGTTGAGTTATCCTGGATTTCCTCCCGTAGGTGCCGATATCCGACGTCTCCAGGCCCAGCTGCCACTCTGCCTCTTCCACGGCACCACAAGATTAAGTGCCTACGATGGAACTTGATAAATTCTCCCCTCTTGGATCTCCCGAGGTTGGAGAACAGCGAAATCTCCTCTCCTGGTTCCAGGGAAGGGATGCAGATGGCCAGGGGGATGAGGGGAGGGGGGTGTTGCAGCTTCCTCCCTCTAAAAACTCCCTGTTCTTATTGTTTGCCTTTGCAGCTTTATCAGATGGAATTCCAGCCCGACCCCGGGCCCTGCTTCCCTCCTGAAACTCCCCGATTTTACCCCAAACTTCTCTTCAGTGCTGGAATTCCTCAGCCCCTGATTTTACCCCAAACTTCTCTTCAGTGCTGGAATTCCTCAGCCCCCGATTTTACCCCAAACTTCTCTTCAGTGCTGGAATTCCTCAGCCCCCGATTTTACCCCAAACTTCTCTTCAGTGCTGGAATTCCTCAGCCCCTGATTTTACCCCAAACTTCTCTTCAGTGCTGGAATTCCTCAGCCC
>NW_021940718.1:261078-269518 GCF_001715985.3 Manacus vitellinus
TTCCATCCTTACTGGAGCATCACTGGAGGGGATTTCCCAGCAGGAGCTCAGCAAACCCCCGGGTTTTTAGGATGGAGCTGTTTCCCTTTGCCCCCCACAGCCCAATGTCATTCCCACCCCACACAAACAGGGTGTGCAGGTGCTGCCCAGGTTACACCTCTGGGAGGAGATGGGGGGCAAACTTTTGCTGCCAGCACAGCTCCAGGCTCTGCAGGGGCCTCTTGGAGAGCAGCAGAGCCACAGTCACCCACTGGGGCTCTAATTGCTGTCCTGGAAAAGCCTTGGAAGGAAGGGAACAACTTGTTTTTCCCTGTGAGAAGGGGAGGTTCTCCCCTGCTGGAGAGCTGGCTCGGGGTCAGCTTTGATGGTCACTCATGGGACAGCATTTCTGGGTTATTAATGCCACAAAAAAAGGGAAAGATCACGGAAAACACGGAATCCCAGAACCCAAAAAATCCCAGACCCCAGGTTTGGGTTGGAAGGACCTTAAAGGTCACCCAGTCCCACCCCCCTGCCATGGGCAGGGACACCTCCCACTATCCCTTGGATGCTCCTTTCATCCAAGCTGGGCTCGAACACTTCCAGGGATGGGGCAGCCACAGCTTCTCTTGCCCACCTGAGCCAGGGCCTCCCCACCCTCCCAGGGAGGAGTTTCTTCCCAAAATATCCAAGGTAAACCTCTCCTCTGCCAGTTTGATGGGGTCCCTCCTCCTCCCTCCTCCTTCCCCTGGGACAGCGCTGGCCTGGGAGATGGAGAGCACCTCTCCTCAGCCAGGGGTCAAACCTGCCCCCCTTCCCTGGGGCAGGCTCCGATTCCCTCCCTCTGGAACACCAAGCACACACTTCTGGCAGCAGGAACTTCTCCCTCACCTTTGAAACCCCGGGAGAGTGAAAATCCCGGTGCTGGGACTCGGGACTCGCCCAGGGCACCTCGGGGCAAACTCCTCCCTCCCAAACCTCGGCGAAATCCAAACATTCCTTCTAAATCCCGTTGTAAAACCACTGCCCCCGAGGCACTGACAGCTGAATGCCAGCACTGATACTGCCAGGGAGCAAATCTGCACCCCTGAGGAGGATCAGGACCCCGGGCCAGGGGGAAAAGGAAGGGGGCTGCATTCAAAGCTAATAATTGTCAACTTTGCAGCCCCAGATTAGCAGCCTGATGGCAAACATGAGATAACCACGGGTAAAACACTCCTTAGGTCATTTTTCAGCGTTGTGACTGACAGCCACCGAGGACAGCAAGGGATAAATTCTGCCCTGGCTGCTCCAGAGTTAACCTGGTGCAGCTCCAGTGGCTCCCAAGGCCCTGCTCCAGCTCCAGCTCGGGGCAGCCAGCACAGCCTGGCTGGCAGCCTGCACAAACAACCAAAAAAGTCAAGATTTTCAGATGTTAAGAAGCCACATAAACTAGTTCTAGCTAATTACAGGGGCCTGGGTGTGAAACAGCAACTGCAAAGCCTCAGGGACCGAGCCAAGGAGCTTTGATTTCTCTCTACAGCTTAGAAAAACCTCCTGAAAACTTCTGCTCCAACAGCTTTTCTGCTTTCCTAGAATCCCAGGATGGTTTGGGTGGGAAGGGACCTTAAAGCTCATCCAGTGCCACAGGGACACCTCCCACTATCCCAGGTTGCTCCAACCTGGCCTTGGACACTTCCAGGGATGGGACACCCTCCACTTCATCCTCAGCCTTTGTCTCAGAGCCTGAGGCTGAGCTGAGGCTGCACAGCTGAACCAGCAGCTGTTTCCCAGCAGAAAGCTCATTTTGGGTTGGGTTTTGTGGAATATTCGGGGTTGGAGCAGCTGGAATTGTACCTGCCCCCCCCACACAAACTTCAAAACTTCTCTGGGAGGCTCCCCAGAGTTGAAATATTGAACTGAAAAGTGCCAAGTGTCTGTTCCTGAAGTTCAGTTGTTGGGTTGGAATGAGAAACAACAGTTCTGGAGGCTGTGGGATGAATCTGTGCCTACTCACCATTAAAATGCAGAGTGGAATCGAAGCTGTCTGTGTAAAAAAAAAAAAAATCCCTCGAAGGGGAGATATTTGTGTGATGTTTATATGATCCCAGGTGAAATTCAGGAGAGCTGAGCCTTCCTTGGAAGGCAAGACCAGCCAGCTCTGCTCCCTCTCTCTCCTGACGTGCCAACACGCCCAGACTGTGAATTTATCCAGCCACATCCACTTTTCCTGCTCCTTCAGCCACAAGTGATGAAATCCCATTCATTTGTGCAAGCAACTGGAAGATTTATTGTAAATAAAGTTCTGCACATTACACAACTGGCTAAAAATCATAATTAGAGCTGCACTGGGGAACATGTTTTATTTATTCTGACAGTAGTCTGGCTCCAATAATCCTTCCGTGATGAATGTCCCGAAAGTTTGCGGAGTTTCAGCAACTCCAGACCTTATCAGAGACATGGAAGTTGGGAATGCCTGACAGGGTTTGATGTGGCTTCTTGAGGTCCCTCACAGTTGTGTTCCACAGCAGGGTTTTTAAATCAGCTCCAGGGGCCTGGGAGCTGCTGTGGGAGCGTCTTCGCTCCCTGTGAACCAAAGGCAGGGAAGTTTTTCCGCTGCTGTTACAACTTCCAGGGGCTGCAGCACGAGAGCTGGGCCATGTCTGGGTGAATTATCCAGGTTCTGGGATAGGGAGAAGTGACAGTGGGATTGGGAGCCGACAGACCCTCTGGAAAAGGGTCAGTGACACCATTAATAGGATGCAGACATTCCCAATCTCGAGCTGCTCTGCACCCTGCCAAGAGTTTTCCAGGGCTTCCTTTCTAGTTTTAAGCACAGTTTCAGGCCCATAAAACATCAGAGAAGACAGGAGTTATTATCCCAGCCCTGACAGGAGTCCCAGGGGGGACACAGCTCTGCCTGCTCCCCACCTGCTCGAGGGCATTTCCAAATGCACCAACTCAGCTGCACCCCCAGAACGTTTATTGCTGCTCTGAGACCCATAAATGACTCCGAGTGCAGTCAAACATTTATCTGGCTTTGCTCATTCCTGAGGAAAAGAGGAGCCCAGTCCACTTGCTCTCCGAGTGGGGCATCCTGGGAAGTGTTTTCCCCCATCACATGGGAAGACCCTCCCCGAGCAGTCAAATTGTTGGATCAGCAAAAGCATCAAACCCATTTATTGTCAGAGGAACAGAGAGGGGTTTTTTGCCCAGAGCCACAACTCCAGCCCTCCCAGGGGTCAACCCAAATTTACTGTCCCAAATATTTATCATCTGCAAATGTTTTAGCCCCTGCTAAATTTAGAGCAGCAGGAATATTTCTGGCTGACTCGGTGAAAAACAATTATTTACGTTGCTATAAAAAGAACGTCCCAGCGACGAAGAGCTGCGGTGCCCCAAGACCCAGAGAGTCCCAGATCCTGTTCCCAGCTCCTGCTCTGCAGTGCCAGGGAGCAGGGATGTGAATCCCAGGCATGTGTGTATTAAATCCAGTTCCAGAAGGGCTTTGTGTGTCCTCCCATTGCAAAGCCACGGGAATGGACACTCAGCTTACATTTATTTTTGCAAGGTTAACCTTAAAAGTGAGGCCAAACGTGCTTTTCCATATTTTTTTCAAGGATTCTTCTCTTCCTCCCTTTGCCCCCAACACACACACACGTACCTGAGAAGCCTGGAGTGAGGAATAAAGCTCAGCTCCCTCGGGAAGAGATGCCAGGGATGGTTCCATCGGGCGGTTCTCCAGCCAGGATGAGCTGCAGCTCACGGGAAGCACATCCTGAAAAACCCAGGGATGAGAGAACACCCAAAGCACCAACTGCTGCCCTCAGGAATCCTCTTGGTGGGAACATTCAAATAAAACAGGGGAAGAGTATTTAAGTGCTGTAGAATCACAGAATGCTGGAATGGTACAGGACAAGAAGGGACTTTAAAGTTCATCCGGTTCCATCCCAGGGACACCTCCCTCTATCTCAGGTTGCTCCAAGCCCTGCCCAACCCAGCCTTGGACACTGCCAGGGATGGGGCAGCCACAGCTTCTCTGGGCAACCTGTGCCAGGGCCTCCCCACCCTCCCAGGGAAGGATTTTGTCCTAAAATCCAACCCAACCCCTCTCTCTTTCAGGGCGAAGCCGTTGCAGGAAGGCGACGACGACAGAACGACGCGCCCGTAAGAGGATTAAGTTTGTTCTGCAAATAGGAAAGCAAGGAACACTTGCATTTGTTACCAAGCTGAGAAAGCCACCCTTTTCATAAACATATGGAAGCATTAAAAAGAAAACCCCATCATTTTGTAACTTTGAAGCTTGACTCGAGCTCCATTTCACCCTCTCAGGGCCCGCTTGTCTCTGCCAAGCCCGTTCCTCCTGTTTCTGGCCAGACCAAAGGAACAAAGGACTGGAATTAACTGCCTGAGAGCCCAAATGCCCACTGACTTCAGCAACAACAAGGACTTTTCATCAGTTTATTATTGGCAAACCAGCAAACAGATGGGAACAGATGAAGTGATGCATCATTTGACCCGAAATCTGGAGTGCAGAGTTTCCCCCCCGAGCTCACGTGCCCTCCCCGCGCCCTACCCAGGGCTGCCTCGGCTCCATCATTCCAGAAAAATCTCTTCCAGGGACTCCAAGGTGTGGAGCTCATGCTTCACACAGACCTCTCAATGATTCATCAGCAGAGCAGACGTTACACGTTGCCACTGAAAGGTTACGGCCCGGGATTTATTTCCCAAAGGCCTCGCTGAAAGGGAGCCTGCCTGCATCCAACTCAAACATGACAGAGACACAAAACAAAGCCCTTGAAACAGAACTCCTGACAAAAGGAGAACCTTTCAATTCATTAATCAACTTAAAGAGGAAAGATGGCTTGGAGGAAAGGGAAGTTCAGGAAGTAACAGTCCTCCGCAAAGATGACGGGAGTCGTCTTAAAAATTAATCTCTCGAATTTAAAACCCCCCCCACGACAACAAAACCCCTGTTCTGCTCAGAATTCCATCATTTTATCGTGCCAGGTGTCTTATTTCCATGGCAAGGAAGAAAACCTTCGAGCTGATGACTGAGTAGCACCCACCTCCTTCGCTGCAGGAAGAGTTTGGCTGAGGGTGTGTTGGTGAGAGCAGAAAGGTGAAGGTCCTGACCCACGGACTGCAGGAGCTCTTGGCCCCGTGGGTCAGCCCAGATGGACGATTGCAGAGCTCTTATTGCCAGGGAAGCCAAGTTTTTTGGCAGATATAAAACCAGATAATCATGCCTGTTTATACATAATCAAGCTTTCAAACATGGCTTTGGTGCTGCAAACTCTGCAGGCCCCGAGGGAGGGGGAATTTCTGGACCAGAGCGTCTGGAGGGGGCGAGGAGGGGGTGAGATCCAAGCAACGGAGACCAGAGGTGTGCAGGGCTGAGTATTCCCTTTTTCCAGGGAGGAAAAAAAGGGAAAGTCACCTTTGAAAAAGGGGAATATGCTTTCACAATCCAAGCACCCGAGCTCTTGTAGCTCCCACCGTCCCTTTTATTGCTTCTGGAGGTCAGTGTGTTACACAGGTTTTGGCTGTTTGGTTGTTTTTTGTCTGCTAAAAAAACCCCACAACGAACACAACGGTTTTCCTGTTTGTCCGTTTGGTTGGTTTTTGGGAGCTGTTAATAAAAAAAAACCCAAAAAAACCAAAAAACAAGAAACACCTGATCTGTCTGAAACAGACCCCAGCGCTGGGTGAACTCCTGAGCCGCCACCGTTTGCAGCGCCGATAAAAATAGAAAAATTTGGCAAAATGCTCCCCCCTCGATGGAAAAAAACCTGGAGAGGAGAGAGAAGAGCCTGCACCCCCTTCCCAGTGAAAAAAAACCCGGAGGGGAGAGGGAAGAGCCTTTCCCAGCTGTGACATCTGCTCGGTGCGACCGGCCGGCGAGTGCCGCTGCCAGGCTGTGCTCGCCACGACCCCACGAGAGGAGGGACTCCACGGAGCGGGGCACCTGAGCTGCTTTTCTCCTCCCCTCTCCCCCAAAAACATTTGTAGGCAGCAAAGGGCACCACGAGGGGAGCCCGGGGCCGGCGGTCACCTCTGGCTCGGCGCCTGCGGCAGGATGACGGGAGCGCAGGCGATCCCGGCGAAGGACTCCGGGAAGTGCAAGTCCCTCTCCCACTCGTCGGTCTCGGTGTTGTAGACCTGCACGATGCTGGTGACGTTGTTCAGGTGCCAGTTGTAACCCCCCACGATGTAGATCTTCTTCTCCAGCAGGCAGCAGCCGGCCTCCGACTGCCCGGCGCGCATGGGGCTCACCGTGGTCCACTGGTCGGTCTCGGGCACGTAATACTCCACGGCCAGCACGTCGAAGCAACGGTCCACGTGGTCCATGCGCCCGCCCAGGGCGTAGATCCGGCCGTTGGCGCTGACCATGGCGTGCAGCACCCTGGGCTCGTTCATGGGCGTCTTGAACTCCCACTGGTCGGCGGCGGGGTCGTAGCAGTGCAGGGCCTTCTTGTCCTCCACGGAGATCCCGTAACCCCCCGAGATGTACAGCCTGTCGCCCGCCGTGGCCCCGGCGTGGCCCCACGTCCTGCGCTTCAGGGAGCACACGTAGGTCCACTCGTTGTCCTTGGGGCAGTACTTCTCCACGGAGGCCAGGCTCCCCGAGCGGTTCCTGCCGCCCGTGGCGTACACCATGCCGCGCAGGACGTTCAGCTGGAACTGGATCCTGCTCTCCTGCATGGCCTGGATGCGCAGCCACTGGTTGAGGTGCGGGTCGTAGCGGTAGGAGACGTCCACGGCCCCCTCCCCGCTGCGGTACTGCAGCTGCTGCCCGCCCACCAGGTAGACGAAGTTGTCCAGCACGGCCACGCAGGAGTGGCTGCTGCCCACCTCCATCTCCGTGAGCTCCTTGAACTGGCGGCCGCCCGCGTCGGGCAGGCAGTAGACCTTGGCGCTGACGGTGCGGTCGTTGTCCGTGTAGGGCGTCCCGCCGAAGGTGACGAGGGACAGCACGTCGGAGCGGATGGCCGTGCGCGGGGACTGCATCTCGTGCTGCCGGAAGGGCAGGATCTGGTAGTTGAAGGCCTCCAGCAGGTACTGGCGGCACAGGACGTCCTCCACCATGATGTCCAGGGTCTGCACGCTGTCCACCAGCTCCGAGGACTTCATGAGCGGGAAGCGGATGTGGCACAGGACGCGGCTGGCGCTGGCGCGGCGCGCGGGGTCGTGCTGCAGCCAGCGCACGGCGGCGCGGAACAGGTCGATCTCGCTGCAGCTCTTCAGCTTGTTGCTCTGCAGGAAGAACACCAGGCGCTCCAGGGGCAGGTGGAGGAAATCCTCCTCCTCGGAGATCTGCAGGAAGTGCCTGAAAGTGAAGGCGTCCACGGATTCCTTCAGGGAGGAGAGGCTGAAGGTGGTGGCCATCTGCCCGATGTTGAGGCACGTCTCCACGCTCATGGCAGACTTCAGGAACTCCTCGCAGAGCTCCACGACGGGCACCATCTGGAGGAAGACGGCGGCTCCCAGCACGTCCTGGATGCAGTCGAGATCGAGAGTCACTTCGGCGCTGTAGGCGAAGTCGATGATGTGCTTCAGGCCCTTTGCAGACACACCTTTCAGCTCGATCACGTCCTGGCTGGCCTCTCTCATCCCGCCCGTGAACATTGCCCTGGAGGTCCAAGAACACAAAGGGAAAAAAAAAAAAAAACCCTCTTAAATAAATGATGTATCGCTTCGGGATTTGATTTTATTTAACACACTGGTTCTTTTAGGGAGGATGAGGAAGGGGAGGGGGGGATAAATCAAGGCTAAACCTCTACAAGCCAGGAGAAATTAAGAGTGCAATGGCTTATATGAGGCTTGCAGTGCACAGAGGAGGAATGTTCAGCTATCAGAGAAGTTTTTCAATCCCTCTGGCAGGAGGAGGAGGAGCAGAGTACAGGACAAAGCTGCAAGAAGAGGGAGAGTTCCCAGAACAGGACATGAGTGAGTATCATGAATCCATGATATTCAACAACAGAGGATCCCACGGGATCTGCACCAGCAGAGGCTGGGAGTGCACCCTAAAGGGTTTAGGTCTGCAGGGTTTGTGAGCACAAGGAAGACCCCTGGTCAGGAGGGCAGTGATCCCTGGCAGCAAAGCCTTGAGGCCCAGACCCGTTATCCTGTTATATTGCAGGGAATTAGGGAATGGGTTAAATATTGCAGGTGCAACACGTCTTACAAACAGCTTTGGCCACCCAACAGAGCCTCCCCTCCAAGGTTCCTTCCCCACACCTCAAAAAGGAGGAGCTGCAGCCCCTCCAGCAGCTCTGTCACGCTGCGGGACGACGGCAGGGGGCTGACAGGGAATCACACAAAAACAGGGAGAGAAGAGCTTTGGTTACAGCACAGCTGCAGGAACACCACTGGACCAGGCCACTGCAGAGATTAGGCCCTGGATCACCTCCTTGGGAGGCTTCTAAATTCCACAGGAAGCACATTCCACGCCAAGGACTGCGCCCACGCCTCCCTGAAC
>NW_021940718.1:269602-283176 GCF_001715985.3 Manacus vitellinus
TGGGGGTGTAGCTGCACATCGAGGGGGGGGTTTTAGCCATTTCCATCCCGTTTCAGCAGGTTCTGTTAGGTATGGGGGGGCTTAGGGGCAAAGGTTTGCACCCTGGAGTATCCAACAAGCGGGTTCTGGGGAAGGCAGAGTCAGGGCAGGAGGAGCTGGGCCATGGGGTGACCCCGGTCCCTGCTGCTGCACACACACCCCAGCAAGGCCACGTCCTACAAAAGACCTTAAAACTGCACATTTTGGACCGGTTTTTCCACCTTTTCCCCTGGAAAGGTAAATCCGTGGTGTCATCAGAGCCGCCTCGGGAGCTGCACCGGCTCCAAGGTGCAAGTCAGGCAGAAAAAATGCTGAACAGACCCTGCATCAACACAGGAATAAAGGAATATCTCGGGAACGCTGTCAAAAGACAGGAGTTCCAAGTCTCCCGTCCAAACCAGGCTGGAAAACCTGTCCAGCACAAACCCGAGAAATCCTAAATGACCTCAATGAGGAAATATCTGCACACGAAATCAGCTTCTCTGTAACCGACTGACCGGGAATCCTGTTCCCAATTATTTGCCTGTGCAGCAGGATGAGAGCATTCCCTTCAAATCCCTCCGTCTCCCACGGCCCAGCCCCGATCCCCCGCCCCGGAGGACACCCGGACACACGTGCGTGAGCTGAACGTGCACGAGGAGAGGAGAGAGTTGTTGTTGCCACACTGAAGAACAAAACCATCCACTAGAATGCAATACCCTTCAGAAGTGTTACAATTCTAAAATGCTGATTATATAAATGGCTCGGTTTCACTCCGCCTTCCCTCCCCCTTCCTGCAGGAAAACGGGAGTGTTTTTCAAAGGCTGGATTATTCTGCCCGTCGTTCCCCAGGACAACCTCCCTCAGCACCGCAGAAGTTACAACAAGAAACCTGCTCAGCAGTTGTAGTTTAGAGTGAAAACACCTTGGCAGCGGCCCTGCACCCAGCAGGGAGGAATAAAACAGTGCCAGTGGCATCTGGGGGGGGGAGAGCAGCTCCAGGATTAATTGTGGGCCTCGTTTGGGGAGAGAGAGAAGCTCGGGAGGATTATGTTCCCAAAGGGAGACAGAAGGGAACTGCCCAGAAAATGGGTGTGAACACAAGACAGACACACAGAGCAGAGGAGATGGACAAAGGGATACCAGAGAGATGCCAAGGGACAGGGAAGTCCCTTGCTCTTGTTTACCTGCTCAGCAAACCAGTCTGGAAGGTTCCTACAGGTCAAGGGGTTGGAAGGGCTGCAAACCCCATTGGACAGCCCTTGTCCACCCCTCCTGCTGCCTGGAACAACACCCAGCTCGAGCCCTCTGGGGTTCTGAGCCTTGCCCACCCCCAGTGCCTCCAGCAAGTCCCTCACTTCACCCTGCTCCTGGTGCTGCCCAAAAGGATCCCCAATTCCAAGTCATTCTGAGTCACAGAGACATTACAAAAGAGCCTGACAGAGAGAGGCATGTGAGGAGGGGCTGAGGGAGCTGGGGGGGCTCAGACTGGAGAAAAAGAGGATCAGGGGGGACCTTCTGGCTCTGCAACCCCCTGACAGGAGGGGGGAGCTGGGGGGGTTTGGGCTCTGCTCCCAGGGAACAAGGGACAGGACAAAGGGAAACGGCCTCGAGCTGTGCCAGGGGAGGGTCAGGCTGAACATAAGGAGGGATTTCTCCATGGAAAAGGTGCTCAGGCATTGGAAGGGGCTGCCCAGGGAGGTGGTGGAGTCCCCATCCCTGGAGGTGTTCAAGGAACCCCTGGAAGTGGCACTCAGTGCTCCAGGCTGGGGGACAAGGTGGGGGTCGGGCACAGGGGGAACTCTGTGATCTTGGAGGTCCTCAGTGATTCCATGATTCTGTGACAGAGGTAAGATGGATAAATACGTATTTTCACTTAGGAGTGAATTCCCTGCTCTGCAGTTGGCTCACTCTGCATGAATTTGGCTGCAAAAACTCATCTCAGGGCTTCAGTTTTCAACCCACACGAGCTGGGACGACGCTCCCGGATCTCCTGGGGAGGTCACACCCACTCCCTGGTGCTCCCAGAGCCCCAAGCACTGCAGACACATCAGTGGTGGTCAAAGAGAACAGGAGTGTGTTTACAGTGGGCATCTCACTCCATGGGCTGAGTCATTTTGGAGCCCTCACTTCCCAGTCAGCTCAAGTAGCTCCAGGACAAAACACCTCTGACACCTGCCCAGGTGGGTTCAAGACCTGGCCTTGAACTTGTGCCTTGGCCCAGCAGCTGTAGTTGAGCAAACCTCATCTGTGTGCAGAGGGACTGATCCTGAACCTCTACCTGCCTGCAGGGAATCCCTGGGGCAAACCAAACCTGGTTCTGTGGGGCGGGATTTTTGGGAAGGTCGGGGTGGGGGAGGATGGGGAAACAGCAAACCAACGGGAAAGGTGCAAATGCCTGCTTCCCTATCAGATTCTCACCTGAAATAGTCACTGCAGGCAGCCAAGACAACTTTATGAACCTGAAACACTTCATTATTTATAGTGAGGATGACATCAAGCAGCTGAGCCTGAGCTCGGAGCGAGGCCAGTCCCTGCAGCAGAGTGGTGCTGTGGCCAGGAGCAGAGAACGTGCATTTCAGGGTGCTGTTCTTGTCAGCCATGCTAAAAACAGAACAAGAGAGACAGGCTGGTGTGAAATGAAAACAGTATGTGGCATTACCTACCCAGTGTGCTGGGGGAGGCACCGCAGCGGGAGCCGGTCGGGACGCGAATGCCCAGCCCGGCAGCCACATGTGGGACAGTGGGACAGCAGCACCCCACACTGTGCCCCCTTCTCCCAGCACTAAAGGGACTTCCAGATATTTGAGGGATGCTTTGGCACTGCTGACACCCCGCCCCTGCGGCACACACGGGCTCCAGGGGCCACCCAGCCATCCCCTGGGGCCGGAACCACCACGGGGACGTCGGTGTCCCCACGCTGAGCCCGCCCTGACCTCGCCTTCACCCACGACACTGAGTCACAGTTGCTTGTTCTTCTCACCACCTTCCCCTCCTGCAGCTGCTGGAGCTGCTGCCACGGCCAAGGCCGGCCCTGCCAGCCCGGTTTGATCCTTCCCTTCTGCCTGAGCCTCAGGAGAAGAGCAAAAGCAAACTATTGCACAGCCCCTGGCTGCTGTAAATAACATCAACCGCTCGAGCTGCACTGTCAACAGTCCCCTCCCAGCGTAAATATTTCCTTGCTTTCCCCAACGCCTCTCGCACGTGTTCCCCAGCACACGGAGCGTCACCCCGGGCTCCGCTTGGCCTCAGATGCACTTGTCGGCGGGAACGCCGCGTTCGGAGGCAGCAGGAGCCCTGCACAAGTGGAAGAGGCCGTTGGATGCTCCGTGCTCCTCTGGAAACAACTCCAGAAAACAGCTGCAGGTTCCCCGAGCCCACCAAACTGACGCCGGCAGAGGTGGGGGAATCCTAAACTCATCCACAAATTTAATCCAGCTACGAAGGGCTTCTCAGGGTCTTCCCTCCCAGGAAGAAAATACACCCAGGGGCCAATGTTCAGGATGGGGTTTATGTTTTCAGAAGCATCCTGCTGTTTGGTGCCTGCCTTCCAAGGGGTATTTTATGGAAACGGGACATAAAAAAATCCCAGGGAGATTATCCCGAGTCTGGAAAGCTGCATGAGTTGCTCCCAAAGCCACGGTGGGAGAGCACGCTCAGGGCTGCACTTAAAGGGTATTATTGTTATTATTATTATTTAGGTGGAATAAATGAAGCAAAGAAGTGAGTAGGATGCAGCGTGCTGGGGCTGTGGAATTCCAGGGTCTGCTCCAACCCTCCCTCAGAGCTCGACTGCGTAATCCCAGTTTTGCTCCAACCCCCCCCCCTCAGATCTTGGCTATATAATCCCAGGGTCTGCTCCAGCCCTCCCTCAGAGTTTGGATGTGCAATCCCAAGGTCTGCTCCAACCCTCCCTCAGAGTTTGGATGTGCAATCCCGGGGTCTGCTCCAACCCTCAGAGCTCCCGACCAAAACAGCAACAGCCACTGCACAATGGCCCAAACAAACCCGGCGGGGTCAGGGAGGAGTCAGGGAGATGGGATAACAAAAAAGGGGGATGTAAACAATCCTCAAACAATGAGGAACAATGGACAGGGCTCGCTCCTTGCCTAACTTATCTGGACTGCAATTTCCTGGAAGCTTTAAGGAGAGGCGAGCGAGGGGAAATCTGGGATGTTCATCAGAGCCAGGAGGGCAGCACTCTGTGCCTGCAGCAGCTCTGGAGCTCACTGGGATGCAGAGAGCAAACCTTGGCAGGCTGGTTCCAACTCCTCAGGCTTGGGAATGTGCCTTAGAATCCATCTGAGTTCCTGCTGGGATGGCTGATAATGGTCAGCTGCGCCTCTGGTAGCACAGGTCCAAAATCCCTCCCCT
Source organism: Manacus vitellinus (assembly GCF_001715985.3). Classification (NCBI taxonomy): domain Eukaryota; kingdom Metazoa; phylum Chordata; class Aves; order Passeriformes; family Pipridae; genus Manacus; species Manacus vitellinus. The sequence continues at coordinate 273,995 of NW_021940718.1, forward strand.
AAAATCAAAGTGTGCTAAAGAGTCCTGGATCAGAGCGTGGAGTATTCCTTGCTGGAATAAAAAGGATTAGCAAAAAAAGCAGTTGTTGACAAGACCTTTATCCATACTCTGTGAGCCAAGAATTGTCTGTCCACTCGGGCTCTTCCATGGAGGAAGAGGGAAGAGCTTGGAGGGAGCGGATCCGCATCGTGTCAAACTCCTCTCACTCTCCTGCCTGGAACTTTGATCCGCTGCAGGTGAAAGGAGGAAACATCCACCACCAGCAAGGAAATGATGCTCCCTCTGGACACAGAGCACCAGACACGGAGCAAACCCACTCTGCTCCAGGTTGGACAGGTGAGATCCACCCAGACAGATCCGGGGATTCACCCGGGAACAGCAGCTCCCGAGTTCACTGGAACTTCATCAGACTCCACCTCCTGCAAAAGTCCTCTCCTGGGAATTCCCTTCAGTCCTTGTTTTTATGCTGGCTCCAGATATTCCTTTTCTCAGCCTTAGGGTTTCATCCCTCCAGGAATGCTGTCACTGGATCCACAGCCCTCCCAGCACGGGTACAAACCACAAGCTTTACCTGCACAAATATTCCCCTTTATCCTCTTCCTCAATTAACTTTTACAGGCATTGTGAACGACCAGAGTGCAAGTTTGAAGTGAAGGAGGGGTGGGTTGGTACATCTGCGTGGAATAAACGTGTTTGCATGTGAGATTCATTTCAACAGGTAACTGTGAACAGCTACTCCAGGAAAAACTCCCTGTACGAGTTCCTTTGTCTATTTACAGATATAGAATAAAAGGATCCGATGATTACACAACACTCTGAAGGGGGGGAAAAAAGGAAACCAAAAGAGAAGCATTGATAATGCTCGGTTTTCTTCAGCCTGGATTAAAAAAAAAAGAAAACAAAAGGGATTTTAAGATGAACAACATAAACTGGAAACAAAACAAAAACCACACGAAGCACGAGAGAAACAGAATGAGGGATTTACAGAAAACAGAGAGGGAGGAGGAGAGGTGAGAGAACAGCAAGGAGCAGTGTTTGCACTGCGGGGAGAAAAAAGGGATTTGTGATAAGAGCAGGCTCGGCTGGACACGGGCAGGGCAGGGAAGGAGCCTTGTGGATCCACAGCCTTGGCTCCCACTGCTGCACGGAGGGAGAAGGGGAGCAGCAGCTGGATGTCAAGAGAGTGGAAAAAAAAACCCAACAAAAACCAAAAGGAAGCCCTGAACGTGCCTCTGTGAGGCTGCCCCTGTCCCAGCCCGGGTCTCACCAGGCCCCTGGACTTGTTGCTTCACAGTTTGTTAGAGCAGGGACAGCCCTGCAGACAAAACTTGGGAAGAGTTGCATCTCCTCCTCCCCTCGGAGATAAAAGCCTTTCAGCGAGAAAGTGTTTATTCCACTTCCCTTTCCCAGGGAGGCAGGGCTGGAGAGCCTCTGGAATTTTCCTTGTCCTCGAGTGGAGGTCCTTCCCCTGCCACAGGGGTTTTTCTGTGGCCAGAACATCCTTCAGCAGGGCCTCAGCACAGCCAGCTCGGAGCGGGGTCAAGCGTGTGGCTGCTCCCAAATTCATCCGCTGGAAAAATGTAAACCACCAGAAAAAATAAAATAAAACAAAATAAAATAAAAATCACACCCACATCAAGGTCCCAGGGGCCTCCCGGAGATCCCAACGTGTTTACATGACTGGGGCCTCTGACACAAGTATGTTGGTATAAAGGTGGCTCTGCAGGAACAGAAATCCCACTTTCCACGTGGAAAGAGCTGCAGCAGTGAAAGGGATCTTTATGTCCATGTAACTGCAGCCATGGCACACAAGGCAGCTGGAATTCAACAGGTATATTGATTCCCAAGGTGATGCCTTTTGGGCAGCAGCCTCAGAGGCTCTGATAACACCCCTGGTACCCCAGTTCCACACAGGGACTGCCAGGGAACGAGTAATGGGATTGAGGATTTGCCTCCAAGCCGCTGCTCTGAAGCCAGATTGCTTTCAATCCTCTCCGGTCACTGCAGGACAGAGCTCAGCACGGGGTGCTGTGGGGAAAAGCAACCCAGAACCCCAACCCCAGCACTGGAGATGTTCCAGCAAGGGTTAAGGGAGTGGTTGCAGCCAGACAGCAGGCAGGGAAGGCAAACAAGCCCTGAAATCCTCCTGCTGCTGCACCCAGGGCAGGAGCTCGCCCCGCGCTCGCCCTCGCCCCGAGCACGCTGACCACAGGCAGCTCTCTGGGCAAGGGCTGCTCCACTTCTGACCAGGAAGGCATCTGGGCACCCAAGAGGCCTCTGGAGCTCAGGGGCTGGGAGATTTGAAGGGCCACACTTCAGGAACCAGCCCAGGCCCACGTGGGACCCGAGATGCGCTCGCAGCTAATGAATCATTTTTTTTACCAAATCTGCGCCGATGATTAAAAACATCAAAGCTGGAATTAAAGGCTTTAACCAGGCATGAGTTCATATTTCAGCAGCGTTTGCAACCACTGCACAAAAAGTGGAGAGAATTAGAGCAGGACAGATTGTAACATTTCAGCGATTGAATTAAGGAGGGGGGAAAAAAAAAACCTCTTCGGCTGCTCGACTCTCTGGTCGTGTCCTTCCTCTTCTTGTGGTTCTCCTTGGAAGGAGGGGCAGTTTGGTGCTCTCCAGTCCCAGTTCAACATCCCCATGTCTTTCCCCCCTTTTTGGGGGCAGGTGGTGCTCGGTAATTTTTCATCCAGGCCAAACTGGAGGGGGGTTGGCAGCATTCCTGAGCAGGGCAAACTTCCAAGAGCCCGAACTCTTCCCATAAACACGAGCTCCAGAGGTGGGACCCCAACGGGGGACAACACAGGAAGGAGGAAAACCAGCAGAATATCTGTGTGTGTGTGTGTGTTCACATCCAGCAGGGTATGGAATGGCACAGCTGAACAAAAAGCTTTAGGATTATTGCAAAATAGCCACCGAGGCACCTGCAAGGAATTTTTTTTTGGTGGTGAGAGAAGCAGAACCACCACAAAGCTGGAGAGCAACTTTATTTAGAATGTGAAGTATGAATATTAAGGACCCTCTCTAAGAACCTTTGACAGGCAGCATTATAGATATTTTAATAATGCAAATCATTTAATGCCTTTAGTTTCATGCCTAAGTAAAAAAAAAAAAAACACATTTAGATTCTGATTTTTAAACTACAATTAAGACACTTAAAATCAAAACAAAAGTCAAACTCCCTCAGATAAGTCACTGGTAGCCATGGTGACTGTAATATTTCAGAGCCTGAGGCTTTATATCACATGCCCAAAGGATGAAAATGAGTTTTCAGCACTTCACACTAACAAATGTGACGTTAGGGCAGAGAGGCTGAACCCTTCACTGCAGATTTGAGACTCTTAGTGGGACTTTTGGACACTCCCATGGCCTTTGCACCCCCCCCACCCCTGAAAAGAGGCATCCAGAGGTTTCCTGGAAGTTTGGGGGCAAGGAAGACGAGGTGCTGCCAGGCCCTGAGGCACAAAAATACCTGCCCTCTTAACCTACTTCTGCTCCCAGCAGCAAGACTGTCACCAGCACCCATCAGCCACAGCACTTCCCAGCACTTCCCTGTCCAAATTAGCAACCACAGTAAGCACTTAATGATCAGCAACTAATTAAATATTAACACACCCCACGAAGGGGGATGTTTCCCAGAGAAACAGAATCATCCTCGGGAAAGATGCACGAGAAGAAAAAGGCATTTAATCGATTTCTTTGTTCCCTTTTCCACCTCCTTCCCTTAATTTCTCCCGTTTCTCTCCTCTGCCTCCACTCATTTTCCACTCCTGACACCACCTCTTTCATCCAAGCAATAAATACAAGTAGAAAAGCCTGAGACTAATATTGCTGTTTAAAAGTGGCAATTTGGAGCGCTCAAATAAAGGGATTATAAATGGGCCTGAGCTTCAGAAGGAGCAACACTCTGTGTGGAAATAATGGTCTTCTGGAAAATGCCTCGAGTCGAATAATAATAATAAAAAGTTTGAAAAGTCTCCAGTCTCCGAATTTTAAGGGAACTTCACGTTTTGCGAGGGGGGAACGAGTAACGTTCGCTATTTAAAAAGGGAAAAATGGCAAAGCCCAACAGACTGAGCTTTTTGTAGTTTGCATTTCAGGGCCTGAAAACAGCACTTCGAGATGTCAGGAGGTACCTGGTTCTTTTGAAAGTGCTTTCTGACTCTGACTCCCTCACCTGCACCCGACTTCTCCCAGGCTGGACCCAAGGAAACCCTGCAAGCCAAAGGTAAAGGCAGCGAGTTGCAGCAAGAGGCTTTTCAATTTATTTATTTTTCAAATGTTATTCTTTTTTTTAACACCCTTAGAAGCCCCAGACATTTGCAAATCTAGGTTTTTCCTTTCCTTTCAGAGCTGGACTCGCACAGGGCCCAGCAGACACACACACACACATGAATATATTCTGCTCCCAGGCATCAATCAGTAGGTTGTTTGCAAGCCAAAGGAGGTGGGATTTTTGGGTTTTGCACTAATAAAACTGGATGGCTGTCAAAAAGCTGGCTGGCCTGGTAAAACAGAGCTGTTGGAGCAACAAAAAAAAAAAAAAAAAAGCTGAGGGTGAAAGATGTGAACACATTAAACTCCGTGCCACCTCCCGGAGCTTCAACGTGAGGGACTGGGCAGGACGTGCTGTACCCAGGACAGATTGTGTAGGAGGGGGGCAAAAAACAGCATTAAAAAAAATAGAATAAGACTTCTAAACTGCTTCTGTGGCAGAGTCTGTGGTCATCTTTATGCTGGGGAAAAGCAGTTTGGGGCGGGTCGTTCGCCACCCAAAAAGAACTCTCAGGTGAGGGCACCGGCAGCACCAGGGGCTTGGAGGGGTACAAAATATCACACTCAACAGGGTTTGCCACTTCTCTTCTCTCCACCCATCTCCAGAGCTACCACAGAGGACCTTGTCCTGCACAGGGATTCTCCTCAGTCCTGCCCTAAACCTCCTGTGAGCTCCGAATGAGCGTGGAGCAGGTGCCGGTGACACCCCAGTCACTGCCAACCCCCTGCCCTGCCACACCCTCAACCTGCCCTCCTCACAGCGAGGGAGGATGGCAGGATACTCCCCACCCCCCAAACTTGACCGTGATTATACTCCTGTCAGCCCCAAAGCCCAACTCCTGTGAGCCAGGAACGAACCCAGCAAATACCAAAACCACCCGAAGCACATGGATGCCTCTGGCAGGCACGGGCAGGGTCACAGCAGAGTGACAGCAGAGTCAGCTGCTGCTCCCCAGCTCAGCCAGGCACCCAGGGACCCCCCAGAAGGATGGAGGGGTTTTCACCACCTAAATGTGCCTGTTTGTCCTTATCCACCTCTCAGCAGAGGCTCCTTCCGCACTCGATACTCCCCTGGCAGCGCTGCCTTCCACAGCTCCACGTTTCCCCACCTGACAGTCAAACCCTGCCAGGCCCCAGCTCAACGAAAAGCCAAATGTGCCTCAAAAGCGACCCAAAGACCAGAGTGACCTTTTGGTGACCCAAAGACCCGAGTCACCCTTTGGTGACCCAGCGCCGGGGCTGTGGGAGCAGCCCGAGGGCTCGGCGGGCGCTCCCTGCGCCATCCCCGCGCCTCTCCCGGCACCGCAAAGGCCGGGAGGCACCTAGTGGTGTTGGGAAGCACAGCAGAGCCACCAAGGCCACCCCAAAAGTGTCACCCGGGCCACACGCGGGCACCGCTGGCCTCCTGGATACCGCCCTGCTCTTCCCTCCACCCCTCCAGCACGGCTCCACCTTTGGGAGCAAAGCAAAGCCGATCGTGGGCACGTCCATCCAAAAATCCATCGGGGCCTGTCTTGGCTTCTGTGTCACCTTCCCACTGGGGATGGCCTGTCTGAGCTCTGCCAGCAGCTCCAGCAGGGCACAAAGTTCCCCACACCGAGAAAACCACCCCCCCCCCTCCGACCTTCTCCCGCACAACCGCCCCAGGCCCTTCGCTCCACACCTTTGGAAGAGCTCGGGAAAACCTCAGGCTCGGACTAGGAGGTCCTGGGAGCAGCGTCTGCCTCTGCCTGTCTCTGTGGCACCCAACTGCACGGGCTGGGCAGTGTTGCAATAAAACAGGAGTAGTTACTCGCAGAGTAGGTGCTCCGGCGAGCAGCGATGCGCGGACACCTCCCCTCTCCCTGCACCTCCACCCTCCGGATTATTGCCCGGGAGCAGCCTGGGAAGTCGGGGCAAGAGCAACACAAAGTGATGAAACGGCAGAGGACAGCAGCAAACCCACCACCCCTTCCATGCCAAGGAAGGAAATGGTGTTTTCCAGCAGCTGGGAGCCGAGCGCCCCGGCCCTTGGCATGGCAACACCAGTTCCAGCTCAGGAATCCTCCCAGGATCAAATCTGTCCACAGCCCGTTCCTCTGAATCCTCTGCACTCACCTTCTGACAGGTTTACACCCATCCTGACATCATTATGTTCCCCAGATCCCGGGGCAGCTCCTTTCTGCACAGGCTTTGTGCTTTGTGCCACCCTCCCCTGAGCAGAGTCACCCCAAGGCCACCAGAAGAGCAGCAACAGCTTTAATTAAATGTCCCCCCATTTCTCTGCAACTTCAGCATTTACCTTCCAAAACTGGGAAAGCCACTTTAACCACCACCCCTTACAAAGCTACACAACACTTGGGGGTAGGGCAGGAATCTTTTAAAGCATCACCTGAGTTCACTTCTGCTCTAAAATAAAACCTCCAGCTCAGGACTCTCCCAGCGTTGCAAAAGCAAAAGCAGCAAGTTATTTTTGCAGCGATTCAATCAGAGCGTAAACATTTACACCACGTCTACCAGATCTAAGGACTAAATCTGTTTGAGACCTGCCATGTGGCAGAGTATGGATCATGGAAACCCCACAGAGCTCAACTCCAGTTCCAGAAGGGGGAAAAAAATACCGAGTCTGATTGAAGGCTGAAGCTTGTAGGAGATGACAGGAACACGAGAGCAAGGCAGACTCCCAGCCCTTACACTCCCCCCCATGTGGTTTTACTCCATCCTCCTGCACATTTCTCTCCTTCCCACTGCTTTCTCAGAAGGAAGCAGGTTTGGGAAGTTCAGGTCCACGTTCCCTTGATGTGAACCCAGACATGTGGACATGATAAGGAAGACATGCAGGTCTCCCTTGTCCATTCATCCTGGGTTTGACGGCAAATACAATTTTTTGGGAGGTTTGTGAAAAGTGTTTATACAACCTGGCTGCCTTCCTTCCTTCCTTGAAGGGATTATTCCCAATTATCTCTTCATCAGTTTGTCTGGACACCTCAATTAATTCCCACATAAAGGCCTGCACATCCAGCATCCGGGATGGTGTTTTTCCAAGATTTTTTGCCACCCTGCTTTGCACAACCCCACCTCACCAACATTGCAGCAACGTTCCTTGTTGTCTCAGGCACAGCAGCTTCTCCTGCCGAGGGTCCCGAGGGGTTCCACCGTTTCCTCTCCCCGATCCCAATCCCAAATCACATCCCCAGGAGCAGCACAGCACCACAGAGTGAATTCTGCAAGCTTGGAACTCTCCCTCCACGTGATAAAGAGGGCTGGGAGTAAAATATGCAACCCATTTGTAACTCATGAAATTCTACCCAAGGAGGAAGAAAGGAAAAAAAAAAAACCAAAACCCAAGTTTATTTCAAAATAGAAGATTGGGGCCATTTGTTTTTCAGTGCCCAGGAATGGCCTTATCTGATGCCATCAGAGAGCTTTTTGTCCCCAACTTGCACGGTCTGTTCCTTATTGAATGAAGGAGCAGGATCCCAGCAGAGAAGTTAATTTTCCTGCTCTGGGGCAGCCACGTGCTCCCTCCCGGGTAACCCGCAGCAGCCACGCGGTGGGAATTCCAAAGATGGAAATTCTGCCCCATGCTGTTGGAATTACAGTGCACCACCGAAATGGCATGTGTGCAACAGCAGGAGAGGGCTCTGTCCTCTTGCCTTAGAGAGTAAATACTCAGTAAGTGTCAAAAAGTCACAAGTGGAAGCACCTAACAAGGAATCACTGCCGACAGGGAATGCCTTTGAAATCCTCCTGGTGCTCTCTAGAGACAGTGCAGCACATCCAACAGCCCCCATCAGGTTTCTCCCTGTACTCCCCAATAAATCCATCTCTAAATCAGGAGGCTACCAACCAACAAGAAGCAGGATCCAAATTTCAACGGGCTTTACTTTTAAAATTAACAAAGAAAATAAACACGCGGCGATAGAGAACACGAGGGAGCTCCAGCTCGGGGAATAAAAACTGCTGCAGCTCCAGCCTGGGTGATTTATCACAGCCCTGAAACAAATTACTTCCATTTCTCAGCGCTGCACACCCGGCACTGAGAACTCCCGAGCGCTACCAACACCTGGGTGAGAGAAGTGCTGGAGTTCCTGCCTTAGAGGGAGGAAAAGGAGGTGCAGAGGGATAAAATGAGATGCCACAGGTGACACAGCCTGGAGCTTCAGGGGCCACAGGTGGTCATTAGGGGGAAAAAATTGGGATGTATCTCTAAGGTGAGAATTCTGAGAGAGCTGAACAATGACTGTGAGAGCTTCCCCTCCACATGGGTGGTTATTTCAGGAGCCAACGGTGAGGGAAGCTGAGGAGAAACGATGCTCTGAAGTGAAGTGACAGACTGACAGTGACAGAGTAACATCCCTGAGATGGACAGCACCACTCCCTGAACAGTGTCCACAGGGACTTGGGATGGCCAGAGATGGGAAAACCCCGGGGACAGAAACTCCTCGGTGAGCAGGTACCACCTACAACACCCTCTGCATCACCCCAGCAGGTACCACAGGGTGACAGGTACCACAGGGTGACAGGTACCACATCACCCCGACAGGTACCACAGGGTGACAGGTACCACATCACCCCGACAGGTACCATGGGGTGATAGGTATCACGTCACCCTCACAGGTGTCACATCACCCCGACAGGTACCACCTGCTCTGTGTCACCTTCAAAGGCTGAGTGACCCCATGAGGACCAAACCCGGGGACCAGGAGTGGGGGCATCTGCAGGCTGGGGAGGGGACACCGGAGGGGATGGGGAGGGGGGCCCCAAAACGGGCCTGAAACCCCAAAAACTCGGTGTGTCTGCAACTCGCACACCTGGTGCCTCTACAAACCCGCAGAGCTGGTGGCTCCGCAGAACCGGGGGGGGTCTGTCCCAGGGTGGGATTCAGAGGGTGAGATTCACCGGGTGGGATT
>NW_021940718.1:284077-291887 GCF_001715985.3 Manacus vitellinus
GACCCAGGGTCTGTCACCCCTCCATGGCTGAGGGGACCCAGGGTCTGTCACCCCTCCATGGCTGAGGGGGTTTCTCACCTTCCCATGGCTGAGGGGACCCAAGGCTGAGGGGATCTGTCACCTCCCCATGACAGAAGGGACACGGGGTCTGTCAGCTCCCCGTGGCTGAGAGAATCCTGGGGTCTGTCACCCCTCCATGGCTGAGAGGCCTTGGGGGTCTGTCCCCATCCCTCAGCTGAGGGGTCCCAGAGACTGTCACCTTCCCACAGCTGAGGAGACTTGGGGCTGTCATTGCCCCTCGGCCGAGGGGTCCCAGGGGTCTGTCACCACCCCACAGGCCACCAGTGCCTTCCAGCTGGCCATTATCCGGTGGCAGCCGGTGGCTCTCCCACGCAGCCTGCACGGCAAAGCTTAACGCTCTCCCTCAGGGTGTCACCTGCAGCTCAAGAAGTGTCACCTGCAGGGACCACCCTGTGTGCCACCAGCCCTTCCATGACTGTGGGGACAACGCTGTGGGGACAAAGCCTCCTGCCAGGCCATCTGGGCCGTTATGGACCATATTTTTCAGTCCCTGTGCAGGAGCAGCAGTACCCTCCAGAGGGTGCAGTCATGTCGCCGCAGCTCCGGCTGCACATCCCGGTGCCAAAGCCGCCTTCGCCGCCCTCATCCCCACACATGGTCGCTGTCAGAGCCCTCCCAGCTCTCCCCCAAAACGACCCCGCAGCCGAGGCCGAGCGTGGCGGGGTCCGTGTAATTTTTAAAGCCGGAGAGCATCTGGAGGGAGCGGATGGTCCAGAGGGCATTCCAGCCATCAGTGGAAATCAGGAAATTATTCGTAGCGCTGGCTCTGCCAGCGACCGGGGGTAGATTTCTTTGATTTCCCATGCCTCGCTGTCCACATCTGTATAAGGGAAAGGGGGAGTTCGTACATGAGAATAAACGCACTTGGAAAGCCGTGAAAACACTCTTTCAAGTCTTGCCTGATGAAAACTTCATGTTCTGGAGCTCTTCGCTTCAAGGAGAGCAATCTGTTTCGGAGGAGAAGCTGTGTATTTTTCTTATTTAAACCTAAATCTGCTGGAGCATTAAAAATATTTGGCATTTCCACAGCACATTTCATTCCCAGCCCCAAATGCATTTTACAGGCATTCATTAATTAAGCCTCGTAAAACCTTGGGGAGAAAGGGAAGCAGTGCTTATTAATTTGCTATTTGTGTTGCTGCAGCACATGGAGACCCCGACCGGGACCTTGGGGCCTTGTTGTTTTAGACCTGACCTCCACAGAGGAGGAGATGTCAGCACGGGGAGAGTGGGAGAGGCCGTGGATGGACGTTCATGGTCTAAGTCGTCGCCTTTCTGGCGTTTCACCCCCGTCCCTTTCTGCAACTTGGAGCTGCAGGAGTGACCGGGGCTCCCACCCAGCTCTCTGTGGGTTGTGCTGGTTTTTTGGGGGCTCCTGCCCCTCCTTACCGACACCTCACGCTTGTCCTGCTTCCCCAGACACTGGCTCTGCTTTGTATGACACCTTCCCCTTCCTCCTGCGGCCACTTTACAGAATCCCAGGATCACTGAGGTTGGAAAAGCCCTCCCAGCCCATCGAGTCCACCCTGTGCCTGATCCCCCCCTTGTCCCCCAGCCCAGAGCACTGAGTGCCACATCCAGGGGTTCCTTGGACACCTCCAGGGATGGGGACTCCAAACCTCCCTGGGCAGCCCCTTCCAGTGCCTGACCACCCTTTCCATGGGAAAATTCCTCCTGATTTTCAACCTGGACCTCCCCTGGCACAGCTTGAGGCCAGTCCCTCTTGTCCTGTTGTTCCCTGGGAGCAGAGCCCGATCCCTCCCAGGCTCCCCCCTCCTGTCAGGGGGTTGCAGAGCCAGAAGGTCCCCCCTGAGCCTCCTTTTCTCCAGTCTGAGCCCCCCCAGCTCCCTCAGCTGCTCCCCATATGATCAGCACACCCTGAACTTTAGAAGAGTTAAGACAAACTCTTTCCCTTTATTATTTTTAGGCCCATACAGATATTTTAAGTGCATCTATTTCTGTTCCACAAAGGGCTGCAGCCCTCTCTGTCCCAGGTGGGGCGGCGGTGGGAGCTGTGAACGTTACACCTCTGCTTCCCCTGCAGGAAAAGCCAGGCTGGGCTGGATGCCGTAAATGCCTTTCACATGTTCCCCAGATCCCAGTTAAATTGAACCCCAGAAGGTCTCTCAAAGCATGAAAAATGCATTTATAAGACTCTGGAAGGAAGATGTATTCCAAAACTACTCTGGTGACCAGGCGTGCTGACTTGTGTCATGTGGAGAAGGAACCAAGAGGGGGTATTTCTTCTTATTTCATGCTGCTGATGGGATTTTACCTCTGGCAGCAAATCCAGGAACTTTTTAGTTACCATTATTGTTTGATTTTATGGGCCATTTGATATTTATTTTTATTTCTCTTCATTATTTGTTGAGTGCACTTAGCCCCTTCCCCAAGCAGCCTGCCTTATATCTAAGGTGAATTTTACGACCAGTGTTAGCGCAGCGTCTGAGCAACTCACACAACTTTAATATATTTATCCTGTGCACACACTGCATCCAGGCAGTCCTGGAATTCCTACTGTGGAGAGCGGTGCTCTGCCTGGAAAATCACAGATCTAACTGGACTGGGTTAAAAAAGAAAAAGAAAAAGAAAAAAAAGGAATAAACTCCAAACTATTTACATTCTTCTTCTCTCTGATCTTCATTTTACGCCATCGGGATGTATTTGAGTCATATTTTTACTGGGGTTTTTTTTCCCCTTGCAAAACATGAGGTCTATCCATGTACCTTCCTCTGCAAGCCAAGCTCTTGTGTATCCCACGGCTCCCACAGCTGGGCTTTAAAATCCACGGCCAGCACTGGGAGACTAATGACAAAATCATGAGCTGGCAGCGCTGCCTTTCCCTCCGACCTCTCCATTTCATCCTGCTCAGGAGTGGGAATTCCAGCCCCAGCATCCACAGGGTTTGGGCTGGGTGGAGGAGGCACGGAGCTGGCCACATCCAGGGTTTTGGGTTTTTTTTTTTCCAATTCTTGTTAGACTTTCCCCAGCCCAACAAATCCTCGGGGCTCCTTTGTTTGCTCTGGCTGTGGAGGAGGCTGTGGTGACCTCCCTCTCTGTCCCTGCCTCCACGGAGCGCTGGGGATGGTCCCGGCTCCACCTCCCACCCACCACGCGTGTCCAGGGGGTGCCGTGGGCTTTCTGGGTGCCAGAGCTCCTGGCTGGTTTTATTCCCTCTGGATTTCTGCTCGGCTGCTCTCTGCTAATCCCTGGGTAATCCTGGCAAGCCCGTGATCCCAGGGAGGGGTCGGGCACGCGGGCTGGGGTGTGTCTGCTGTGCCAGGGCTGGAACTGGCCCTTCTCCCTCCCTTTTATTCTGCCCCATGGGATACCCCACCTGCGTCTCCCCACGGCCACAGGCAGGCTTGGAGGTGTTTTATCTCCTGGAGATGAAACAGTCTCTGGTGAAGGTGAGCCACCCTCTCCTTCCCCCTCGGGCACCACCACTGCCAGTTGCCACCGCAGAGAATTCCACCAACCCCGGGGGACTCCCAGGGATGTGGGATGTGCCTGAGCCCCCCAGGATGGGCTCTGTAGGCTCCCACTGTCTCGGGGTGCAGACCAGCCCTGCAGGTCCCCAATTTCAGAGCCAACCTGTTCGTCTCCAGCACAACACACCTGGTGAGCAGCATCCCTTCCCTGCTGGGATGGAGCCAGCCTGGGCTCCCACCCCCATGGAGCAGTGGGGTGGGTATCTTATCCGTGTCTCATCCAGCATGGATAACACACACACCTGCTCTGGGAAGCACAGGAATCACTGTGAGCGGGGAGCAGAGAGCAGAGCCACGTGGGGTGTGGCCTGGGGGAAGTCTCAACACCTTCTTTAATGAATCTTGAGCTCCTTCCACTCCCGCGTGGATCCGACGCCTGCGGGAGCCACACCCCGGGTCAGCTGGTGGCGTTGGTCCAGCAGATCCCCCCACGCGTGCTGCAGTGTCCGGCACACGTGTCACCCCCGTGAATCCAGGGACAACTCCAGTGCCTGGGGCTGAGCAGGTGCTCGGGAGGGCCCGGTTCCCACCAGCGCGGCCAAACCGCAGCCGCACGGCCCGGCCTTCCCCGACCAGCTTGGCTGCGCTTCCTCACCTGGCAGGAGAACACACGGCCGCGAGAATAAACACGGCGCGGAGCGAAGCCCCTCATGGCCCGGCGAGCGAGGCCCGCCTTCCAAGAAGTAATGAAGCCCAGGGAATGGAAAATCCATGTCACTTGGCGGGCCTGGATGTGCTCCGTGCCGGCTGCCGGGAGGGCGCTCTCGCTTTCCGCACGCACCGCCGTGGCCCGCCAGCCTGCGCCGGGCCCGGCCGCGGCACCGCGCCGAACCTGACATTGAAGACGGGGAAAATAATTTGCTTCCTTACCCTTCCCCTTCTTTCCCCCCCCCCCTCCGCCCCGCGCGGCCCTCGAGCCGGCTGGAATGTGCGTGTAAGGGACAGAACCATCCCATAGCGCCAGAGATTGTTTTTTCGTTTGCGGGTTTGCCACTGTCGAATCGCCCGCGGCTTCCGCTTCTTCGGGGGTCCACCGGATAAGGGAGGACGGGAGAGGGAGCCCCATGGAATGTTTTTCCAGGTGGCCACCCCTGGCCACGAGTGGCTTCCCTGCTGGATTCCAACAGCACCGCGGGGTTTTCCATCTTTGAAGGCCACGGGAGCTTTGTGGTGGCTCCGGGACGGGGTCCGGCACAATTTGAAGGAGCATTTATAAAGGAGAGGGCTCAGCTCCCATGGGAGGGGTTGGGAAGGTGCTTTCCAGCTCCCCACCCTGTGTCCTTATCCTCACTCCATCCCTGAATGGAGATTTAACCCCAGCTCCACTGGGGTTAAAGCTGAATTTGCAGCTCTGGGTGGTCAGGAGATCACCAGATCCCGGCCATGTGCTGGCAGGAGCAGCGAGAGGCAGCTGGAGCTGCTAGAAAATATCCTTTCCCAGCTGAAAGAGTGGCCCAGGCTCTTCTTCCACCATGTCCAAGAGTTCAAACCTGCTGTTTCACCCGGATTGTGGATTCTCATGGAAGACCCTCATTCCTCCAACACGAGACCCCCAGCACCCGCTGCTGGCACCAAGACCGAGTGATGGCACAGAGGGGAGATGCCACAGGGGTCTGTGTGGAGTGAGGGGGGCAAACTGATGGCTTTTCCACACTTTTTGAGGTCACTTCTTGCCACAGCCCCCAGCAACTCATCGGTGATTGCTTGTGGACCTCTACCTTGTGGCCAGACACGTGGATGCACCCGGGCAACTGTGGGCACGTGGAGGTGAGCCCCTGCATGGGCTGGAGGGGGTGATTCCACCACAGCCTGGTTTTGCCCGCTGCCAGTGGGGCCACACACCACGAATTTTGCTTCCCCCGTGAAAAAATAAAAGAGGGACTGAGAAGGAGAAGGCGTCGGCTGGAAAAGCCCCCCCGGCTGCCTGCTGGGGGGAGTGGAACCAGCTGATTTCATGCGTCTCCTCCTTGTTCCAGGGGGGGTCCCTCCTCACCTGCTCCTGGGCACAGTTTCCTGCACCCCGAGCCAGCAGCAAGGAATCTGACTCCAGTTTAAAGGCGAGGAGCTTGTCCAGGGTTTGCAGCCCCGGCTCCCATCCCAGGAGGGGACCCGCTCGGAGCCGCTGCCCGCGGCGGGCAGGGTTTGCCAGCTGTCTGCACCAATCTTGTGCCTTTCCACCTCCCTCTGCACCAGCCCGTGGCAGGGGGGTGCAGACAGCTCCGGGCTGGGGATCTCAGCCCCCGGTAGCACCATCCTGAGGTTCCCCTGCTTGCTCCTCCTCGCGCCCAAACCGCTGCTCCGTCACCGCGGGGTGTCGAGGGCAAACTGCTGCCATCACCCTCAGCCAGCCTGTAACAGGGCTCAGCGCTGATGTGTGGAAAATTCTGGAGAAAGACACCCCCTGACATGCTGTCTGAGGGGCACTCAGTGACCTGGGCCTGGCAGTTCCTGCCCCTGGGCCATCAGCTTGTGCCCGCCCCAAAAGCTGCTCAGTGCTGGGCTCCATCTCTCAGCCTTTCCCTCTTATCCTGGCAGCCCCCAACACCCCCCTCTGCCCACCTTGG
Organism: Manacus vitellinus; assembly: GCF_001715985.3. Taxonomy (NCBI): domain Eukaryota; kingdom Metazoa; phylum Chordata; class Aves; order Passeriformes; family Pipridae; genus Manacus; species Manacus vitellinus. The sequence continues at coordinate 290,214 of NW_021940718.1, forward strand.
GACCCCGAGGCACCCAGTTGCCTGCTGAGGACCCCGTGGCAGCCCCCACACCCCATTACTGGCTGGGAAGTGCAGGCATGGCCCCCACTCTGCCTCCCACACCCACCCTGCACNCCCTCAGCCAGCCTGTAACAGGGCTAAGCGCTGATGTGTGGAAAATTCTGGAGAAAGACACCCCCTGACATGCTGTCTGAGGGGCACTCAGTGACCTGGGCCTGGCAGTTCCTGCCCCTGGGCCATCAGCTTGTGCCCGCCCCAAAAGCTGCTCAGTGCTGGGCTCCATCTCTCAGCCTTTCCCTCTTATCCTGGCAGCCCCCAACACCCCCCTCTGCCCACCTTGGGACCCCGAGGCACCCAGCTGCCTGCTGAGGACCCCGTGGCAGCCCCCACACCCCATTACTGGCTGGGAAGTGCAGGCATGGCCCCCACTCTGCCTCCCACACCCACCCTGCACAACCAAGGCCGCCCGGAGCATCCTCCCGCCCAGGCAGCGAGCTGGAAACGCCATCCCTCTCCATTCCATTTAGGGAAAACACCCTCCTGTGCCCGTCCTGTGAGCACAGCACTGTGCCCACACTCCCCTCCAGCACTGAGGGGGTGACATCTCACCCCCAATTTAGGGCCAGGCAGAGAACGTGCTCCGGCAGCAGAGGCTGCTGGCAGGGAACACACCAGGCTCTGTGCATTCCTTTTGGATCCCTTTGGAGATCCTTCTTTGGCCGTGACTCATGTGGAGCACCCCGGCATCCATCCACAGCACCTCCACGTCCCTGGCTCTGCATCCCGGGGAAAACAAGCAGCGGAGGCCAAGGCCAGCCCCGGCTCCTCGGGGGCCCCGCGCCGCTGCTGGCTCCGAGGACGGGACCCCGCTGAGCTCCCGAAGTGCTAAAACCGAGGCTGCAGCCCTTGCGTGAGCCTTCCTGCCGGGTTTGGCACGGGAGGGAGGAGCTCGGCGGCTGCTGTGCCAGGACTGGCTCGTGCCGGCGGGGGAAAGGTGGGCACACCCACGGGTGGACACGTCCCACCCCCTCGAAATGGGCGTCCAGGTGTCGAGGGGTGGTTTTCAGTGGGAAAATCCCTTATTCCCCGACCTTTCCATGTGCCTACAGCCCTCCCTGCTGCAGCATCCCGGCCTCCTCCTCCTCCTCCTCCTCGCAGCTGGCAGGGAGATGTGTTGGGGTGAATGAGTCTCTGCCCACCCTGCACCTTCCCAGCACCCACCAAGCCCACCCACCCAGGGGTGCTGGGAGCAGCTCCCACGGCATCTCCTCTCCCACTTGAGCCTCCCAGTCCTGCAGCAGGGAGGAGCATCACCCCATGGCCACGCCAAACAGCCCAGCAGGGAACTGTCTCCAGTTTGCCGGAGGTTTCATCCCGGCTCAGTTTCCACAGACGGGCTGGCGGGTTGGGAACAGCCCGGTGCCCTCCCACCAGCCCCATGCAGGGGATCAAACCAACACCCAGCGACTCACCCAGGTCTGGTACAAACCTTTTATTCCCCCTCCCAGCTCAGGGCTGGGTTTGCCCTTTGGAAGCGAAGCCGGGAGGGCTCCACGGCCGTCCTGTCCCTGGAGTTTTGTGCCCTGGGGACCGGGAGCTCTGCCGTGGCCGGAACGTCACAGACTCCACCGAGCTTCACACGGAGCCGAAAAGCGACAACGAAAAGTGTACCCC
>NW_021940718.1:292468-293909 GCF_001715985.3 Manacus vitellinus
CCAGGTCCTGCCATCAGCCACAGTCCCACAGGCTGAGCTGCTGCCAGCACCGGGCAGGAATGCTGAGCCCAGGAAGGAGCCATCCCAACAGGATGCTGAGCCCAGGATGGAGCCGTCCCAGCAGCTCCCACCTCCTGCCCAAGCTTGAAGCCGGGGAAATGCCACCTCACCCCCTTCCTGGTCCCACCAGCAACCTGTCGGCATCCGGGCTGGAGCCCCAGCGGCATCACAGAGCAAGGAGGGGAAGGAGCCATCCCAGGGCCCCTCCACAGCTCCGGGAAGGGGCCGGCTGGGTCCTCGCGTGGGCACGGAGGCGGCGAGATCCGCTCCCCTGTCCGGCTGCCAACGCCAAATCCATTCGCCACGTTCCGGCTCCCCGAGGCAATCGGCTCCGGCCGGCGGAAGGGAGTTCCCAGGGCCGGAGCCGGCGCCTTGGAGGCTCAGCCCAAGGTGGGAGGCCGGGGATGTGCCGAGCTAAAGCTCAGAAGGCTGCAGACACTCTCCATCCCCCACGGCAGCCGGCTCCCTCCTGCCCAGCACTGGACCCATGCCCGGAGGGCTGCGGGGCCCCGGCGGCTCCGGGCGGGAGCAGACAGACCGTCCTGCTCCGAGGATGGGCTCCCTCCAGCCTCCCGGCTCTGGCAGCTCCTCTCTTGGCTCTGGAGTGGTGGAAACCAGGATCCCAGCGCACGGCACATCCGTGGAGGAGGCAAAGCCTCCTGGCTCCTGGAGCCTCCTCCATGGTGGCCATCCCTGGGGAGGAGAGCGGGACCCAGCTGGATCTTGTTCCCCGGTCCAGAGATGCCCCTCTGAGAGCTCGGGATGTGGGGCAGCCAGAGGGGCAGCAGAGCGGGATCGGGGATGATGCCACGGGGATGGTGATGGGGATGTGACAGGGAGGTGATGAGAAGGGATGAGAGTGCTACAGGATGGTCTTGTCCAGGTCGACTTTGAGGGGCAGCGGCCCCGGGTCCTCCCCGTGCGCGGGGCACAGGGTGACGGCGATGACGGGCGGCAGCGGGAAGGCGCCAGGGCCACCCAGGTCCTCCAGGTACTCCTTGTCCCCATTGATGCTCAGAGGCTGGAAGAGAGGCAGAGGCGACCGTGCAGCCCCGGAGCAGGGGACAGGACCCTCTCACCCCCATCAGGGAACACCATGAGGCTGGCTGGGGATGTCCCACCCGGCACGGACACACGGAGAGCCCCACATGGGCTGGGCACCACCAACCCTGCACAGCAGCGTCTCACCCAGCCCCAGTGGGTGTTGGGGACCCTCCCCTCGGGCTGTGCTCCCCCCATACCTGGGTCTTGACGTGCTGCTCGGGGGCAGTCACCAGGCTGGCACAGCTCAGCCACAGCATCACCATGATGGAGAGGAAGAGGCAGGCGGCCAGGATCCAGCGAGGGAGGCCCGAGCGCCTGTAGCACCCCACCACCCCCC
>NW_021940718.1:294560-296111 GCF_001715985.3 Manacus vitellinus
AGAGGGAGAAGGAGGTGAGAGAGGGGGTCCCCACCCCTCTTGGCACCCCCCGAGAGGGCCCGTGGGACACCCCCACCTGGAACACCACGACTTTGCCGTCGTCCGCCTGCAGGTAGAAGGTCCAGGTGGAGGAGATGAAGCTCTGGGCGGAGCTGACGATGTCGTTGCAGAAGGTGGAGACCAAATCCAACAGGGAAAACGAGGGTGCCTCCAGCTCCAGGCTCTGCAAAGGAGCAGGGACACCGTGTCACCGCTGTCCCCTCATCACCCACCCTGCGGGACAACATCCCACCCCGAGGGTACGGCCGGGCCGAGCCGGGCACTCAAATCCGGGCCTCATCCTGCTTCTCCCAGGGATGGACGGACAGGAAAGTTAGGGTCCAACCCCAGGAGGGTCACTGGGTGGTCCCTGGGGTCATCACCCAGCCCCAGGACCGTGCCCCTGGGGCGGGATCACCCTCAGCCGGGCTGTGCTCCCACCAGTGCCGTGGAAAACGGGCGCGGAGCGGCCGCGGTGCCGAGGGCGTTGCTCTCCTGGCAGCCTCTCGGTGCCCTGGATTCTTGGCCGTCGCGGCGGTTTGTTATTTTTAAAGCATCCCCTGCTGGAATCCGCTTGGCTGCTCCCTGCCACTGGCTCCCAACATTTTCCGACAGCCCCTTGCACGGTCAAACCAGCAAACAGGAAATAAATAGGTCAGATTCTGTATCTAATTATTATGCTAAATCTGCTTTGCCTGGCTCGTCTGGGAACCCGAGGAAAAATGCTTCGGGTGGGTGAAGGGGGTGAGGGCCCTCCCCGGCAGCCAGTTGCCCCCAGATGCTCATCCCTGGCCTTGGAGAGGGGCTGGGAAATGGGATCAGACCCTGGGAAGGTCTTACAAACAGGCTGCAAAGTGGTTTTTCGGAGGAGCCGCAGCTTTTCGCGGCACAGATTTGTCTTTGCCTGCACGTGCACAAAGCCAAAAGCCTCTTCCTTGGGCCAAAGTTTAATTTAATTAATTGGCCAAAAGCTGAATTAATTAAATGTCAGAGGGGAAAGTGGTACTAATTGCTGGGAAGGATAACAAATCAAAGCTGGGGGAATCTGCCACGATTCCCGGTCAGGTCCTCTCGCCCTGGGAGCTCACTGGGATCACCCTGCCTGGCCCAAGCCAAGTCCAGCCCAGTCCAGCCCAGTTAATTTGCTTGTCATGCTTTGGATGAAAGCAACACGCTGGGCCAGCGGTGGTTTGGCTCATCCCAGCACATCCAGAGCCCCCAGTCCACATGGATGGAGGGATGTGGGGATGGATGGATGCTGGAGAGATGGAGGGGTGGATGCTGGAGAGATAGGGATGACAGAGGGATGGAGGGATGGATGGATGGATGGATGATGAATGGATGCATGGATGGATGAATGCATGGATGGATGGATGGATGCACATGTGGGCTGTCACAGCCTCCATCCCCAGGGAGAGGAGGAACTGTGCTGAGCTCCTGCTGGAGGACGGGGTCTCCCCATCTCCCCGGCCCCTCACCTTCTCCTTCCTGCTCCCCTCCACCTCGGGCAGC
>NW_021940718.1:300483-301605 GCF_001715985.3 Manacus vitellinus
TGGTGCTCGAGCACCCCCTTGACATCAACCACGTTTCCCCCCCCCCTCCTCTAGAGCTCCTCAAACCCCACCGTGGGACTCTTTGTGCTTCCCAAAGCAAACAGAGGAGGGAAGGTGCGGCCGCCTCGAGGATGCTCCCGAGGGAAAGGGGGTGGGGGGGGGTGGCAGGGAAGGGGTTAAGCGGGTTATAAATTACCCATGGATGTGGAAATGTGACTGAGAGGAATAGAAAGCAAACTCTGCCTGCTGGATTCTTTGCATTTCTTGCCTCTTTATTTTTCCCCCAGGTCACTTTAAAAGGATGCAGGCAGTCGAGGCAGCCTCTCCTCCCGCTTTTCCCGGGGTTTGGGGTTGTTTTTCTTGTTTGTTTTTTACACCCTGGCCCTTGAGCCAGATGCTGTCTCCGTCCAAGGATTTTATGGAGCGAGCTCTGGCTGGGAAATCAAGTAATTAGATTAATTCAGGGCCCTGGTGACACATGATGGAAGGTGATGGCTGGTGGGAAGCTGGACCGAGGATGCTCCGCGCGGGTTTGGGGATGTCACCGGGGTCACCCAGCTCCGCCCGAGGGGAGTCACACCCCGCCTGGGCAGAGCAGGGAGTTGGTCCCCCTGGCCAGATCCTGCACCACGACAGGGCAAGGAGGGCCTGGGAACGGAGCCACGCCGGGGGGGCAGCCGGACCGCGCCGGCCCCGCGGGACCCCCGTGCTGACGCCGACGGCCCGGGCCGGGGGTCCGAGGGGGGGTCGGGCACAGATCCTGCCTCTGGCCGGTGYCTGTGAGCATGACTGGCCCGTGGGCTGAGGGAGCAGCTTTAAAGGTCACTGTCAAAGGGCAGAGCTGACCACAGCTGCCACTGAGCGGCCGAGGCGCTGACTCAGAGACAGCGGCTCGGCCACCTCCGGCTGCTCCCGGATGGAGCCGGACACCCCCCTGGCACTGCCAGGGCTTCAGGGGGCTGGGTTTGTCCCCCCGCCCTGTGCCCATCCCACAGCCTCAGGTGCTGCCGCGGGGCGGGGAGAGCAAATGTCCCTGTGCCACTTGTGGCACGTCCCAGGTGACACCGGGGAGATCCGAGGCTCCCCTCCCCTCCTGATGCCACTGTGCCCCCCTGTACCCCC
>NW_021940718.1:304310-306901 GCF_001715985.3 Manacus vitellinus
GGGTCCCAGCGGGCGGTGGCAGGTCCGGGAGGTGCCACCTGTGGGCTGAGCTGTGGGCGGCCTCAGCCCCGCGGGGATCGGGGTCCCCCCTCGCCAAGCGAGGGGACACACGGGGGGGCTTCTTCCCCCCTCCCCTCGGAGCCCTAAACGCCACCGGGCCCCCCCGTCCCACCACCCGCCGCCTCGTCGCCCCCGCTGTGGCCCGAGCCGGGGGGAGGCGAGATCCCGCTCCCCGCAGCAGGAAGTTTGGCTTCCTCCCTATGATGGGAATTTCTCAAGGCGATGGATGTTCCTCGCCCCGACGCGCAAACGGGACCCGCCGAGGAAAAGCCACCGCGGCTCCCGCGTCCCCTCCCCGGCGACACCGCGGGGGCCCGGACACCGCGGGCGGACCCCCCGACCCCCCCGAGTCCTCCTCGAGGGTGGGGAGTCTCGAGAGCGTTAATTTGGGGCACGAATTGCCGGAGCGACGGAGGCTGGGGAGGAAAATCGCTCCAAAAATCCCTTCGGGGGCCGTTAACGCCAGCGGCCGAACCCCGGTGGGTTTCCACCGGGAGCGGTGCCCACCCCAGTGCCCACCCCGCTGCCTGGAGGATTTAATCCCGCCGGGAACAAGGCGAGGCCGCGGCCAGCCCCTCGTTGGGGGTGACCCCGTACCTTTCTCCTCCCGGTCGGGGGCAGCCGGTGCCGGATTCGCCCTCCCCGGACCCCCCGTCCTCCCCATCCCCACGGGGGTCCGGGGCAGCGCTCGCCCCGCGGCCCCCTCGACGTGCGGCGCTGGGGAAGGCGAAGCCAAATGTCCTTTTAGAGAGTGAAAGTTTCCCCTCGGTGCAGCTCGGCCGCGCTGGAATGCCTGGGCTTTTTATAAATCCCTCCTCGAGCCCAGGGATGGGCACGAGAAATGCCAGTCGGAGATGAGAAAAGGGGGGAAAGAAAGAGTGGAAAACGGGGTGGAAAAGAGGGATAGAGCATTTCTGCGTGTCGTGTCTGCCTCGTTGCTCGGGCTTTAGAAGAGCTCTAAAGAGATATATATTTAAATTTATTTTTCCTGTGGAATTCAGAGCTTCCCAAATTCCCTTTTGTTCTTCAAGGCAATTATTTCTCTTTTTCTTTGGACCCCTGCACAGCTCCATAAATCCTTTTTAACTGCGTGATCTCCGACACTTATCGGAGAGGATTCGGGTCGGTTTTTTTTTTTCTCCCCTTTTCTTTCCCCAACTCCTTAAAAAAAAAACCCTCCGATATAAAACTGAAATGAAATCCGGCCCTTCGGAAGAAAAGCATAAACGTTCCCGACACCTTGGAAATGTGGTTTTACTTTATAGCATTACTTAGCACCTGATCAGCAATTTTTTTTTCTTTTTTTTTTTGCAACAGAGAAGCCATAAAACCCCCCAAGCAGGTATTTTCCTTGCAACTTGCACATTCCACAGGCTGCCTGTGTCTCTCTCCCCGGCCCTTTTACCCTCCGATCGGAAAACTTCACACTTTTCCCTTTTAAAACACATGTTCGGCTCCGTGGCTGCGCAGAGCAGAGGAGGGGGGGGAAAAAATCCGGGGGAAAAGAAAATAAATATATATTTATATATAATTGGCCCCTCCAGAGGCTCCTGCTTGAAGGAGGGGGGAAAAAAAGAAAAAATCCAGGAAAAAAAAAAAAAAAAAAAATAGAGAGAGAAAATTGGCCCCTCCAGAGGGTCCCGCTCGGAGAACGGGAAACGTGTCTGGTTTTTGGTGCTCGTGTGTGTTTCTGGGGCTGTTTAGATTAAGATTTGGGAGAATTAGGGCTTGGAGAGGCAGATCTGTTACGAGCAGAGCCGGAGCAGCTCCGGGCTCGGCTCGTGGAGGAGCTGGAGCAGGATGGGCTCGTTGGCAGAGCCGGGGGATGAGTTTTTTTGGAGGCCTCGCTGGCCTTGGGAAGGGTTTGTTTTGGGGGGGTGGATCCGTTTTGCCCGTGGATGCTCGGGGTATCCCGACCACCCCACGGGCACTCAGGGCACCCCAAGGGACTCGGCACCAACCCATGGGGTGCCTGGCACCACTCCCTGGATGTTTGGGGTGCCTGTACCAATCCATGGGGACTCAGAGCACCTTGGAGTACCTGGCACCGCTCCACGGATGTTTGGGGTACCCCAGAATATCCAACACCAACCCCTGGATGTTTGGGGTACCCCAAGGTGCCCCGAAGTATCCAGCACCAATCCATGGATGTCTGGGGCACCCCAGAGTATCCAGCACCAACCCAGGGATGATTGGGGTACCCCACACCACCGTCCCCCTGATGCTTTTCCCCCTGGATTCCCTTCCTCCCACCTCCCCAGCCTCCCCCAAGCAGAGCAGGAACCCCTAATTAAGTATCTCGGGCATAACGAGGCTCTTGGAGCACTAATTGTGCCGGGTGGGAGCCGGAGGAAGCGGCAGGGACCCCTCATCAGGATCCCTCCGGCACAACAAGGACCTTGGAATGCGGGGTGGGAGCCGGAGGAACCCCCGGGGACACAACAAGGACCTTGGAATGCGGGGTGGGAGCCGGAGGAACCCCCGGGGACACAACAAGGACCTTGGAATGCGGGGTGGGAGCCGGAGGAACC
>NW_021940718.1:306911-309278 GCF_001715985.3 Manacus vitellinus
CCTTGGAATGCGGGGTGGGAGCCGGAGGAACCCCCGAGGACCCCTCATCGGGATCCCTCCGGCACAACGAGGACCTTGGAATGCGGGGTGGGAGCCGGGGGAAGCGGCAGGGACCCCTCATCGGGATCCCTCCGGCACAACGAGGACCTTGGAATGCGGGGTGGGAGCCGGGGCGGGCGGCGGGCGCTGAAAGCCGATCGGGGCCGGGAGGTCGGAGGGGAGGGGAGGTCGCGGCACTTTCCGGGAGGTAATTTGGGAATATTAGCCCGGCGCGTGCGGATGGAGCCGATAAGGCTGACGGACACGGAACACCCCGGAGCCTTTGGAAGCCTCGCGGTGGAGCAGTTTTGGGATAGAGCGGGGTGTGGGGAGGGGTTTTCCCATGGCGAGGGGGTTCGATGGCGCGTGGTTGGGATGAGTGGGATGAAGCAACTTCCCGGCCCTCGCTGGTGTGATCCAGGTGGGAATGCCGGCCCTTGGAAAAGGAGGGGGGGGGGAATCCCTTAGATTTTTCCAGAGTTGCTTTTGAAATCTTTTTGTCCCGGACAAACTTCCAAAGCCACAACCCAGCCCTGCCCCAGCCCCGGAGGGAAAAAAAAAAAGGGCTTAAAATAGGCATAAAAAGCACTTAGAAAGGCATAAAATAGATATTAAAATAGATATTAAAAGTATTTAGGTAGATAGGAAATGTATTTAGGTATCAGAGTAGATATCAAGTGTATTTAAATAGATAAAAATAGATGTGTATTTAGATGTGGACTAGATGTGTGTTTAGATATAGAATAGAGATAAAACCTATTTAAATATATATAAAAGAGATATCAAATGCCTTCAGATATAAAATGGATATAAGATGCACATAGACAAAGGACAGATATAAAATGTATTTAAATCAACATAAAACAGATACAAATTTGGAACCTTCAATACAAACATCATTAAATCGATGTAAAATAGATATAAATGTATTCAAATTGATGTAAAATAGAGATGCCATGATTTAAATCAACATAAAATAGATATTGATCTGAAATGGACACGTGATGACTCAAATTGACCTAAGATAGACATGCAATGGTTTAAATTGACCCAAGATAGATATGCAGTGGTTTAAATTGACCCAAGATAGACATGCAGTGGTTTAAATTGACCTTAGATATGCGATAGTTTAAATCTATATAAAACAGATAGGATGATCTAGCTAAACGGAAAACAGATAAACAATGCATTTAAATAGATAAACAGTGTATTTAAACGGGTATGAAACATATTCAAATAGGTATAAAACGCATTTAAATTGGTATAAAATGCATTTACATAGGTACAAATCTCATTTAAATGAATACAGAAGACACACAGATGTACTTAAGTTACCTAAGACGGACAACAAACGCCCTTAAATCACCTAAACCAGACCCAAAAGACATTCCAAAAGCCATATTTACCTCCCTAATTGACGTTGTTCCCCCCCTGCTCTCTGTCTCTCCGGCTGCAGACCCCGCCGTGATTTCCCCCCAAGACCCCACCCTGCTGATCGGCTCCTCGCTGGTCGCCACGTGCACGGTCAGCCCGGACTTTCCGCTGAAAGCCGAGGACCTGTACTGGACCCTGAACGGGCGGCGCCTTCCCGCCGCCTCCTACGCCGCCCTGGGGCCCTCCACGCTCAGCGTGGCCCTCGCCCGCCTCAACGGCTCCAGGCAGCAGTCGGGGGACAACCTGGTGTGCCACAGCAGAGACGGCGGCATCTTGGCCGGCTCCTGCCTTTACGTTGGACGTACGTCGGCGCGGCGGTCGCGTCCCCTCGCGGGGTCTCGGGGGGCTCCCCGGGACGCCCCCCTTGGTTCTCGCCAAAGCTGCTCCGCTCGGAGCTCCCCAGGCCAGGAGAGAGGGCTGTTTTTGGCGAAAATAAAACGCGCTTGTCCGAATCAATAATCGTAAGATTTTTATCTCCGGGGCTATTTTTAAAATGAAAGGACGACGCTGACGCCCCGGGAACGCAGGATCGGGACGGGGAATGCGGCCCTTGGATTTGTTGTTTTTTTGGGTCGCTACGTCCCCGGGGAATACAGAGGCTTAGATGGGAATGCGGCTCGGGTTTGGGGTTTGGGTTGCCATGGCTGAAAAAAAATGGCTCTGGAACTTCTTGTTTTTGTTTTTTTTGTCTCCCAGTACCCCCAGAAAAACCGGTCAACATCACTTGCTGGTCCAAAAACATGAAGGACCTGACCTGCAAGTGGGCGCCGGGGACAGAAGGAGAGACCTTCCTGCACACCAACTACACCCTCAAGTACAAGCTCAGGTGGGTGTTCATCTTAATTCCGGTTATTGTTAAAAACACCGGCGTGGGATTTAATGGGAAACAGGGAA
>NW_021940718.1:309571-310724 GCF_001715985.3 Manacus vitellinus
CGCAGGTGGTACGGCCGGGACAACACCTGCCAGGAATATCACACGGCCGGGCCCTACTCCTGCCGCATCCCCAAGGACCTGGCCCTCTTCACGCCCTACGAGATCTGGGTGGAGGCGTCCAACCGGCTGGGGGTGGCCGTGTCCGACGTCGTCATGTTGGACATCCTCAACGTGGGTGAGCCACGCCGGGCACGTCACTGCGTCACCGTGTCACCGGTGACCCCGCGGGGAGCGGGAGGGAGCTGGAGGGGAGGGTTCAGCGCCGGGATGGGGCGGAAGGGGGGGGCAGCAGGAAATGGGCGATATGTGAGCAGAATTGCTCCTAATCGAATTAGGCTGTTTGCTCCGAGTGGGTTTTACATCTGCGGCTCCTTAACCCCCGCGGCCCCGTCCCCGCAGTCACCACCGACCCGCCGTCGGACGTGCACGTCAGCCGCGTGGGGGACCTGGAGGACCAGCTGAGCGTGCGCTGGAGCTCCCCGCCGGCCCTCAAGGATTTCCTCTTCCAAGCCAAGTACCAGATCCAGTACCGGGTGGAGGACAGCTCGGAGTGGAAGGTGGGCTGGCGTCGCCGGTGCCGGTGTGTGATCGCCAACCCCGCGCTGGCGCTCCCATGATCTCCTCCCTCCCCAGGTGGTGGATGACGTGGGCAACCAGACGTCCTGCCGCCTGGCCGGCCTGCGCCCCGGCACCGTCTACTTCGTCCAGGTGCGCTGTAATCCCTTCGGCATCTACGGCTCCAAGAAAGCCGGGATCTGGAGCGACTGGAGCAATCCCACCGCTGCCTCCACCCCGCGCAGCGGTGAGTGCCGCCGGCGCCGCCCGGGGGGTGCCGACGGTGCTGTGCTCCCCCCCCCGGGGCGTGCAGGGGGGCCCTTCCCCGCTCCGTGCCCAGCACCTGGATTTCTTGCAAAGGAACCAATTTGGAGCGTGGCTTCCCCAGCTGGGAGCCAAAACCAGCTCGGTTTGCTCTCACCCCTCGTTACTCACCAGGGGGAGGTTGAGGCACTTCTTCCCCCCCGTGGCACTGACCCCCTTGTCCCCACACTGACCCCCTTGTCCCCACACTGACCCCCTTGTCCTCACACTGACCCCCTGGTCCCTGCACTGACCCCCTTGTCCCCGCAGAGCGAGGGGCGGGGGGCTGCGACCC
>NW_021940718.1:311544-312806 GCF_001715985.3 Manacus vitellinus
CCCAGCCTCGCCGCAGTGCCCCCCGGGAAGCGATTCTGGCCGTTTTCTCCCCGGGGGTCCGCGTGCGGGTGCACGGGGAGGGCTCCATCCTCGGGGAGCCACGCGGGCTGGTTGGAGGCTGCTGGGGTTTGCCCAGTGCCTGCTCCAATTTTGATTCAAACCAGCCTTATTTTGGTTCCATTTCAGTCAATTAGGAACAGATTTAAGCTTAATGCCAATAAACCTCTGAAACCCCACCGGGGTCTGCGTCAGCGGAGCGGCAGCGCTGCGCGGGGACGGGGATGCAGCGGGCAGCCAAATGGGGCCCGTGGCCCTTGTCACCCCATCCCGGGGCTCCCAGGGGACCAAGCCAAGCTGGAAGGGGTGGCACTGTGGCAGAGGGGGGCCATATGACCCCTTCAGATCACACCACTCAGCCCAGCTCCACAGGGACAGGTTTATTTTGGATGACCGTAAAAAAAGGCGCTTGTGGAGAACCAAAACCGCCATGGGGTTGGGGGCACAGTTGATCCCCAGGATGTGGTTTGGGGGGGGCTGCTGCCCCTGGGCTTCCAGTGGGCAGCACAGGCAGTGCCCACCTCGATGGGAGCCAAAGCAAGACAGCCCATTGGCACTGCAGGTTGTGGTTTTCCTTTGGCACAGCCCCGTGGAGGGGAACCAGCCCCGTGCCAGACCCCTCTGCTGAGGGATACTCAGGATTTAGGGGCACCCCACTTCTCCTAGGAGGGGGGTTTCTCTACCCCTTCCAGCCCGTGCTCAAGAAAAGGGGTCGAGAGGACGATGCCCACCTTGCCAAGGTGCCTGGGCGGCTGCACCGGGAGCGGGTGGGGGGCGAGCGGGGCCCCCGTTCCACCAGCCGGCCCCTCCAGCCGTTCCCACGGGGACACCCATCACTCAACTTCTTCCGAATCGTACTTGAGGTCCTGGAGAATTTCGCTGATTGCCTCAATGGTTTTAATTAGCCTACGAGAGCGGATGGAAACTATAAATAAAGCCCATATGGAGCGTATTATGTGGGCCGCCCTCGCCTTCCCCGCGCTGTTTATGAAACACTCAGCCCGGGGAGGCCGAGGGGACGCGGCCACGCAGCACCGCCAGACCCCGAAGGCACCATCTGGGCCCCCCTGGGCCACAGGGAGGGAGGGGAAACGCAGGGAAGGGGCTCCCAGGCTGGACTCCATGATCCGTGCGGGTCCCTTCCAATGGGTCCCTTCCAACTCAGGACATCGCGGCGTGATTCCGTGGGCTGGGGGGACGTTGCC
>NW_021940718.1:317341-318567 GCF_001715985.3 Manacus vitellinus
CCCAAGCTCCACCACACCAAGACACTGGTGGAAATGAAGAAGGACCTGGACAACATCTTCCCGGGAGGGAACAGATGCAGGTCCGCCCGTGTGGTGCCCAGTAGCACCACGTGAGGGGCTGAGCTGTGAGAGCCAAAGGGAAACCCCGCTCTGGCTCTTCCCACAGGTGTGAAACACAGCAGGAGTCCATCAGCAGCACGGACAGACCCCCAGGAGAGCTGGAGCGATGGTGGGACCGCGTTCCTTAAGAAAAAGAACCAACCAGCCGTGCCCCAAAACGGCTTTTCCTGCACCAAAATCTACGTGGCTGGCGGGGTTTGGCCGCTCTCCTGAGCGCAGAAACCAGGAAGGACAAGAGGCGTTTCCAACCCAGGATTTACTGATTCCCCCTGAAGCGAGTGGTGGGTTTACACCTCAGTGGCAGTTTAGAGGAGGAAGGGCAGCACCTTCTTCCTCCCTCGGCTTCTCTCCCAGCCTTCGCTTCCCTCTTCCCAAAAAAAAAAAAAAAAAAAAAAAAAAAAAAGCAACACACAAATATAAATATACAGGATAGAAAGTTCTCTGGGGGCAGGAAAAAAGAAAAAAAAAAAAAGCAACACACAAATATAAATATACAGGATAGAAAGTTCTCTGGGGGCAGGACATGACTCCTAGTCCAGGCCATTGGCCGTGTCCTCGTCTGTGAGACTCTGTCCGTTCACGGCCGGCACGTCGTACTGGCCTTGGGATAAATCCTCAAAATCCTGGCTCGTGGTGGGAGAGATGACATCAGGGCTGGTGTCACAGGACTCCGTGCTCTGCTCAGAGGTAGCGATGGTGGTCGTGGTGCTTTTGGGGACGGGGTCGAAATCGTCGTCGTCTTCCAGGATGGGAGATTCGTGGATGTCTGGAAGGGAAGAGGCAGGCGTTAGTTCTGGGACACCAGTGGTGAGAGAGACCTCAGGAGAGCAACTCCCTAATTCTGCATGCGGTAGGAATCAATCAAAAACACACCAGCACCTAAATTAGTAACTTCTTGCAACTGCATTTAACAGAACCAAGGAGTTTTCCAGACTTTTAGAGTGGCAGCCATGGGCCAGCACATGCCTGGATGGCTCATTGGCTTCTCCTCGTTCCCAAGAGACACCTCATGTGTTCTTTGGAATAGGGAGGAAAACTGAGCACAGAGTGCCAGGACAAGGGGGAATGGCTTCCCACTGCCAGAGAGCAGGGTTAGATGGGATATT
>NW_021940718.1:320336-321633 GCF_001715985.3 Manacus vitellinus
CTGAAGGCCACGCTGGAGGATGGCACCGTGGTGGAGGAGGACCCTGCCCTCACCTTCACGCTGGGGGACTGCGATGTCCTGCAGGTCAGGGCTGGGAGGGAGCTCGTCTGGCTTTATCACTGCTGTGTTTGCACCCTGTGGGGCAGGACCTCACCTCAGGGGGTCAGTGATGTCCTGTTTTGCTGGCCAAAGTGGCCCCTCTGCCCTTGCTTTGTGCTCTTCTCCCTGATGTTGGCCAAGTTAGTGGGGCTCGGAGCAACCTGGTCCAGTGGAAGGTGGATGGGCTTTAAGGGGGTGGAAGTGGATGGGCTTTAAGGTCCCTTCCAACCCAAACCATTCCATGATTCCATGTTGTTCCCTGCAGGCTCTGGACCTGTGTGTGCAGCTCCTGGAAATGGGGGAGACGGCTTTGATCGTGTCGGACGCCAAGTACTGCTACGGCGCTCAGGGCAGGTGAGCAGGGAGGGCACGGGGTGGAGCAGAGTGGTCCCAAACAGGGCTTTGGGGGCTGCCCCTGCTCTCCTGGTGACAGCCCAGCTGGCAAACCTCAGCTTCCACAGGCAGGGACACCCGGCTCACTTGCCATGAAGAAAGATCTTCATCGTTCCCTGCCCCTGGGAAGCTTCCCTGGCACTGATTTCTGAGCCACGGCGCTAAATCTGCGTGGCCCAGCGTCTGGTGGGGCTGACAGAGGCAACAGTGGTCCCGTGGCTTTGTGCCTGTCTCCGTGCAGGAGCCCTGACATCCCACCCAACGCGTCCCTCACGCTGGAGGTGGAGCTGCTGGCGGCTCGGGACGCTCCGGACCTGGAGCTGCTCAGCGGGAAGGAGAAGGTCCAGCTGGCCAACCGCAAACGGGAGCGGGGCAACTACTTCTACCAGCAGGCAGATTACGTGCTGGCCATCAACTCCTACGACATCGCCCTCAGGATCATCGGCTCCAACTCCAAAGGTACCTGTTTCCCCCCCAGTGAGGGTCCTCCCAGGCTCCTGTCCTGCCCTAACCTGGCTCCGGGGTCTTGGCAGTGGATTTCAGCCCAGATGAGGAGGCCGAGCTGCTGGACGTGAAGGTGAAATGTCTCAACAACCTGGCGGCCTCGCAGCTGAAACTGGACCATTACAAGGCGGCTCTCAAGTCCTGTAACCTCGTGCTGGAGCACCAGCCAGAGAACATCAAGGCTCTCTTCCGAAAGGGAAAGGTGAGGCTGGAGTCCCTTGTCCGTGGTGTGACAGGGGACAGAGGGACAGATCTCAGGGGAGAGAGGGACAGGTTTCAACCAGGGGACAGAGGGACAGAT
>NW_021940718.1:322848-324149 GCF_001715985.3 Manacus vitellinus
GGAGCCGTTCCCTGTACGTCTCCAGCACGTCACTGGGCAGGGCAGCTGCTCACCAGCCTGTTCCAATGGAGCTTTTAATTGGAGAGGGCTGGAAAATCCAAATGCCCGGCAGTGACGTTGCCGGTGAAACCACAAGTACAGCAAATTACTGGGCTCTCTGGCTGCTGCCGGGGCTCCGGGGAAGTGGTGGGGCCTCTCCAGTCGCAGCCCTGGTGACTCACAGGCCACGGCTACCGGTGCTGAAAACGCTCCAGAAATGCTGGGCTCCACCTGCCTCCCGTGAGGAAACAGGTTCTCTGAGGCTGTCACACCTTCCGGGCGTCACAGGCATCCCTTCTCCCCACCCCTTGGAAAATGCACGCTCTGGGGAGCGGGGTGGGATGCTGATGTTTGTCCTGCTGTGATGTGCCAGCCCTGGGGAGCTCCGAGCAGGAGCTTCTCGTCCTCCAGACGTCCAAATTCTCGTGTTGGAGGCAGCATTTCCCAGCGTGGCACGGCCTGGGGAACCCCCAGCAGAGGGCACAGCACGGCCGTGCCACCTCGACGTCCTTCCTGCCGCCCGTCCTTCCTGCCACCCTGCCGTGCTCGGCTCCCTGGCACTTCCTGTGGCTTTTCTGGGAGCCCCACACAGGGCTCGGAGCCTTCTCCTGCCCCAGCTGGGCAGGTACAGACTGGCTCTGGCTCTTGCCGCAATCCCACTTCAGACCAGGCTGAGTTTAAGCCCACTTTCCCAGCCTGCTTCCAGACACAAGTGGGAGAGCTTGGGCACGTCTGTCCTCAAGGCAGACACTTTCCTGTCTTGATTGAAGGATAAAAATCCATTCCCCGATGTCTGGCATCAGCCCTGGGCTCTGCTCCCTGCTGCCAGGGAACAGAGTGGCCAAAAAGGACAGAGGGGCACTCAGACCCACAGGGTGGCCCATGCCAGCCTGGGTGTCCCTTGGCTCTGGGCAGTGGGGCAGGATGAGGCCATCACCCCCTCGGCTGCTTCTGAGCTCTTCCACGAAGTCCCTGCACGTCCCAGGGGTGGTGGGACCTGCTATTTGGTGACACCACAGGCAGGGATGGTGCAGGGCTGGTAACACCTCGCTCTCCTCCCCAGACCATCCACGCTGAGCTCTCCAAGCTGGTGAAGAAACACGCGGACCAGAGGAACGTGGAGACCGAGATGTACAGGAAGATGCTCGGGAATCCCAGCGCCTCCGGCACCCCCAGGAAGTGCAAAGACAAGCTGCCCTGGGTAAGGGCTGGTGCTGGGATCCCGGGGGGATTGGGGATCCGCAGGGGATGTGTCATTGTCC
>NW_021940718.1:328445-345346 GCF_001715985.3 Manacus vitellinus
TTTTTTTTTGGTCTGAAAATGAAACAAATAATCCATATAAGTCTTTCCTATATATTAGGAAAGCCTTTTTTGGTGGGGGGGGGAGAGGGAGAGTAGGAAGGCTACAGGCAGCTGCATTAAATATTTTGGGAAGCTATTCCAAGTCCGTGTCACACATGAATAGTGGTGTTTATTTTCTAAATGAAGCCTGGGCTCTGGATTGTTTGGTGGCCAACGGCCACTAATGAACTTTGCTTCCTTCACCGCCACCCAAAAGAGAAATAGTCAGAGGCTCCTGGTGATTAACTGGGCAGGAAGGGATAAGGGCAGAAGAGCTGCTTGTTTGTGTAGTGAATAACGCAACAATTAGTGGGCTATTAAACACATATGCTCGTTCTGCATGGGTTCTATAAACAGTTTCTCCAGCTTGGGGAACAGTCTCGGCTTCCTCGGAAGCGCTCGGGCCACGGCCACGCCGGGAGCCGCCTCCAACACACCTTTGCAGTGTGTGTTTGTCCAGCCCAGCTCCGCTCGTAATTTTTGGGCTGCAGCAGTTCAATGGAAAAAATTCGCTCAGGCTCTCCTTCTGCTCGGTTTGGTTTGAGATGTGGTGGAACTGACGGCGGCGTTGTGTAATGTGGATAATGGCCTGGAATCCAATCCTGCTGTTTGTGTTACCTGGAGTCCCAACGTGTGCAGTCTGACCTGTTCTGGGCACCGGGGGAACACGTCCGTGCGATTCCTGCGACAAGGCTCTGTCCCCCTGCCAGAACGGGCAGGGAAACGTCTTCAGTTCCTTGCTTGAGTTTGTTCTTGGTCTAATAATAATGTATTGGGATTACATAATCCAAAAATGATCACCCAGCCGGGCGAGCTGCCATTTGTTTGGAGCGTCCCTTGTGCCAGAGCAGTTGCAGGCTTGGTGTGGAGCTGCACCATGTGTGCATCAGGCAGCAGGGCTGTGGAGTGGCAGATATTTGTCTTCTTGGGTCTCTGCTGGAATTCTGTGTGTCCCGGGGAAGAAAATGGTCGTGGGTCCACGTGTTGCACGGGGCTTGGAGCGACCTGGTCTAGTGGAAGGTGTCCCTGCCCCACGGAAGGGGGTGGAATGAGCTGAGCTTTGAGGTCCCTCCCAACCCAAACCAGTGCTGTTGATGCCCAGCTCTTGTGTTCCAGCTGTTCCTGTGGCATGTTCAGAGGATGTGGAGCTGCTACTGAGGAGCTCCACAGAGCTCCAGCTTTTCCCGATCCTGAAAAGGGTTTCTTTCTTTCTCCAGTAGCTCACCTGACAGAAATGGGAGTCTTGAAAACAAAAGAGATAACACTGGCTTCACAGGGGACACTGTGAGATGTCACCTGGCTGCCCCTTGTGAAACTTGCTGTCCCTGAAACCGCTTCCCCGGGGTTGTGAAAGCACAAGCTCCGAGGGCCGAGCGGTGGCGAGGCTGTCCCAGGTCGGTTTGTCCGCTGGTGAAATGGAACTGGTCCGGTGTGTTCACCTAAAACAACTCTGGGTTCTCCCAGGAGTGTAATTCTAGACCAGCCTTCGGTTTGCTGCCTTCCCTTCCGGGTTGTGTACGTGTTTGGGCCTTCCCAAAAAAAGCAGGACGTGGCCAAGGCCAGGTTGGACGGGGCTTGGAGCAATCTGGGAGAGTGGAAGGTGTCGCTGCTCGTGGCAGGGGGTGGAACAAGATGGGCTTTAATGTCCTTCCAACCCAAACCACTCTGGGATTAGATGATTCTGTGGCTTTTTCACATCTGTTCTGGTTTGTCTCCAACTTTCTTGCTGCCCATGTCAAGGTACAAGGGAACTCCTTCTGCCCCTCCTTGTTTTCTTCTTTCATTCCTTCTCCTGAACCCCATCCTTGATGGCAAGATGTTTTATCCATCCCCACCTGCTATACCCTTAGATACATCTCCATCCATAGCACTCATCCTTTGATGTTCACACCTGTTTTTTAGCAGCATCACGAGGGGTTTCTGGGTAAGTCCAGCTCTTCGTGCCCGGTTGAAAATGCCACAGGGCAGACCCGAGTGCCCCTTGGCAGTGGGTCTGTCTCTCTTGTGCTGAAGGTGCTGACAGCAGGCAAACAGTGTTAGGGCTGTTCCTGGAACCCTTACCTGGGAATTTCCCAACTTTCATGTAGTTATTTAAGATCTCTCTTTGTGGCTGGAGCTTGTGTGAGGGGTGGGCATTTGATAACGAGCGAAGTGACACAATTCCACACCTTTCCCTGTTATCTGGAGCTTATGTGTTGACCTAATGATGGAGGCCAGGCTCACCTCAGCTCCCAGCCCTGGTGCTGGCTTGCTTGGTGGTTTTAGGAGGATATAGAGTAGGTTGTAGCATCCTTTGGTCTGTGTGTGATGCAGCTGAGCAGCACCTCCTGCTCCTGTTGTTCCTCTTTACCCCGGCTACCCCGGAGTGTTTTGAACTGAAGCCATTGGTTGATTCACTGGTGAACTTTGGCAGATGCACAAATATTTATTGGGGACTGAGCTGAGATAACCAAAGCACGTTGTCCCCGTGCTCAGCTAGCTGAGCTGAGTTTTGGAGCCGTGGTCTGATAGATGTGGCTTCCCGAGTCACCTTCCCTGCTTGCGAGAGAAGCGCTTCCGTGAAGATCAGGGTTAACCCGACCCCTCGCAGTGGCTGTTTATTGAAAGAACTTCTCAGCCTTGCCTTTTGGAGCAGTTGGTGGAGATGCCTTCATCTTGCTGTGTTCAAAGCACGGAACACAAAATGAAGGCTGTGCTGTCATTACAGGGTCTTTAGGGTAATGCGTATTCATGCTGACTTGGGAATTGAAAGCTGCTTGCAGGTGTCAGGAGGAGAAGAACAATCCGGCTCTCGAATCAAAATTCATTGAATTATCTTTAAAGCTTTTTTGCATCATCCCTCCTCCCCTGTAACCTGTTTTTTCCTGTCCTATTAACTCACTGATGCTGTAGTCCGTCAAAATTGAGGCTCTTACGACATCGGGAACATGAGTCGGTGACACGACCAAATGAATCAGAGGAGGCTGGAGAGGAAGCTCATCGCACACGTACGTCTCCTCCTCATCAGCAAAAATGGGACAGGATCTGCAGAACGCCCTGAGCTGCTCAGCTCCTGCTCAGTGTTCTCCACGCTGACCCCAGTGTGGCACCTCCCGTTCGAAAGCGAAGGGGGACAAAGAGACACTGAATGTTTTGGCCCGTGGCAGTTTCCTTTCAATTATTTAGGGTAGCTTTCTCTCTCTCTCTCTCTCTCTGAACCCTCTGCTGCTTGGATCTGCTCAAATTATAGATTCAGCTCTATAGTTTTCCAACGGCATTGGAAGGAATTGTCTGTAATTTACATCTGAAGTGACGTACAGTTGCTATGGGATTCGGTGGCAAATTATAAACCCATTATGCTTTTATTTTTTTTATTTTTTTTCTCGTGCTGGTGGTAGCAGGCTGAAGGAGTAGGTCTAATTGGTGACGTGCCAAGGGGAAAACAGAAAAGTTTGTGACAGAATTCTTGTGACCGGTGGTACCTTTTTTTTTGTTTTGTTTTTATCAAATGAGATCTGCTTTTTATCAGCAAATCCTACACCACCATTTATCAGAGAGGTTGAATTTGAATTAATAACTTTTTGCTCTCTGGCAGTACTGGGGGAAACGAGCTTGAGCATTAACCCTTTAGGTTATTTCTATGGGGCTGGGTTGCTCCTTTTTTAATTTAAGGTGATTTAAGTGGAATAGATGGTGACTTGTGTCCATGGCTCTCGTGGTTGGATTCTGGTGACTGTGTCAAGACTAAACCCTTGCTCCTTTTCGGCATATTCTGTAGCTGATTTCTTATTCCACTTGAACAGCAGCAAAGGGAGAAAGGAAAGCTGTTACAATATTTTTTTTATTTCTCTCTGAAGTGTAACCGATCTGAAGAGTCTCTTCAGAGCAATGTGTCTCCCGGGGACCCGGCCGGCGTGTCCTGCCTCAAGTGGCCCCTGCACTTGCTGGTCAGCTCAGAGTGATCCTCCAGCATCAGGGCTTTTTCTGAGCCTGTCTGAAGTGCTCTGCCCCGCTCAGTTGGGTTTTGTTGTGGTGCTGCCTGGCAGAGAGGGCTGGTGGCTGTTGAAACAGTTCCCTGGCCGTGCTGGGACAGCAGCAGAGCCTTTATCGCCGCCGAGGGGAGGGGAAAACGTGGTTTGAAAAGAGCATTTGAGGTCTCGTCGGTAAATGAACGTGTGTGTTATCTCCCAAACAATTTGCACATTTCAGGCAATTTAAACTCTGCCCGCGACTTGTAAGCAGAAACTTGTGAAGCGTCTCCAAATCCCTGGTGTTTGTGCACGTTGGAAAATGGGAAGGGACAGACTGCATGCGTCACTCCCGCACTAATTTGTGCCAGCTAATCCATGGGAGAAGAATACATTTTGGCTGACTTAGTGGTTTTGCTGCTAATGCACAGGAGAATGCGTCTGAATGGATGGAGTGGCCGCCCGGGTTTAGGTAGACTTTGAAGAGATACCCTGTGTCTGGGGTCCCGTGCTGGACACCCTCGTTTGGGGATCACAGTTGTGTGCAATGTTTTTTATTTTTATTTAGGTTTACTGAGGTTTTTGGGGTAAGGAGAGTTGAAGCTGACTGAGGGGAGGGGAAGAAGTGGTCACAGCTCAGCGTCACAGCGCCAGGAAGGCTGGGATCGAGTTACCTGTGAATAATTAAGGTTATTGCTGTTTCTGCAGTGAGCTTAATGCTGATGAAGATAAAGCCTGATAACCTGAACTATGCTAATATTTTATCCAGGGTGGATGCAGAGGAGGCATCACCAAAACTGGGCTTCAGTGCTCCGTGTGCCTTGGCTTGACCTAGATGCATTACCCAGGAAAGGAGCTTGGATTTGCTGATAAGAGTTTTCTATAGTGGCTCATGTGTTGCTTAGAAACATCCCATGTACGTGAGGCAACTTTTGCACACCATGGTAACCCGGTGTTGCCTTCTGACTGGGGATTTTGGTGTGGTTTTTGGTTGGTTTTTTTCGAGCATTTATATACTCACAGAGCATGCTGAACCCCTCAGCAGTTGGTTTGCAGAGTGGGGGTGTGTGTCCCTGCTGCACTGGGAAAAGCAGGCTTCCAAAACCTGATCCTTTTTTGCATTACAGCCTAGAAAAAACACCGCTCCGTGCGCTTGGTCTCTCTTTTCTTTACATTGGACTAGTGCCTTTTTCTAATTTAAAGAAACCAGCATTTGTTTAACTCGAAAAGAGGTCACTGCTGGCCAGCAGGACTTGACTGAACTGCCCACCTCCACTTGACTGAACTGCCCACTCCACCTGGAGCCTTCCCTGATCTGGTCCGGCCTGATCGCAGTTAACCCTCTGCCCTCCCTCTGTGCAGCACTTCCCTGGAGTGAACACTTCAAGAGGGAACACTTCAGCCAGGGTTTTCCTGGAAGACCGAGATGTTTTCCTGGAAAACAGATGTTTTCAGCCCCGTTCTGTGCCGTTGGGTTCGGTGGCAGACGCAGACTTTGTCCTTCGGGTTCGTGTCCCCGCATGACGTGGGTTCAGCGGGGACCATGAAACTTCCTGAAAGCCACTGGTTGCCCAAATCTTTGTAGTATTTAGATTTCATCAGCACAAACATCCTCTCCTGACTCCTGGGCTTGTATATTTTGAGCCCTGTGTGGTTCAGCCGTGCTTTGGTAAGAGCAGCCACCTGACACCCGGGGCGGGTTTGTTCCTACGGGATCAGGGATGTGAGGGCAGGAACAGGTTGCCCAGAGAAGCTGTGGCTGCCCCATCCCTGGAAGTGTCCAAGGCAAGGTTGGACAGGGCTTGGAGCAACCTGGGCTAGTGGAAGGTGTCCCTGCCCATGGAACAAGATGAGCTTTAAGGTCCCTTCCAACCCAAACCATTCTATGGCAGTTTAAGCTAATTGTCATTATTTAGCAAGAGCAGACGTGTGTTACTTAAATCCCAGCAAAAAGCCCAGCAGGAAGGAAGGAACTGCAGCTCAATCCATATCACTGTGCCCACAGGATCCATATTTTCTACTACTGAGGTGCAAGAGCTAATTTAATCTTTCTTCTGTATTCCTCCCCACTGAGGGCCCGTCCTGCGATGGGCTGCAATCAGTGCCTTGTGAGTGCCAGTTGTGGTTATTTGAATCATATTTCCACATTTCAGTGTCTAGACTTTATGTTTGTGTGAGTTTTGTTGTACCTTTCCAGCTCCGGCGCTGATTTCAGTTGGTTTTGGCTCCTGGTTTCTATGAGAAAATCAAACGGGCTGTGTTTCTGCCTTTCTCAGTCCCCCCCCCCCCAAAAAAAAGAGAGGAACAAGGGAATTGGCAGAACTTAGTTTTATAAACTCCTTTGCCACCATTTTTCTCTCTTCTGAGAGAATCTGTGTGTGGATGAGCCGGGTGCTGCCATTTGGTGACCAGCAGATGAGAGCAAAGACAAACCACTGATGGTTGGAGATAAATCTCTCCCTGATTCCCTGCACTGGGGGAAAAAAGGGATTATCTTGATACAGGCCAACAAGGATAGAAAAAGTGAGTGTGCACACATTTTTAGAAATGAAACAACTTTGTCATCCACAAAGTAAGAGCATTTATTGAAGATGAGGCAGCTTTTTAATTGCCTGCATCCACTGGGCTTCATTTCTAGCCAGCGGTTTTCTTGCACTTGTGGATGTTCAGGATGATGAAGGTGGCTGTTTGTTCAGTGAGCAGGAGGGTTGGGCTGTTTGTGATGCTCAGAGAAGCTGATAATGACACAGAGCTGGATGACATGAACCTCACTGTGACCAGAAGGTAGAACTGGCTTTAGAATTGTTGGCAGCAATATCAGCTTGTGCAGAAAATAAGTGTGCAAACCTGAGCCGAGGCCGTTTTCGACCTCCTGGTGTAACCAAAGTGTGTGATGGTTAAATCAGTGAAAGGAAATAACGCTCCCGACTTGGAAAGCTCGCTGCCATCAAATGTGAGAGGCTTAAGTGCATCTGGATAGCAAGAAAAATCGGGATTTTTTCACGTGGAATGCAAAGAATAAAAGCTGTGGTTACAGCTTCCCTCTGCATCCCTGCCTGTGTCGGCTCTTCAGCTCCCACTTCTCCCCCCATCCCGGTGCTTGAGGTGATCCAGGTCGTTGCCAAAGCCGTGGCTTTACCTCTTCCAGGAAGCCAAGTGTAAATTCTTCCACTCCTTCCTTCCATTCCTCTCAGCTCCAGCACTCAGTGGATGCTTTTCAGACCCTGGCATGGGCGGAGTAGGAGCGAGGAAGCAAATTTTTCCGCCCTGCCCGAGCTTGGGCAAGCGGAAACTGTGCCTTGGAAGCCATATAAGGCGAGTCAGCCGGCTCTGGCTGGGCTCACCTTTCCACCAGGATGCTGGGGAAGGGAGCAGCCCTTGCTCACAGGGAGAGTTTAAGGACTGCTGGGCCCTTTGAAGTGCTCTGACACTCGCCGGAGGTGTGGCGTGGTGTGGCCGCCCTGATTAGGTCGCAGCAGCTCATTAACTGCCTGACTTGTGGGGCTCCTCCGGCACGGCCCCGAAAACGGAGGCGGAAATTGGTGATTCAGAGCGAAACCGCCGCGAAGTGACGGAGCTGGGAAGGCTGGAGAGGAGCAGCCTCTGTCACAGGGTTGGCTTCCTTGGAGAGGAGCAGCCTCTGCCACAGGATGTCTTCATTTCGTGGGACGTCGCTCCGGAACGCCGGTTCCTGCGGCGCTAAAATAGGTTTTTGCAAAGCCTGGTGACACCTGTTCCCGCTCCCAGGGATGTTGAGCCCTCAGAGCTGCTGAAGCTCCAATCTGTGACCTCTGCTGCTGCTTCTTGCAGAATTAAGAACAACTTCTGCTCCCATAAATAGTCCCTTAAGAAGTGCGTAGGAGCTCCGGGGCCAATTTCTTTTGAAAAGTGCTCTCGGTGACACCTGTGGCCGTGACCTTGGTCACTCTTCCCACTCCGTGTCCTTGGCAGGGCAGCTGTGTTTTGATGGGAGTGTGGTGGTCCCGGCCACGAGCTCTGCTTCCTTCTCTCCCATTAGGTAATCAATAATAAAAAGAACCTTTAGTCATCTGGTGCTTTTCCTGCTGTAAATCCAAAACGCTTCCTGCCTCCTTGAGATCCCCGTTCCCCAATGCCACTAAAAGAGGATGATGGCTAAGGGACAGTGCCTGAAAGCTGCTGTGTTCCTGACACACGTAATGGCTACCAATCCCTGTTTTTATTCCAGAAATAAGGCCTGGTTTTCCAAAGGAGAGTGATGCAGGTGAGCAAGTGAATTGTCATAAACCAGTTCTCCCAGTGCTGATTCGGAGAGTCCCAAAACACACAGCTCTGCTGAGGAAGCGGCTTGGGTGTTTAATCTTTGCAAGTGTGGAAATGGGAAGAGGGAGGTAGTAATGGCTAATGCATAAAGTAAAACACATTTAACCTTTCCGGACGTAGCCGGGGATATCTTGGATCCGTTTGGAAATCGGTCGACCCGGAACGTTAGCGGCGATTAAAACCCGACGGCAAACATTTTTCTGGAGTCACAAACTGCTTATGAATTAAGGACTTTGTTCTTAAGGCATTAAAATCTAGGACACTTTGGGGGTTTCTTAACACGAAGGGGGGAGGAAAAAAAACCCCAGATTTATTACCTGGAAGGTTTGATTATTGCAGTTCCAGGCGTGTTTCCACGACCTCTCCGCAGCAATTTGCGCTGGAGCTGGACCTAATGTAGGAGCTGCCTGCACTGCACTGCAAGTTTGAGCTCTCTCATACAATTAGAGCCATTTAACTCCATCTAAAGGCCTTTTACTTGTCATTAAGACTGAATTTATGGACGCTGACAGCAGGAAGAAACACATTTATCCCCACTCGGCTGAGAAAGCAAAAACGCTCCGGCCACCTACAGATCGTTATATTTAGACCCCAAATTCTGGTCAGACAATGAAGTGCCGACTCAGTGGCCACACCACTTCTTTTGCATGTGTGAATTAGCTGGGCTACCTCTGTCAGGCAAGAGAGATTCTCTGTCTGAATGCCTGAAGTCTCGGGGGGGTTTTTGGACCCACCCCCGGGGAGCGTTCTCGCAGCACTGTGTTCAGTCAGCAGATGTGGGTTATGTTTTCCCTCCTCTTATCTGAACATTTTTCGTGTTTATTTTTGGAATTCCTCGTAACCTGAACTTTCTCAGGTGTCCTCGTGGGGAGCAGAGAAACATCTGACTTACTTTTTAGGTAGATTTTTTTTTTTTTTTTCGGCCAGTTTAAGGAAGAGTATGTTCTTTCTTTTTTTACTGTTTGTCGCTTTATTTTTGGAGCAGGTTTGTTACCAACCAGCCTGGCAGTGCAAATAAAGAGGTAGCTGAAACAGTGTGGGTTCTGTGCTGCTTGCTGAAGGAGAGGGAGCACCTAATTTAACTTCATCAGGCAGCTGCCTTCACTATTTTTCCCGGAGAAAGCACCCCTGGAAGCTGGAGGAGGCTGTTAGTGCTGTGTTAGCAGAGGGTATGTAACACAAGGTTCTATCAGGGTACAAAATCTAGTGGGGTTGTCTTGCTCAATATTGTCAGCTGGATTTTTCGTGGGTGATAGGGAAAAAAAACCCTGGAATTATTGATTATTTTATTGTTTTCTCCCCCGTGGAGATGGTAGGAAATTTCGGTGACATTCCTGCTGAACTCCCAGGGTCTGTCAGGTTGTGTTCCCAGTGTCCTGTCGGTGTTGGAGCACCTCTGTTTGCCAGAAGCAGCTGTCTGAGCATCTTGCTTTACCTTTTGAGGCTGCTCTGGCTCGTGGGGTGTTGGTGGTCGGATTCCCTTGGGATTCCTGCGGGATCCAGGCGCTGCCTCTGGCTGGGTGAGGAAGGTCATCTTCAGCACAACTTTGTCAGACCAGTAATTACTCTTCCCTTCAAGTGTCAATAGGATATAGCTGGGCACAAGGGGAAAAAAACAACTGGTCCAGGCTTGTTTTCCTGGGCTCAGCAGTGTGTTTGTGAGGTGAGATTTGTTCAGGATGGTTGAACTAGTTGGTCGATCTGATCTCTCAATTGCCTTTCTATATTTTTCTCTGGCGAGAAAAGGACTGAAAAGAAAAGCCCTGTGGAAGATAAGGATCGTTGTGATGTTTCAGCAGCTCCTTTAAGCCACCTTATGAGCACATAGGCAAGTGAATCAGCCCCGGTGTCTTAATGCATCCTAAAATAAAGGAGACTTTCGTAAGCGAATTCGGTGGGTTTGAACTGCTGTGTTTTCATTAGGAGATTGCAGCAGGAGAAAACGCTCTTTAAAATTCAGCCTGGGGGGTTTGTGTTGTTCATTAACTGATAGTCACTCCTGTTTACCTTGGGTGATAAGTCCCAATTAAGAGTGGCCAGCAGTGCTGATGTCACAGCTGCCCTTCAGAGAGAGAATTGCCCCTTTTTTTTTTTATTATTATTTTTTTTTTTTATGGCTTGCTTTACTGACAGGTGGGTTTTTTTAGAACTCAAATAAATGCAAACAACCACAAGTTGTACCTCTCCTAATCATGGAAAACCACGTTTTTTTTATCTTTCCCCCCCCCTGTTCTTAGCAGCTTGGTAATGCCGTTGTCGGTACAAAGGTCATTTAAAAATCTGACATGTCAGCCCAGGAACATACTGCTTCTTAATGAGGCTTAAACCAGCGTGTAGCTGCCTGGTGGAAATAAATTTGGAGCTGCAGAGCCCAGGGAGACATGTGAACAGCTTACTGGGATGGGATCACCTGGCTTTCCTTGCACCAGCCCCCCCTGGATCTCTCCAGTGCCAGTGCCCTTTTGGTACTTGCAGTTCTCTCTGCTGAAGGGGCTTTAATTTTTCCCCTCTTGTTATTCAAATGAGCACAGGTGTTTGACAGCACATGTGTGCTCTCAGAAGAAAAGCAACTAAAATACCTTCAGAAATTCTGGTTTAAAACGATTTTTTTTTTCTTTCTTTCTTTCTTTCCCCCCCCTGAGGTTTTCTCCCTGCCCTTGGCTTCTTGCTGTGACCAGGAGGTCCTGCGACACCTCTTACTTCATCCCCACCTTTGAAACCCTCCCATCCTCCTCCTCCTCAGGTTGTCACTTGCCATTGAACCAAAGCTCTTGAACCTCGGGCTCCTTGTTCTGGCTGACGCTCCCTGGGTAGTTTGAATGTCTGAAGGCTTTTCCTCTAATCCTGTTCCCCAGCACTACTGGAATTTCAGCACCTTCAGCCTCGGCTCTTTGACTGTTCTCCAGTTTAAAAACTAGGTCAGAAACAGAACTGTCAGCTTCTGATATTTCACTGCTCCTGTTTTTATAAGTTGTAACCCGCTGTTGTGCTGCGTTTAATCGTTCACTTTAATTTTGACACATTAAAATGTCTCCTCTGGCTCAGCCTGACACAGTAAAACTGCTCCAAATAACATCTTGGATGGAAGAGCCACCTTACCTCCACGGGGTCTGAAAAGGTGAATTATCTGTTTGTTAAATATAATGCCAAAGATGCCAAACTGACAGATTTATTTTTTTTTTCCCTCACCAACTCTCTCTCTCTCTTAACTATTTGCTGGCAGTTTTTTAGCTGTAATCAACCACCTTCTCTTTGAGGCTGGGTGGCTTTTGAACCTGATGGGTGAAAGAAAATAGCTTAAAAACAATAATAATGATAATTGGAAAGCCACAGACTGGCGAGGAAAGCAGCAATGCAGGTGTGCTGCAAGTCATTTAAAATACTTATTTTTAACTGAGTTGTAGCTGACTGGACCCACTCAGCGTTTTTATAAGACTTTTCTTGGACTGGTGCTTGAAGTGGTGCCTCAGTGTGCAGTAAAATCCACCTGGTGTAATTCAAGAGTATCCTTACTCTTCCTTTTGGGCAGACCAGCAGTATTGGAATACTTGGGCATTCTGGCATAAATGGGATTTAAATGAATTCTTACTCTTCAGGGGCTGTGGATTTAAAATTCTGCCTGAGCTGTTGTCTCTGACAAGTTTTCCAGAATGGCAGGTTGTTTATTAAGCTGTTCTTAGTACACTTAATTTTCTTGGTTTTGTGTGTTTCCTTGAAAAGGATCCCGGTCCAGGCACGTGGTGGAATTCCTGGGATGTCCTTTGCAGGATTTTGATGATCCTGGTGGGTCTCTCCCAACTGAGGATGTTCAATGACTCTGTGATTTTCTAGGATTGAAGGATCCCTGGGCTGGAAACCCTTGGGTTTGGATCACCAAGTGTGATCCAGCTCTTCCTGACACACCTGAATGGTCTCCACAAAATATGGGAATATGGGAATTCCTACCTGTGCTTGACAGGTGGAGGACTTTTGAACCCAGAGGTGAAATACTTTATTCAAGGAAAACTTCTGATGGAGGGCAAACCAACCAAATTTCAACCCTAAATCTGGTTTTGTAGTCACTTCACATGACTTGCAGAGCGTGGAGGAGCTTGGGTGTCTTTAATCAGTCATGGAAACTTTATTTATACATGGTGGGGATGAGGGGGAGTTGTTTTAAGATGTGCTATCATGACACACTTTTTCTCTATTAATTTGGGAAACGTTTTTCTCCTAGTTGGGGGTTTTGTACAGTGCAAAAATCCAAAATGCCTGTAGGAAATACACTTGATACAGCTGGTTGTGGGAAAGCTTTTAACTCTTTAACCCTCCAAATGTGAGGGTGAGTTTTTCATCCTCATCTGCAGTGGGAATGTTTGTGCTTTACAGTCATTAGAGGTAAAGAATTGTCCATAACAGCTTTTGTAAGGTAGCAGTTCAGGAAAAAAAAAACAAACAAAAACAACCACATTAACTCATCTTGGGATAATAATTATGATTTTTATGACTCTCATGGAAGGTGCTTGGCTGGAAAACTTCAGTGTTCTGTTTCTGTAGGACTGAAGGTGAGTTATGCAGTGGGATAAGCTCTCCCTGAATTCAGCTGCTGACCCCCAGAGCAGTTCAGGAGAGCAGAATAACGTGTGGAATTCGAAGCAAGAGGAGATTCAAAGAGAATAGAACAGGCCAGAAGGGTGGGTGAGTGCTCATGGTGGGTGCTGTGCTCTGAGCAGCACAGACAGGGAGGGTTCACCCTGTGGAATTGGGGGTCATCAGCCAACTCCTGCTTCCCACTCCCCAGGGAAGGGAAGCAAATCTTGGCTCTTCCCGAGGTTTAATAACTAATTCTCAATTTTTTCAGTGAAGTTGGTGAAAATCATTATCTCTCAGTTGTGTCCACAGGTCAGGTCAGAGCCTGTTGAGGGTGGGAATGGTCAGGAATAGAAACCCCAGGCAGTTGCTGTGGATTCTTTTTGGGCAACCAAGCCCCAAAATGCCTCTTTATTTTCATCTTTCACAGGCTCGTTGTCAAAACAGCCCCAAAGCTGCGTTGCTGCATTGCTTCAGAAAGGCTAATGGGGGAAAAGTGCCATCTCCAAGGCAGGCAGCAGCAATCCCAGTGAATTCCATGCTGGAAGTTGTTTTTCTCAGCATTTTCACGAGCTTTTTTTGGCTTTTGTTGGAGAGGTGGCCACATCTCCAGCATCTGGTGAACAACAAACCTTTCTCTCCTTGCAGAAGGAGCAAAGAGGCCTTTATTTGAGGTGTCTCATGCTGGAGGAATGACCCTTAAAATATTAATCAGAGAAAACCTGACCCCCCCCTTAATTCTTGGCTGGTAAAGCTGTTTGAGTGAATCCTCCAGGGAAAAGCAGAACTACCATTCCCCTTTAGCAGAGTTGGGAATTTGGGATGATTCCCTTTCCTTCTGCCAGTTTTGTTGGTTTTGTTGTGTTTTTTTTTTTTTGTTCTCCTCGGTCCTTTCCCAGTTTAACAAGATCATCTGATGGTTCCAATAAAATTCTGCTGCAAAAAGCAAGCAGTGTTGCATGGAAGAGGTGATTGCCCAGGGAATTTTGGGCATGGATGTCTCAGTGGGATTCTTGCCAGGCTGAGGTCTCTCTGAATTGTCTCATAATGCAAACGTGTGCAGGTGCTGCAGACACTGCTGAACCTCCCTTAGAGGAGCATTTAATATTATATTTAACATCATTAGAGTTTCCAGTGTGTGGAGGCAGAACAGGAAGCTTCTTTCTGTGGAATACTGTTGAAAAAAACACAAGTGTTTCAAAGCAAATCCACGTGTTCAAAAAACAAATCTGAAGGTTTGCTTTCCTTTGCCTGCACTTTAGAAATGCCAATATTTACCTTCCTTTTTTTTGTTTTTTTTTGTCTTTTAATTTACTGTAGCTGCTAAAAGATACGCAGTGCAGCTCTGCAAGAGAGAGGGCCAGATATGAGCAGGCTCAAATTCTGCCTCTATTTTGATTAAAACACCTTTTTCCCTCCTGCATGAGCGAGCAATTTGCTGTTTTTAATAAGGGATGAGCTTTGGGATGTGCTGATTTAACTCTCCCCCCAAATTACCTGCGAGTGATAAAACGGTAAAACTTTTATTTTTCAGGGTTTGTGCTTAAATTTATTTTTTTTCCTCGCTGTGAATCTGCCAGCACAGCATTATCTTTGTAGGAGAGCTTTGGGAAATGCTGTTGCAACTTGTTTTATGCTTTCCCAAGTTTTTTACCTTTTATTGCTTTTAGTCTGAGTTTAGAGGAGGAAAATCCCCTTCAGGAAAAAATGGTGATAAAAAAAATTAAAAAGTTGAGGGCTGGGTTTTGCTGATTCCTTGTTGTGCTGGTGGAGAAGGGAAAGGGATATTCCAACTTCTGTCTTGGGGAGAACAGGACAAGACCCTGAGATAAAGGTAAAGGGGTTTAAATGAATGGGCAGTTTAGATTCAATCCAGCACTGACTAATAAAATTAAAATAGCTCTGAGGGTTCTGTGGCAGGGAAGGGTCTGGAACACCCTCCTGGAACAAGTCACGGATGCAGAAAATCCATTAACACAAACTGAAACTTCCTTTTCAGAGAGATGCAGGAATTGTATCAAAACTGGGGGAGGTTTTTTTTGTGTGTTTTTTTTTTTCACTTGAAGGAAGGAAACCCTCCTGGGTTATTACACTAAAAACTAGGCATGGTATTCTTTCATTACAAGACATTTTTAATTGATTACCTGACTGCTTTTGATCAGTTCTGGGGGCTGAAAGTTGCACAGGGATGCAAAGGGTTGTTTTGTTTGTTGGTTTTTTTTTTTCCCCCCTGGAAAAAAAAAGCCTTTCCTTCCCAAACCTTTGGAAATGGTGGGAGTTGGCTCTTGGCCCTGTGGCAATTAAACCCTCCCTGAGTAGGGAAGGGTTAATTGTGAATTTGGGTGAGAGTTTGCCCCGATTAAACTACGGATAAATCAGCATTTCAGGAGATGAGACCTCCCAATTATTGCTCCTTAATGAGATCTCCCTTCCCTCCCCAGAAAAGCAAAGAGGAAAAACAGGGAATTAAAAAAAGCAGCTTTATCCTGTTGGGAAAATGTCCCTTTGGTCTCCAAACTTGGATTCCCAAGGGAAGCCGACTCCGGAATCCGCCGGGGATCCGGGGCTGTGCCGGAGTTAATTGGGAGCCACAACCCCCCTCCTTGAGCTTTCCCTGTTTCTGGCCTTACATGTTCCTCACACCACCAGTCCTCTCTGGTTTGGGGGGTGTTTGGAGCTCCCCCCCTTCGTTTCGGGGTGGGATTGGAGCCTCCTCTATTTTGGGGTGGGTTTGCAGTCCCCTCACTGTTTTGGGGTGGATTTACAGTCCCCTCTCCATTTTGGGGGGGATTTGCAGTCCCCCCTCCATTTTGGGGGGGATTTACAGCCTCCCCTCTGTTTTGGGGTGGATTTGCAATCCCCTCTCCGTTTTTGGGTGGGTTTACAGTCTCCCCTCTGTTTTGGGGTAGATTTGCAGCCCCCCCTCCATTTTGGGGTGGATTTACTGCCCCCTCTCCATTCTGGGGTGGATTTACAACCCCCTCTCCATTTTGGGGTGGATTTACAGCCCCCTCTCTGTTTTGGGGTGTTACCCTGTTACTCTTACTGTCTCCACTGGCACAGAAATTGAGGAACAGGGATTGCAGGAGTTCATTTGGTGGTTCCTGCTCTTGGGAAGGGCTCAGCCCAATCGATGGGCTGCTCTGTTTGCCAGAGCCACGTTCTCCAGCCAAACAAGGTCTCTGACTAAACTCGAGACCAATTCACAATACTTTAATTATTTCTCTAAGGATTCGAGCCTCCTTTTAATTTTCTTCCTGAAAGGCATTGCCTGAACTGCATCTGTGCCCAGCTTTTTCCTTTCTAGTGGAAAACTACTGTACCTTGTGCTGGCCAAACATCTTGGCTCGACCATCGGGTTTGTCCTGGGGTTTTTCGGTCTCTCGGCGAGTTGGAGCTTCCTTCCCAAAGCCACCTTTCCCAAGGTTTGTGCTCTGGTGCTAAAGATGACCAGAGAGCATCGGACTGTGTCAGAGACATCTGTTCTTTGGGAGTTGAAAGCTTTATTTTTGCAAATATGGGGTCAGAAAAAAACATGGCTTAGTTCTGTGCTAGGAAGCAAAGAGGCCTTTGGAGCGTTTCACTCAGAGGTACCAGCTTGAAACAAAACAGTTTTACTGGGCTTGAGCGTAAAACTTAAACCATCTCGGACATAAACCGTGGCTGGGGGTGAGTTTTGGTGGAATTGGTTGGTGCTGGGGAGGGTTTGGAAGGTGGGACCCACCGAGGAGCTTCGTGCCTGGGAGAAATGAGGAAGCGAGAGGGGTTTGGGAAGCTGGGTGATGGCTCTCCTAAAAAATCAAATCATAAATGTTTAAAACCTAGTCCAGAGGAGGCCACTGAGATCATCAGAGGGATGGAAGACCTTTCCTGTGAGGAAAGGCTGGGAGGATTGGGATTGTTCAGCCTGGAGAAGAGAAGCTTTGAGGTGAAGGAGCCAACAGGAAAGATGGAGAGAGACTTTGGAGAAAGGCCTGGAGTGCCAGGACAAGGGGGAATGGCTTCCCACTGCCAGAGGGCAGGGAGAGATGTGGTGTTGGGAAG
>NW_021940718.1:348436-384077 GCF_001715985.3 Manacus vitellinus
ATCCAGGTGTGCTCAAACCAGGAATCCTCCCAGATTATGATCTGAGCCCTTTTATTCCCAGAGGAAGCAAAGGAGGGAGTTTTTTTTCCTAAATTTGGACCTCCCTGCTTGGACAAAAGAATCATAACCTGGTCATAACCAAAGAATTAAAGAGGAACTTGGAGTTTGGGGTATTAAGAGCCTGAAATTTGTGCATTTTGTTCTCATTTTTGTCACAAAATGCTGCTCCTGAGGTGCAGCAGCTTTACCTGGGCACTCGTTTTACCTGGAATTGCACGTGATGGTTCAAAATACCCCCTTAATGCCAGCCCTGGTTAACAGGATTTTATAGTTTCTGTTTATTGGAATTCTTGCTGCTAATTTTAACTGTTTGCAAGAAGCTTTTAAGCTCTGAAAATAACCCCCCTCCCCTCCCCAGTCCCAGCATAAATAAGGATAAATTTTCAGTTGCACTCTGGGCATTTGTGCCTCTGAAGGTTCCACAAAACAGGACAAAAACACACCAATACTAAGTTTAGGCAAATATTTTCCATAGAACGCTGCCTCCAGTATGAATTCCAGTAAATACATGACAGAACTTCCCAAAACAACGTCTCCTTTAATTATCTGTATTTCCCTGAAGAAACGGGAAGGTTTCCAGCTGGTTACTTGACCTGAGGATTTCCAGTGTCCTGTGTAGGAAATCATCCCTAATAGAGTGTTTTATTAACTTTTAATTCAATTCTTCTGTGTTTTATTGTCGCTCTCTTGTTCCTCCTACTCTTTCCTCAGCTTCCACGTGCCAGATCTGGAGTATTTAAAGTGTGAGGAGCTCTCTGTGTGTTGCCACCACCTCTGAGAGCTTTCAGAGTCTCTAGAAGGGTTTGCTGTCTCCCCTCTGTCCCAGGGAAACCAAAGGACGAGCATAAAACCATGATAATAAAAGCCAAATATCTTGTGGGAGCTCTGGGGATGAGTTGTGGGGTTTTTTTTTTGGTTGAATCTCATGACTTTGGAAATAATCTTACAAAAAGCACTTGGGCCTGTTGGGGTTTGGTTCGTGTTGGCATCCCAGAGCAGAGCTCTGGAGTTGGAAAACTTGCTGCTTTATTTCTCCACCTTTCCCAAAGAATCCAGGAGGAGCTGTGGGAGGCAGGGAATTGGGCATGGAAGTGTGGAAATGCTCTTTCCAGATAGGAAATAAGTGAAATTTTACGGAGTAGAACACCGGGGTCTGCTCAGACCCCTTTTTGAGGGTCTGCTTTCCAGTCAGGCAGGGCTGGTAATTCCAGTTTGGGTAGATCTGGGGGAAGCTGTGGTTTGGATGTTCCTTTGGAAGTTGTTCCTGCAGAGCTTTGGGGCACCAGTGAAGTTGAGCTGCAGGAAGGACTTTGGTTTGTTCCAGCAGCTCCTTTGCCGTTCCGGTAAGCGGGGAGGAAACTCGAGGCAGCTCCTTGTGGGACCTGGCAACCAGCAGAGCCCCGGGAATGCTGTGCCAACCTTCCAGCCCTGCTTCAGGAAGCCTTTGGCTGGAACAATAGTGGGGAGCAGGAGTGGAATTCCTGCCTCTGAGGGGCGTTTGAAGGGGCTTCGATCGCTCACACCCATCCCAGGAATTGTGCTGCTTCCCACCTGCACCTCTCCAGGGCTGTGGGGTTGGAACATCTGGTCCCTGGCACAGCAGAAAAGCTGCTGAGCTGGCAGGTGGCTGCTGCAAAGGGACCTGAACTGTGCTTTCCTTGCTTGGAGTTTTGTCTCTCACCAGCTCCCGGTCCCCGCGGGTCTCGTGGGGGGGTCGAGCAGGAATCCAAGGGGTGAGGTTGTGCAGTGGCCCCGTTGCTCAGGCAGATGTGGCCTGTTTTCCCTCCACAGGGGTGAGGTCTCACCAGCATCCTTGATTTAGCCAGGATTTACTGCATCCTGGGAGCTGGTGTGCTCTGGGAAGGGCAGGGCTGTCCCCACAGCAGTGCCGTGGTCCCGCCCCGGGGCTCAGGGGGTGACTCGTTTTCACTGGAAAGACAAGAGGGAAGGAGCTTGTTCCCTCCAGAGGTGGATGGAATGACATTTCTAGGAACTGCAAGGCAGGAAGTTCACTCATGGCATCACCAAGGAAGAAGGATCAGGTGACTCTTTGGTGACTCTTCAGGAGATGACACAGGGATTTTGGAAGTGGAGCAAAAACTCATTAAAATTGGGGTTCCTCCACACAAGAACATCCAAGAAGGTTAATCCAAATGAAGATATAAATCCAAATACGGTTTTAATTTGGTTTAACTTAATTCCTCTGTTTGCTTGTGTTCTGGATGAAGATGTCCATACAGGGATTTAATTTCATCTCATAAAAGTACTTGGGTTCATATCCTTAATTAGTTTAGGGTGTGCACGTGTTCTCTTCTTCCATGAGCGTTTTCAAACGACCTGTAGCCAAGGAATTGGACACCAGGGAAGTGATGCCTGTGTAGGTACAGGGATGGTGTTGCTGAGAAACCAAGACACCTGGAGTGCTGTGTCCAGTTCTGGGCCCTCAGCTCAGGAAGGACATTGAGGTCCTGGAGCAGGTCCAGAGGAGAGCAACGAGGCTGGGGAAGGGACTGGAGCACAAGTGCTGTGAGGAGAGGCTGAGGGAGCTGGGGGGGCTCAGCCTGGAGAAGAGGAGGCTCAGGGGAGACCTCCTCACTCTCTGCAACTCCCTGACAGGAGGGGGGAGCCAGGGGGGGGTTGGTCTCTTTTCCCAGGCAACCATCAGCAAGACAAGAGGGCTGGGTGTTCAGCTGTGCCAGGGGAGGTTTAGGTTGGAGATTAGGAAGAATTTCTTTGCAGAGAGGGTGCTCAGCCATTGGAATGGGCTGCCCAGGGAAGGGGTGGATTCTCCATCCCTGGAGGTTTTTAAGAAGAGACTGGATGTGGCATCAGTGCCATGGGCTGGGAACCACAGCGGGGTTGGATCAAGGCTTGGATTGATGATCTCTGAGGTCCCTTCCAACCCAGCTGACTCTGTGATTCTGTGATTCCCTTCCCTGCCTAAAAAGGGAAGCTGGAATGGAGCAATGTCTTTCCAGCATCCATCTCTTCCGTGGGATCCCTTGTGTGGAGCGTGGCAGGGAGTTCCAATGATATTCCTGCACTGGGGCTCACAGGCAGGACAGCTGGGGAGCCTCAAAGTGCTGAACCTTGGCAAACACATCTCAACTTTGCCATTGCACAAACACTCCGAGCTCGACATCACCCACCTTCAAACCGGTTCCTTTGCAGGTTGGGGAATTTATAAGTTCCACAATTAAAGCTCGTCCTGATTTGTGCAGCAGGACTTTGGTTCCAGCCTCCTCACCCCACTTCCCTGCTTCTCACCACCTTTCTGTTCCACTTCACTTCCCAGAAGGACCAGCAGAAAACTTCACCAACCCGTCATTTGCCGCACAAGAACCACATGGGAGGTTGTTGCTTTCTTAAAAATGCCCAGATTTTTTTCGTGTTTCAAATGCCTGTTCCTCTGGAGTTCTCTGTTCCTCCTGGAGCTTTCTGGCCACGCTGCAGAGCACGGGGCGAACACGCAGGGCTGGCCAGGCTGGCCATGAGCAGCCTGCTGTGGAATGCAGTGTCGTGGCACTCGAGGAATCCACTGATCTCTGGACCAAGAGCAAGATGTTGTTTATTGTTGCTTTATAAAGGTTGTTTCGGGTCTATAAAACTCGTTCTCCGGCGCTGTCGGCTCCGAGCGAATCATAAATGTCCTGGGTGTGAGGCACATCTGCTAAACGGGGTTGGATGGGCTCTGGGCAGGCTCAGACTCTGTCTTGGGCTGGGTTTATCCATCTGGGCTCAAAGGATATTTTTTTTTCCTGGTGAATTGATCCCTTTTTGTGTTGATATCGGCGTATCCTGGCTGAGATTCCTCACTGCCGGGCTGAAAACGCTTGGAAAGGTTTTGTGAGAGACAGTGATAAACTTCAGGGGTTTTGAGCTGTTTAACTCTTTTGCTGCTTAAGTCTAAATGTCTGCTTCTGTGATCCATTGGGAATTGATCCATTGGGAATTGATCCATTGGGAATCAATCCCTTGGAAATCCATGGGGGCGCTGGGACACAAACAGTCCAACACACCCCCCCTTTGAACTTGGGATCCTGAAGCTCTTCCCGGGGATTATTTTGTGTCTCCCGTGTGTATATGGCAACATTTTCGCTCCTAAATGATCCTTCAGCTTCTCTGTAAGTTCTTTTATCCCTTTGGAAAAAGGGGCTTCACAGCTGGGAGCCCGGTGGAGCACAATCTCTGTCTTGGAATGTCGGGTGGCATTTAGGAAATAAAACCCACACGGCCCCAATTCTGCTGAAATTGGAAGGAAAACAAAACTTAGCCTGGCTTGAATTGGGTCTGTTATTTCTTGCCCTGTAGGTAAAACCTCAGGTGAGGGTTGGAACTCAAAAGCCTTTGTGATCTCTAAAATCACAGCGAAGCAAAAAGAGCCACCACAGGGCAAAAAGGCCGAAATTGGGGCAGTTTGGAGCAGATTTGAGGGGGGTTTAGAGCTCACAGGAAAATGACTTTTTAAATGTAAGCAAATGAATCTGGAGGAAGAGGCTGATTGTTGAAACAGGCAAAGTAACAACAGTTTGCTTTTCCAAGCTTTCTCTTGGAAAAAATTTGCTTCGCGTCTCCTCGGGCCGAGATCTGTAATAAATTTTCCCTTCAAGTGTCCATTTTTTTAACTCAAAACTTATATAAACACCAGAGAGAGACTCAGCTGAGCTGTTCTGTGCCCGAAATGTGGTGTAGGGAGGAACGAAGTGTCACCTCTGAGCTGTTCTGCACCAAAGGTCACCTCGGTTTTATCCCTTTTCTAGGTATAAATCTCTTATCTCAGGAGGTTTTGTCTTTTCTTGCTCTGTATTTCCCTAAATTTGCCTTTAAAAAATGTTATAAAGTAAGAAAAACAAAATACAGGTGGAAAAAATCAAGCTGAGGTAATTTTGGTGGCGAATGTTGGAGCTTTTACGTTTCTCTGAGGTAATTTTTGGTTTTTCATTTGCTTTTTTTTTTTGGTTTTTTTGTAGGATGCTGTGACGTCAAAACCAGTCATCCAGTTTCAAGGAAGCCAAGGGGTAAGTTTGTGTACCTGGATTGCCTTGGGAATTCCACAGCTGATGGCAGGAATTTGTGCTGTTCCAGCTCAAGGAATGATGATGCTCCAATTGCTGAAAGGGAGAGGTTGAGAGGTCCAAGGAAAGCTTTTTTTCCCCCCCTTTGTTCCCTTACCTTGCTAAACCCACGTGAAATCCAGCTTTGGGAGGTGAAATCCAGCTTTGGAAGGCCGTGCTGATGGGTAGGACAAGGAAAAGAGCACAGCAATCCATGGAAACCTCACCTGTATCCCAAGGGAGCAACACCTGGGAGAGTCAGAGCAGGACTTTGTGGCTCCCACTTATTTCCAACAGCAAAAATCCCGAGTTTTTGAAGCTTTATTTAACATACCTGTGCCATTCCTGTGAGTACCAGCAGTTATTTTCTGTTTAGGAGTTTTATTTCTCCAACTTCTGCTCTGATGCCTGAACTCCAGGGTATTTATAGCCCCTGGAAAGGCTCCGTGGTGCCAGTTGCTGACAACGTTGAGATTTACGTGGTGGTGGTGCTGGTAAAGCCATGCAGCTCTTCAGTGAGCTTGAAAAATGTCATTTAAATACCTTTTATTTATAAAAAAACCCCCCTCTCTCTGTGTCCAGCTTTAGGCTTTGCATAAAGAAGGGGAATTTTAATTTTTAAATATTTTTTTTTCCTTTCCCCCCCAAGAATCTGAACTCAGCTATGAAGAGCTTCTCGTTTTTATTTTTATTTTTATGCCACTGGCACATTAAAACTTTCAGAAAGTTGCTTGAATTAAGCAGCCACTAAATCCAGCACCTTGGCCTTGCCCACATACCACTTTGTGACATTATTCTCACTAATAGCACACAGAAAATACAGCAGGAAAGACATGATTGTTATTGTAAGTTCAGAAGAAAAATACAGAGCTCCTCGTCCTGGGAAATACAGAAAGGAGCAATTTCCAGGTTTGGTTTTTTGTTTTTTTTTTACTTTGTTTAGAATTTAACTTCCCTGCAAGTCAAGATCAAAATCTGGCAAAATCAAACTTGATATATATATATATTTTTTTAACTTGAAGGAAACTTAGCAAAAGGAAGGGGGGAACAGCTTTAAAACACTCCCCTGCCCTGAGGCTCTTTGGGTTCCACGTGGATCAGAGGTGGACAAGGCTTAACAAAAAAACCACTGTTTGAAAAGGCCGTGGTTTCTTATTGTAATTCAGAATATTTTCAAATTATGTGTGATATTTTCAAATTGCAAGTAATATTTTCAGACGACGTGGTCCTCACAAAAAAATCAATATTTATTGTATTGGAGCCCTTAACTTCCAGAGAGGATTGTTTTCTTTTTGGGGTGGGAGAGCTGCCAGTTACCTGTGTGAGCCCCTGGAAAAGGGGGTGGGAGGAGGATGTGGCACTCAGGGCTGACCTCAGCTCGTTAATTAATTGCCCTGACGAGTTAAAAGGCCAAAGGTAGAGCTTTGAAGGGAGCAGGATCCAGCTCCATGGGAGCAGAGAGAGAAAAAAGAGCTCTTTGTCCCCTCAGGATTATTTTTCCTGGGTATGACAAGGAGCTGGCAGCTGGGGAACCATCTGCTTTTAAGGGTAGGACTCTCAGGATTCTCCTGCTTTTAGGAACTGAGGCTTGAAATGCTTTCCAGGGATCCTCCATCAACTGGACTCCGGAGAGAATTCCAGGAATTTCACAGGCTCTCAGATCCAGATGATGCCATTAAAACATATTTTGTTTAGCTGCTTATTTTTTAAATGGTTTCCTCCACTGTTCCTTAATTCCCCCATTTGTTGCCTTCCTGTTTTGCTTCCCAAAAAAAGGTGGCTCTGGGGGAATCCCGTTACCTTTTGTACGTGGGATTTCAGAGCAGTGGGGTGAGATTTTAGTAATTATGAGGTTTTAATAGTGGGAATTTTCTGTGCAAATATCCCCCTCACAAGAAGAGAAGGCTTTGCTTGATGATTAGGGGAGGCAGGACTTAAAATAAGAATGTTTTTTTTATTTATTTATTTATTTATTTATTTTATATATAGGAATGTGCTGCTTCTTTAATTCTCCAGAAGCCTTTAAATTAGTGTGTCCATGTCTTTTTACCTGTTCCAGTGTCAGGGATGCTTTCAGTTGCTAATAGACAGAAAAGCAGCTTTCATGTTTGATACACTAATTAACCAGGGGAGGGAATTGCTGGGAATAAAACAGCAGGTCAGGAAGGTGTTTTAGAAAAGGAGGATTTGGGTTCCAGCCCAAAATAAAACAGCTGTTCCAGTGGCAAGGCACAAAATCCTCCTGCATGGGCCTTGGTCTGGATGGAATCTCTCAGGAGTTTATAAAAACCTGGGATGTGTTTCTCTACAGCAGTGCTGGTCTTGTTAATGGCTTTTGCAGGGCAATATTCCGTGGAATAATCACAATTTCAGTCCTAGTAACCAGCTTGTAACGAGCAGAGTGTTGCTCTGCTTTGAGCTGCTAAAATGGGACCGTGGATATGCCTTGAGAACAGCACCTGGCTGTTAGTTTTTCATCACAAAGTGAGTTATTTTGGATGGTTTTGTAAGGTTTTATGCCCATTTCTTGAGCATTTCGCTCGTTTCAACGTGCACATAAATTAGAATTTCAGAGCCTGAGTTACGAGCAGTGATAGTTATGCACAACTGGGCAAGGAAAGGCTGAAAAAGCTTCTATTTTGGTCAAAAAGGCATTCAGAATCAGAGCTCAGGTTGGGTGAAATTTGCAGGTGCTCGGTGGGGAGAGAAGGGAAGGAACTGAACTGAGAAAGGGGTAAAAAAAAAACCCCTTCAGGTGCCCAAACCACGTGTGTTGGTGGAGCTTTTTAACGTGACTGTTGGGGGAAAAAAATCCCATTGCTTTGTGATGGGAAAACACAATGTTTCTCCCAGTTTCTGGGCCTGAAGTTGTGCTGGTATTAATAGAGGGAGGTGAAAAATCTCCATTCAGAGCCCTCCCTACCCAGATGAATGTTACTTGAAAGAGGGGAAACAGAAGTCACATCTGTACCGAGCTATTTTTAAGTGTCTCTGGTTACTGGTGCAGGGCTCAGCACCAAAATTAGGGCTCCCTCAAAGCAGTCCCCATGCTGATTTGGTGGCTTGAGAAACCTTCTGTTTTCAGCTAAAAATAATTCCTAGATAACGGCCCCGGGTTTCGTACACTCCACTTTTCAGTACTGGAGTGACTCTGCCTCCTGCCTCCTTTTCCATCCTCTTAAAAAGCTGCAAAAACTCTACAAAAATGCCCAAATTGGGGCTCCTGGAGCAGCTGATTTTTTTTTTTCCCCCAATGGTAAAATCAGGAGCAAGGAGGAAAGTTCTGTGGTGTGTGAATATATGGTTTGGTTGCTTTCCTATTTTGCTTCCTCCGGGGAATCCCG
This sequence comes from Manacus vitellinus, assembly GCF_001715985.3. Taxonomy (NCBI): domain Eukaryota; kingdom Metazoa; phylum Chordata; class Aves; order Passeriformes; family Pipridae; genus Manacus; species Manacus vitellinus. The sequence continues at coordinate 356,895 of NW_021940718.1, forward strand.
TTAACTTTCGTGTGCAGTGGGATTTTTTTTAAAGCCAGTGGTGTGAGATCTGAGCAGTTGGAATTACGAGGTTCTAATAGTGGGAATTTTCTGGGCAAATATTTCCCTCTCACAGGGAAGGAAAACTTTTCTTTTACAAACTCAAATTGTTTGGGGCACAACTCGATCCCCTGACCGAGAGCTCCGGAAGGGGGGAACGACCCCCTTGAATTCACCTTTTCTCCCCGTTCCCATCGAATTAATCTGCAAAAATACCCCCAATCTGCTGGTTCCAGGACTTTTCTTCTTGTAAAGCAGAAGGGAATTTTATTTCCCCTGCCCTGGGTGGGGGCAGAGGGTGCAGGGCCAGATTAAAAGGGCTCGAGGCTGGTGCTGCACGTTTGGCAGGGGAGATAACGGGGCTCCTCAGGGAGGGCCCAGCAGCACCCACATCCCCCCCAAATCTGCTCCCAAGTATTTTTAGCCCCGGATCCTGGGGATAACTCGTCCCTCTGTATAAAACAAGGCTCAACTCGGGGTTCCTGGGCTTGCCTTTGGAAGAAGGGAGCTCTGTTTGAGGGCAGGGAGACGCTGCGGGGGCTCAGCCCGAGAACATCCCTGTGGTTTAGCAGAGGGGCACAGATGCTCTGGGTCGCCTCCCAGGCTGCTGGAGACATCTGAGGTCAAAAGGAAACCACCCAAAAACCCCTCCTGTCCCGGCAGCAGTCCTTCCTGAGCCCAGTCAGATGGGGATGGTTTTGCTGGGAGTGTGTATTTTCTGCATTTATGTGGCAATCCGGGTAAATATAAACCCGTGCGGTTGAGTGCAGCCCAAAATAGGTTGCAACTGATGTTCCTTCTGTCTGGTTTTTCTGGGAGCCATCTTAATTATCAAATATTGATGTGATAGTAGAGCTCAGAGGCTGACATTTACGTTGGATCTCCAAATGCAGGGGGGGGGGAGAGAGAGTTTCCCTTTTGAAAAATGAATGGCTCGGGGTGAGGGGGAAGAAGGAAAAAAACAATGCAGGGATGGCTGTGGAGTTGTCTGAGGAGCACAGTTAATGCTTGATTAAATATTTAATTTAGCAGCAGCGTCACACTCTACTGTGAGCCATGAAATCTTGTTATGGAATTATAATATCTTAAAAAAGAAGAAGGGTGCTACCTAGTGACCTGGCTGGTGCTATGTTTAGTGCTGGCTCACTAATTCGAAAGAAACAAGCCCTGAGTGTTCTAAATTGAATATAAACAGTCTGTTTTGAGCCTGAATCAATAGAATTGGGTCAGATTCCTAGAGCAAGGTTATTGTGGGCTCTGTTAGAGAGGCAGCAAGTCCCTGCTCACATCTCTGTGCTACCCCACACACAGTGGGATAACTCGAATTCTCCTCGCAGCCTCTTGCCCTCCTCTCCCTCCTGTGCAGAAATCCAGGTGCTTTACTTGCACAGTGGGTGGCAAAATGCCTAAAAGCACCGTGGCTGCAGGAGAGGAGGGTTCTGTGTCAGCCTGGGGCACCCAGGTGACCGATGGTGTCCCTCTCCCCAACAGCACATCGCGATCCCGAGGCCCGACCGACCGACGGAAGTGAGGACCTTCACGTTTTACCTTTCAAATATTGGCAAGGACAGCCCCCAGGGGAGCTTTGACTGCATCCAGCAGTATGTGTCCAGGTGAGTGGTACCTCCAAAAAAAAAAACAAAACCCAGCCTTTTTTTTTTAACTTACCTTCCGTGGCATCTTTTCCCTGACAAACCTGGACAAAGCTCGATACGTGTTCTTCATTTTTAGAGACTTTCTCATCTGTCTGAGCGTGGTTTTGGGAAGCATCTGAGTTCCCTCCTGAGCTCCCTGAGTTTTGGAAGCATTTGAGTTCCCTCTCAACTCCTCTGCATCCCCCACTAATATTTAACTGGCACAACCCCAGTTGTCCCCCGGTGTCATTCGCAGTGTCAGAAGGATCTTTTCCATGGTTTGTTTTTTTTTTTCTCAGCAATGGCAATATCCACCTGGATTGCCTTGGGAGCATACAGGACAAAATCACTGTGTGTGCTACTGATGATTCCTACCAGAAGGCGAGGCAGAGCATGGCACAGGCTGAGGAGGAGACGCGCAGCCGGAGCGCCATCGTCATCAAACCCGGGGGGAGATACGTAGGTAAGCCCCCTCTCCATTCTGGGGGCTCTTCTCCAGGTTCTGGAGCCATTGCTGACGTTGTTTGCTTGCCCATGGCAGTCTCTGGTGGTTCCTTAGGGGGTGTCTGGTTTAGGGTGTTGCTCTCCTTGTGTTGTGTCGCCTTCACGGTTCCATCATTGCCTCAGGGCTCTGCCCAGGGCAGCTGTGGCTTCCCTGTCCCTGGAAGTGTCCCAGGCCAGGTTGGATGGGACTCAGAGCAACCTGGTCTTAGTGGAAGGTGTCCCTGCCCACGGCAGGGGGTGGAACTGGGTGATCTTTAAGGTCCCTTCCCAGCCAGACCACGGTGGGACTCTGCGCGCGGCGCTGTCGGGGCCGTGTGTGTGCAGTGACATCCCTGGCTGGCTGCAGGTCACGTCTGTCACGCTGGGAGCACCCTGCTGACCCATCACAGTGTCTGTGCCCATGGCCAGCTCAGCTAAAACGTGCCACACAGCTGGGGTGTGTGCCCACTCCAGAGCAGAACGTGCCACGGGTCGTGTTAATGAACAGAGAGACCACAGCAGTGCTGCAGCCTGAACAGACCATCTCGCTGGGACAGCAAGGAGGAAAACCTTAGGAGAGGAAGTAAAACCGTGGCAAATATCACAAGGAGCCTGCAGAGACCCAGCTTTTAGGCTGCTTAACCTCAGGTCACAAATTTAGGGCACAAACACGAAGCTGAAAGCAGAGTTTGGTTATTTTTTTCTTTCTGAGGCAGCTGTTTTTCCTGCAGCCCATGTGATCTGTAGCCAGTCTCTGCTCAGAGGATCTGTGATGAGAAGGGTGAAGTTGCAAAATGTAGAACTGACCCTGACTCACTGGCAGAGTGCTCAAAGGCTGAGAAACGAGATAATAATCAGGAAGGAAATGCATTGATTTCCTGTAGACTAGAAGATTATTTTGTTTAGCTCCTCTTTGAGAACATTACAGTAAGTGCATGAAGTTAAGGCTCGTGAGGGAGAAGCTTCTCAAAAGCAAATTGCTTCCCGGGGAGCCGGAGCAGAACTTCTTTGATTTAAAAATACCCCTGCTAAAACCTTTTACTGCCCTGCAAATGGAGCTGTGTGAAAGCAGTGGCCGCTCCTAGATAAGATGTCAGCGTTGAAGACAGGAGGGGGGGAGCACTGGTCCAAGAAGGAAGAGCCTGGAAAGGACAGTCCTGGTGTGGGATACGCACATTCCCGGTGTGCCAGCACCATCAGCTGATTCCCATTCCCGGCAGGCCGGGCTGGAGGGACAGCACTGGCTCTCACATTTCCATGAGAACACGGAGCTCAGCACTTCAGCGGCAGTGGAGTCATTCCAGGCAGCTCAGATGTGGAAAAATTTATAGGAAATGTTGAAATTGGAGAGCGGCAAGAACTCGCAGATGTGAACTGGCACTTGGGTAAATCCATGTGTAAATAGATGCCTGCAGGTAAAAGCTGCAGGGGATGTGTGTGCTTAACATCCACACTAAACGTGTGTGTGCATCCATACCCATGCACCTGCATAAATATTTTAAGATCCTTTGTGTTCTGGCTTAACTCAGTTGTTTTGTTTTGGTTTATTTTTTTTTCTTCTTTTCCTATCACTGCACATTTTGGCTGCAGCCTCAAGTGGAAACCTCCCAATGTGTGTTTTTTACTGTTCGTGACCTGGCAAACAGTTCAGGGAGCTCTAGAAAGCTGACGAATCTTCTCTCATCCCAATTGCTGGAAACAAAGAAAAACCCAGTTGACCTCTGGATTTTGGGGGATGTTCTGAACTGCAGGAATCGTTGCTGTCCTGCCTCTCTCACCTTAGCTCAGCCCTGACGAGGAGGTTGGTTTGCTCAGAGCAACCCCGTGGTGGTGTGTGATTAAAAAAAAAAGCCAGGAAATGGGGCCTGGGTTACGCAACCCGAGCTCAGCCAAACAAACAGTGCAGACAATCCCCAGTATCTTGAGATGACTCAGTTGGGAACGTGGCTTCCTAGCAGTGGAGAAGTGCCATCCTGGAATAAACCTCCGAGAGAGACGCTCTCGCAGGAAGCGCCGGGTGTTGTTTGTCCCGGCGAAGGTCACTTTCCCTCCAGCCCAGGGGATTATTGGTTGTGCCTCCACGGCCTCCAGACCTTGGAACCTGCCCCCTTTTCTTCCCAGATTTTGCTTGGTTTGGTGGCAGGAAGCTGGCTGTGAGACCCCTCGCTTCTGTGTTCAGGAGAGCCCAGTTCTTTGATTTGGGGCTGCTGTGAGGGTCTGTCTGTCGGTGGGAATGGGAAAAAGGAACTCTTGGATCGTGCTGTCGGCATCCAGGAACCACACTGAGGAGGCCCAGGTGCACTTTGGAGGCAGCTTTACGTTCTCAGTCCTCTGAAAACTCAACTGGAGGGTTGAAGCAGCTCTTAGCCCAGGGCAGAAGGGGTTATTCCATGAGCACAGACAGCACCCTGATGAATAGGCTGATGGCCCAGTGTCAGCCCCATTCATGGGGCCGTGTTTGGAGGGGGAAGGGAGGTGGACCCAGCCCCATAAAGTTCCTATTGTTCTAAAAGCAGAAACATCTGCTGGAGGAGCGTTTTTGCTGAGCTCAGCAGCAGGGGAGCCGCTCGTTGACCAGTTCTGGTCTTTCCACTCCCGTATTTCCACTCTTCTACATAATAATGCAGAATTTTCTTCTCATAGGGGAGGAGGGGGGGGCGAAAAAAAATAGTTAGATTAACCGTGGGGATACGTGCACTTGGGATAAACGAAAAGCTGGCAAACAAAGGGAGCTTTATGTGAGCTGGTGGCCAATAACACTCAGGTTTCCAGAGCTTGGTGTTGCTGTTTACTTGTTACGAGCTTGTCATGAGCCATAAAACTCCTGGGATGCTCGTTCCATGTCGGAGCAGAGGGGGTTGTGCTGGTTGTGTTTTGTCCTTCCTTGTCATCTCGTGGCACTTCAGAGGGCCTGCTGAAGTGTTGACAGCCCACTGGCCTTTTGCAAGGTGGCTGCTGCAGTTCACTATTCTCATCTCATTTTAGGCAAAAAGGTTCAGGTGCGTAAACCTGCACCAGGAGCTTCCGATGCTGTTCCCTCCAGGAAGCGCCCAACGCCAGTCAACCTTGCCAGTGCAATAAAGAGAGGCAATAGTGCCATTTCTCAGAGACCCTTCAAAGATAGGGTTGTGCACTTACTGGCACTAAAGCCTTATAAGAAACCTGAACTTATTCTCAGATTGCAGAAGGATGGACTTTCTCAGCAGGACAAGGATTTGCTGGATAACCTTCTGCAACAGGTTTGTACTCTTTTGACGGAGGCAACGATTTTTAGGTAAAGGGAAATGTCTTCTCAGAACCCCTCCCGTGTCAGTCTTAACCTGTTATCTCCAAACTGCAGCTCAGTGTGTCTCTAAAGGCCGTGGGTGACACAGTTCCCAGCTCAGGGTGCTGTTGCAGAGATAGCAGGGTCAGGGGGGGTTTGCAACCAAGCTGGATGATTTTGGCTCACCAGATCAGTCCTGTCAGAGGAACACTTCTGCTTGGTCACGGGGAGGATTGTCTGACAGAGGATCTACAACTTCCTTGATTTGTTATAACCTGTCAGTGTCTGTATTTTTATCCTCGTGGACGTAAAGGAGCAACGCTGTGTGTTGGTACCTGGGTTTTTTTCTATGTGAAGGAAAAGATGTCCCCTCTCTTTTTTTTTTTGTATTGCTCTGAGCCTTTCCTGCTTGGAGGTGCCACTGGTTAGGTGTGAAGATCATGCAGCTTCTTGCCAAGCACATTATTTGTATGTCAAGTGTGAAAGCTGTCTCCAAGCTGAATCAGTTCCTAACACTTGGGAGTCACGTTGAAGGTGCCATTTTAGGCCTTGCAGTAAATCCCTTTATTGCTTTCTTAAACGCATCATGGCTATTTATTTAAGTGCTGCAGCTGCCCTCTTCTGTATTGGAATATATCCTGGAAAATATTCTGATGTTTGTTTGTTTGGTTGGGTTTTTTTTTTTCATTCTACTCCTTTCCAGAGCTGAAAAAACCCTGAGACAGGACTCAGTTTGCCTCCAGGGCACAGGGCAGGTCCCATTAAACCCGGGCAGTTTCCAGCTGGCACAACTCGCTCCTTCCTTTAAGACGTTTAATCCTGGAACCCCTTAATTTTTTTTTTTTTCTCTAGCAGCGCTGGGATTCTTTTGGAGCACCTTTTGAGTTGCTATAAATAGGTTTTCAGACTAGAAACCCTCTTCCTGAGGATCCCTCTGGACCTGATGCTCCCCCGGAGCCCCGGCGGGGAAGCGGCGCGTGCGGCCCCGGATCGGCCTAAATGCTGATTTGGCTGGAAACGTGTGTGTGTGTGTGTGTGTTGCTCGTAAAAGTTAATCCCTCTCAGCCCTCCCTCCCAGGGCTCCCCTCCCATCCACCAGCAGACACAAGATAAGCTAAAAATTACAGGCTGTGTTAAAGCTCCACACGTCTAAATCCGTCGAGGTGTGGGTTTCGTGAGGCCTCTTGCATCTCTCGCAGGACTCCGTGTTCCTGACGGCCTTTTTGCCTCGTTTTGCAAGGTTTCTATTTTTGGGAGGGCCGGGGTGGAGCTTCCAGAGTCCCACACAAGAGCAAAACAAGGAGGTAGCAGCAGCTCTCAGGCTCCGTGGAGGGAAGGAAAATCCCTGAGTTGGTTCTTCCCGGGCTCCAGAAACAAGCAGGAGAACCAGGAGAAATTCTGGGAGGCCTTCTTGAAAAAGGAACCCTGGCTTTGCTTTTGTCTCTGGGGTGTGTTTACAGGGACACCTCGGTGTAAAAACACGGCTCAAATTCTTCTTGTATTTTGGCTCAGGATTTTGGAAAGCTGACAGGAACTTGAAAGGAAAAACAAAGTGTTGGTCGTGTAAACTGATAACTGGGCTTTCTATTTTTCTCTTATCAGGAGAGTTTGCTGTGTTACTTGTGCAGCTTTTTTTTTGCTTTGAACTGCCTAGATTTTTAATATTTTTTTTCACATTTGGTCGTAGCCTCCCTGAAGCAAAAGCAGAGGAATCAGCAGCATCTTCAGTTCATTCGAGGCTTTCCACTCCTTCTCTTGTTTTTGAGGCATTTTGCTGCTGTGTGGATAATAGGAATCCCTAAGCACAGCCATCTCCTGAACAGAGGGAGCCCTGGAGAACAGTAATCCCAGAGCAGATGCACAGGGACTCCATGGACTGAGTAAAAACATCTCCCAGTTTCAGGGGTGTAACAGTCCCTCAAGCTCAGGGGCTCAGGCAGGGAATTTTGGGATGCAACTGCTGGCTTGGCCAGTGGATCAGCCTGGCTGTGGCAGAGCTTTTGGCACCTGGGCCTCTGTGTCCCTCCTCAAACACACATTTAAGGCTTTATTTTCTTCTTAAACTTGCAGTGCTCTGCAAGCACAGGTTTGCCCAGAGGAGCTGTGGCTGCCCCATCCCTGGGAGTGTCCAAGGCCAGGTTGGAGCAACCCGGGCTAGTGGAAGGTGTCCCTGCCCATGGAATGAGATGAGCTTTAAGTTCCTTTCCAACCCAAACCATTCCATGACTCTGTGAATCACCTGAGAGAGGTTCACTACCAGTTGAAGCCTGATTTGGGCTCTTTGCCTTGTTCCAACACTGGATTTTTCAGATGTGTAACCAGCAGCAGCGAGAAGTTGAATTTTCAGTCGAGCTGTGGAAAGACTGATCCGAGTGGGATAACTCTGAACCAGTTGTTTCCATCCTAATCCTAACCCTGCCTGTTCCAGCAGTGTTTCCTACCCAGGCAGGGCTTTGTGGGGGAAACTCCACGGGGTGGAACTGGATAAAATGTCAGGCAGCGCTTGCCGAGCTCCCCGCGGTGCCCAGGCTGCAAATCACAGGTTCTGCTCTTGCCCTGAAGTACCCTTGGAAAAGTTCTCTGTGCAATCCAGTGGATCTGCATTCTCCTCTCTGAGAAAGCAGCTCTCTGTCACCTCTTTTCCTGGCTCATTCAGTGAGGAAATATCTCCTGGCAATTGTTAACTAAATTATTGCCACGAGAGTTCCTCTCTCAGCCATAAACTGCCCTGTTTTGGCTGTGGCACAGGTGTGATAAGAGAACTGCCTGTTCCCATTAGGGTTTATTTCCAGGTGTTCCCATAAACTGCTGTTGTGCTGGTCCAGGCTACCCAAGCTGAATAATCTTTTTAGATATGACTTATTTCCCCACTAAACTGGATGTGCTTTAGGAACTCGTTATGAATTATTGCAGTGACAAGGCAGAAGGAAAGGCACAGTTTGATTAAATAATCTTAATGATTAGGAAGTGAAATATTGAAGTCCTTGTTCTCTGACACTGCTAACTGCTAAGTCTGCTCAGAATTTGCCTTTGTCTTAGCTCTTGTTTGTTAAAATAAGTGAGAAAATTTAACCCTAATGATGTTTTTACGGATTACCTCCATTTCAGGTGGCAAATTTGAGTGCCAAGGACAGCACTTTCACACTGAAGGATTGTGTGTACAAAGAAGTGCAGAAGGACTGGCCTGGCTACTCAGAAGGAGATCAGCAGTTGCTGAAGAGGATCCTGGTTAGGTAATTATCCCATGTTCTCCCTAATTTCACCTGGAGCTTGGAAATCAGGGTAACTGAGGGCTGAAAGTTGAGTGTTTGACTCGTTTTAACATCAGGCAGATGGGGGAGTTGACCAAACTTGAATATCCAAGTGGATCCACTCTTCAGGTGGTCCTGGGTTGCCATTAAACCACTCTGCTAAAAGCTTGAGGAAAACCTGGATAGGGAGCAGAGCTGGCAGAGGGAAGTTCCAGTGGATTAAACGTGTCCAGCTCAACTCTCCACTGAAAGTCTCCTTCCCTTTGCCCACATCTCCTTGCACATGTCTTCCCGTGGTTTAAAGGCAAGGAGAAGATGTTACCAGGCAGCCACATCCCTGGGATTCAGATCTGACTGGAGGAAGGGATGCATGGAAAAGCAGAGGCGGTTCCATAGGGATAAATCCCCTAAAACACCTTCTGGGTGTCCTGCTGCTGATCCTCTGTGTCCAAGGGATACCTGTTCCCCTGTTCCTCCCTGAAAACAGCCCTTAACACACTCACTTGATCCTTGGTTGCTAAAGATATTTTTCCTCTACAGATATTTTTCCTTAAGTGAAGCCTCCAAGCTTGGAAGGGCAGCAGGGAAAGAGCCCAAATCTCCCGGGTTTCTCCAGGAGAATTCTTCTCTGAGTGTTTATATTTCCCTCTCTGGGTTTTCAGTGCCTTTGTAATGCAGACAGAGCTTTTACTTGTGCCTTATTTTATTGCACTTTTGGTTGAGATGAAGCAGAGTGTGCTCTGTTTGAGCAGCTCCCATGATTTAAAAGCACAATGGACTTGGAGATGAGACTTTGCTAAACCCAACAACAGAAAGTTGCACTCCGAGTGCTTCTGGTGTGCTGAAGTAAAATCAAACTCCTTTAAGTGGCCTTGATGTTAAATTATAATTAAAAGGAGAGCCATAACTGCCATGCAATCTTTATGGCTTTCCAAAAACCCAGCGAATTTCTCCCCGTAGAAAGCAACGTTCGCTGCTTTTTTTTTTTTTTCTTGAATTGTGGTGCTCAGTTAGGAGGAGGTCTAAAAATAGACCTTGGAAAGGATGTATTCAACTGTACAAACAAAGCCCCGCTCGGCCCATGCAGGTAATGAAGCTCCAAAATGGAAAAAAAACATGTAGGGTTTGAAGGCAGGAGAAAAACAGCCACGAAAAGGGCACAGGCAGCGGCAGACGTTGGATTTACGTCGCCGGCGTTGCCTGGAGCCAACCAATTGTTCCGTGTCCTCCTGGTTTTCAGGGCCAGTGGCCACTGGACGGTTCAGCAGCTGCAATAATTGGAACATCTGCAAATGTTGGAGCTGTAACTAACCCTGCTCGGCGCGTTCTTCCTCCTGGTTTTGTGTTTTCCACCCTCCTGCGGGTGTAAAACGGGACCCTGAGTGACCTGGGCTGGTGGGAGGTGTCCTGCCCGTGGCAGGGGGTGGCACTGGATGGTTCTTTTCCCACTGGATGGTTCTTTTCCCACTGGATGGGCCTTAAGGTCCTTCCAACCCAACCCATTCCAGGATTCCATGGAACCTTCAGCTGTTACAAAGATCCTGAACTGAACCCATTTGTCTTTCATCCCCTTCTTAAATCCACAATTAACAATTAGGAGGCATGACCAGGTTGCTCAGGCTGATGACCCAGCCCCCAAAAAAGCCACTTTCCCCAGGGTGTTGATGCAATGTCACCGTCCCTTTCCCCTTTTCACAATCCCCAAGTACTTTCCTTGAGCTGCTGAGTTTGTTCTAAATAAAATTAAACAAAGCCTGGCTGGCTGTGACTAAATGATGTCTAAATATTGCTGCAACACAGCCCAAGGTTCAAGCTCAGGTTAAAAGCAAAATCTTGTCAAGTCATGGGCGTTATCTCTGAAATAATCTTCCTAATGTTTAAAAAATATGGGCTTTAATGCTGACTGTAGTTTTCTCGTGGAAGAATTTAGACCTGGGTTATTTGGGCTCCACAGCTGGTGACAAACTGACTGCAGAGCTACTTTATTAAAGACCTTTAACCCCGAATTCTTCCTTTTTTTTTATTATTTTTTTTTTCAGTTTGTCAGCTACAACTTGATGCAACAGTGGTGGTTTTTTTCTGGGTGATTAGTACAGGGACAGTCTGAGCAAAGCTGGTGGGCTGGGAAAGCACTCCAAGATCTGGGGAGGAGCAGAGACCTGGCCTGGAGGGGAATTAAGGCACTTAAATGATAATAATTGTAATTTTTTTTTTGCTACAAGAGGTTTCTATTATTTGTCAGACACCACAGATACAGCCCAGAGTAGCTTTGTTTTGCATGATGCAACTTAAAAGTGTTATTGTGAAGCCCTAAATGTAAATCCTAGTGGACCAATAATACCTCAGCAGTTCCTGTTATAATCCTGTTTTTCCTGGACCCAGAGGGGCTCGCTGCTGAAAGGACTGCTGTTCCCATAAAATGTTGTTTTAATGATGCTGATGAGTGGGAGAACTTATTCCTTAACATCTGACCTTGAGTTTCAGCCCCTCTTCAGTGAGCTTTCCTTTCTAAGTTGTCTGCTGAAGTCAGTTTTAACTGGGTAAAGCAAAAACTCAGCAGAAATTTGTTCAATTAATGTCTTACTGAGCTGTATTTCAGTCAGAAGAACAATCTGTTATATCCTTTACACTTCAAAATTCAATGCCAGTTTTACTCATCTCCACATGGATCGTGTTTCTGAGGCTGTCATTAAATTTGTTGCCATTCTTACATCACAAGTTCAAGAGGAAAGAGGTAAAAAATGTTGGAAAATCAGTTCCATCCTCAGCAGGGAATCCTCCCCTGTGTCTGAGAGCTCAGCCTTGCCTCCTCCCTCCCTGGCAGTGCTGGTCCCTCCATTCCCAGAGAATCATCAAACAGAATGGGAAAGCAGGAAGGAGATAAGGAATCCCCACTTGTCACTGATGTTTTCCTGTAGTAGTTTCTCCTCCCTGGGTTTTGTCAGAGCTCAAAGCTGGCAGTGCCTGAACGAGCTGCTCCCGTGGCATCTCATCCCGAGCCCCAAAAAAAGGCTCTTTGCTCCACGGGAAGATGGGAAATGCCCCCTCCTGCCTTGCCAAGGCCCAGGATCTGACCATCCCCAACCTCCTGTTTTGCAGGAAGCTCTGCCAGCCCCAGAACAGCAGCGGTTTTCAAGGAGAAGCACCTTCCCTGAGCCCTCCAAAGGACACGGTGAACTCCAGCTCTCCCCCTCAGGTGGGTGATCCCAAGGTGATCCCTGGCATCCATCTCCTCCTCCTGATGGATTTGCCTGCTGGAGGTGTGTCCAGGCAGAGCTGTTGCCTGTCTGCACCCCATAATCACCTGCTGGTGGGTCAGGAGGTCGTTGGGGTTTTATTTCTATTTTATTAAGTTCCAGCCTGATCCTGGGTTCCCTCAGCATCTGTTTCTCCTCTGGCCCTGTGGGGAGAATCCCTCACAGCCTGTCTCAGGTTCAGTTTTTGGGGCTGAATTCTTTTCCCCAGTGCCCACATCCCTCCTGGAGTTCCTGGGAGGGCGAGCTCGTGTGTTTTCCTCATTACTAATAATTGAGTGGAACGAAGCCTTTAATAAGCAGCTCCCAAACACACTCCAGAGTTATTAAAACCCTTGACCTTCTGCGGCCTAATGGCCCTGACAGATCCAGGAGGGGCAGGTTGGGCTGCTCTGGGATGGGAGCTGTGAAAAGAACATTTTGCCTGTTTTTTCCATGAGAAGAAGAAGAAGAAGAAACACCCCCCCCTCTGAAAGGAGCTGTGCTTGGTGTGTGTGTGTGTGTCAGGCAGAGTCTGTCCCCACTTTTCCCAGGATCCTCTCAGCACAGGCGTTTCTCACATTGTGAAATGTCTCCTTCCCTTCTCTTCTCCACTTGTGGGTCAGCCCAGACAAGTTGAGTATTTATTCTTCTCCTGCCAGTGGAATGTGTAATTCCTACTTGTCTGGACAGACGCACTGAGGATTAGTGGCAAAGAATATTAGCAGGTAAAGAAATTATGTGCTTTCTGGCAGTAAGAGGGAGGCAATTCTCTATTGAGAACAGGGACTGTGTAACTCGTTTGCCAGGTAGCTAATTCCAAATCCTCTCCTGCTCTGCTGTGGGCATGTTCCTGGGGAATAAAGATCACCTTCAAGTTAGCTTGGAAACACACAGTGCTGTTAACAGGCTGGGCTTGTGTGTTTTTTAACTGATTCTGGAAAAAAAATAAGGTTGAAAAATCAATCTTGCTTCTGGCTGGCCCTGTTTTGGAAGACTCAGAGGCCTGTAGGGGATGGTTTGGGTCTCTGGAGTTTGAAACTTTGGGGTGGTTGATTGGTTTGGATTTAGGAAAGGTGGTTGATTGGTTTGGATTTAGAAAAGGCTGGTGAAACAGGGGCAACCAGATGGGGGATTGAAATGTTTCCAGTAGTGATTCTGTTGTGTCAGACACCAAACCACAGCACTGTGAGCTGTCACTTCTTTTAATACTCTCTAGCTGTAGTTTCTGTTTAGAAAGGGATGGCTGCTAATGGGTGCAGTGCCAGCAGAGGACTGGGATTTGGTAGTCAGGAATGCAGAACATTTTGGGAAAGTTCAGCTGTGGAGTGAGGATGTTAAAAAAATAAGGTTTAGTCTGGAAATTCTAAGGAAGCCTGGCCGAGCAGGGATGGGATGCACATCCACCTCATAACCAGGGAGGTGAAGCTGGTGTCTGTTGGGTTGAGAGAAAGGGTGGTAAAATAGGGCAGTTTGGTGGGTTTTTAGTGATCTGTTCTGAGAGCTGCAGCCAGAGGTGGCCCCTCCCCTGCGAGGTGGACACCATGTGTTCTGGGAAGGGATGTTGCAAAGCCGGTTGGACGTGCTGGCCTTGCCCCTGGAGCTCAGTGGCAGAACCAGCAGCTCCTCTTCCTGATCACCTGGACAGGTGGGAAGGATCCCTGGCGTGGAGCAGAGTCCTGCAGACCCCTGAGTTAGCAAAGAGGAACAACAACCAGGGAGGGAAAGGAGGGAATTAGGGGCTCCTCGAGCCGTCGCCTCTGCGATGGAGCAACATTTCCATTTGCAAACACGTCACAGCCCTGCCTGAGACAGAAAGAAAATAGTGAATTATCCAAAGGAAATACCCAGAACTATCGCCTGTTTTCCTCTGGGCACTAAATAATCCCTGCTCAGAGTTCCTGCAGCCCTGGAGCTGCCAGGTGGGCACACACAGAGGGCTGGCCGGCGTGGTTTTGGCTGGCACACGCTGGGCTGAGCCCGACAGCCATGGGTCTGGCTCTGGGTTCTGCTGCCTGATGGATGGGTTCTTCCATGGAGCAGCTTTTCCAGGCTGGAGAACTGCCTCCAGGGAGGTGTGGGCACGTGGAGCTGCTCCAGAGGCTGCCTGTGACCGTCCTGCTGAGGGGCACGGCCGGGAACAACTTCCCTCTCTGCACTTGTTCAGAAAAAAAAAAAAGGATCACTGGGGTCACGTTGGGCCCTGTGACGTCGTGGCTTTTGAAGTGCTGTAAACGTCCCCTTTTTTGCCTGAACTTCTGAGAACTGAGCAGTTGGCACTTCCTCAGCTCTTCCGGGCAATGCCTGGCTCTCGAGAAGAGGAAGGAGTGGGTTGCAGGGGTGAAGCTGGTGAGCCCAGAGCTGGGAGGGAAGAAAATGCAGAACTGGTGAATCCCCCTCCCTGCCCCGCAGGTCTGAGCACGTTTTTTTTCCTTGGCAGGGGATTTGGGGTGCTCTGGATGTTGTGCCATGACCAGGACAGGTGTTTTTATCATGGAATCCTGGACTGGTTTGGGTTGGAAGGGACCTTAAAGCCCCTCCAGTGCCACCCCCTGCCATGGGCAGGGACACCTTCCACTAGCACATATCGCTCCAAGCCCTGTCCAACCTGGCCTTGGACACTTCCAGGGATGTTTCCAATCTCTGCTAATTGGCTGGGACAGGGGTTTGAATTCCAAAGGGCTGGATTTGAAGCAGGTTGCAGTGAGAGCAGCCTGTGTCTGGGTAGAGCGGGAGATCAGTGATTCCTGACGGGATGGTGGGATCCTCTAAGCTCTCCCACCAAGCTGCAGTCTCCGGAAGGCTGTCAGGAAGCAGCTTGGGATGGATCAGCTGCTTTTCCCGGGAATACACCCTCTTCTTCCCTGTCTTGCACCACCACCTAGTGGTGACCCTCCAGCCCTCGCCATCACCCGCTTTTTTTTTTTCCCCCGTTTCCCTCCTCAGAAACGATCCCAGCCTCTGGAGTTCATCGACCCCCTGGCCAACAAAAAGCCCAGGATCTCGCATTTGGCTCACAGAACCCAACCCACCTTCAACGGGAAGCTGAGCTCCTCCAACGGGAAGGACACCCCCAACCTCCCCCCCGCCCTGCCGCCGGCGCTCCCCCCGGAGTCGGGAAGCTCCTCCAGCTCCAACCTGCCGGTGCTGGAGCTGCCCCGGCCCCACGACCCCCTCTCGGATGTGAGCAACGACCTGGCTCACAACGGCAGAGACTGTGAGAGCAGCGAGGCCACGGAGAGGCTGAGCCACCCCCCGCCCACAGACTGTCCCCAGACCAGCAAACACAACTGCGGCTCCTACGTCAAATCCAAGAAAAAATCCAAAAAGCACAAAGACAAGGAGAAGGAGAGGAAGGAGAAGAAGGGCGAGGAGAAGTGCAAAGAGGAGAAGCAGAACTGTGAAGTAATAAAAAACGCTGACTTAGGTAGTGTTCCCCAGGAACAGGTCACAGGTAAGGACGGGCCGAGAGGTAATTTTGGTGTTGGCTGGGTGTGATCCCGCTCTGGATCCTCTGAGGACGGAGGGAGCACGTCCCTGTCCGCTCCCAGACCCCGCGGGGGACGAGATGCCGGCGCTGTCCTACCTCCAGATCACCAGAGGTGCTTCCCTCCCCAGAGAGAGGGCGGCAGGTTTTTCCTGTCTAACCTTTCGTGCTGTTTTGGAACTGCCTCAGAGCGTGTCATGTCTCTCTCCTGGTTCAATTAAAAGCCGGGATAATCCGTGGGGATGAAAGGCAGGGAGCCAGGCCTGGGAAGAGCAGCTCCTCATGGGGGTTGTTGGTGGCTTTGTTTGGGGTTTTTTTAATGAAAAGTTACTCACAAAACCTTTTAATATTGGATACAAATGAAGTGATAGAGAAATCTGGTGATAAATGCTGTCCAAGCAGTATCCAGCCAGCTCTTCCAGCCTGGAAGCTCTTCCAGCCTGGAAGAGCTTCCTTGTATCCTGCTAGGACTCTGAATTTATTTATTCAAGGACTGACACAAGAGTGAATCTCCTACAGAAAACATTTTCCCTAAACCACTGTTTCAAAGTCAGTTCTGTGAACTCTTAGAAGCCAGAGCAGAGAATATCTCTTGGCCAGTCCCATCCATTGCCTTTCCTGCTGCTTCCAGGTTTTCTGCTGTTTGTCCCAGCTCCCCAGAGCACTGGGACTTCCCCTGCAGCCTCTGGGAGTATCTTTTAAATTTCTTTTTGAATCCATCTCGTTTTCCTTCGCCCTGCTCCTGCTTTTCCACGTTCCCCTTTGTGCCTGGTGCATGAAAATCATTCAATTTTGGCTCAGAAAAAGGACAGTATCTTGGAAATGGAAACTTAATTTGCTGGATTCCTGGAAAGGGAGCTATTCCCAGGGCCCTGGGGCTGAGCTGGTGTCAGCTCTCACCTTCCCCACAGTGTTTGTAGCACCTACAGATGGCTCAGCAGTGATTTTAAGGACAGTCCATGGGTCTTATGGTTGTGTTGCACTGCAGGATCAGCTTTTTAGATAATTCTTTAACCTTCTCTGGTGTCAATCCCAGTTTTTTTCTGGGAGTGTTGGCTTTCTCCCATGTGGGTTTTCCTCCCTGGGGTGGTTCTGGATGGGCACACACAAGTTTTCCTCTCTTCATTTTTTTGTCCCTGTTTCTTATAAATACCCAAATGCCCCAAATTCTGAAGTTGCTGAGCCTTCACCACCTTCTCTGCTTGACCTCACAGCTTAATGACTGGGTGTCTGTTAATTAGTTGGGTTTTGTTCCTGCTGCTGTTTGGGAGGTAACAAATCCAAGCTGGATTGGGAGCAGTCACAAACAGGATGTGGTCAGTCCTGCTTGGATCCTGGACATCCAGCACTGGGAGCTTTTCCTTCTGTGCCTTTGTGCCTCATCCTGCTCCTTCCCCAGTTCCCCCCTGGGGCTGAAGGGAAATGTTGGATGGAATCATGGAAAATTTGGGTTGGGAGGGACCTCAAAAGCTCATCTCATCCCAACCCCTGCCGTGGGCAGGGACACCCTCCACTAGGAGTGGAAGTTTCTCCTGGGAAGTTTCTTCCAGAGGGACCTCTGGGGTCCTCTCAGCGTCAGTAGGTGGCACTCACAGGCAGAACAAACCTCCTTGTCTCCCTTTCTCCTCCACCATCCTTGAACTTTCCTTAGCCCACATCCTGCCTCTTCCTCACTGTGGGCAGGGAAGGAGGGAAAACCAGGATTTATCTGCAGTGGGAATTTGAGACTGGGGTGGTTTTTATAAACCCTGGGTTGGTGCCATTCTCTAGTTCTGCCCAGGAAAGCCTTTCTGTAGAAATTCGAGGGGGGGGAAAACCAGTTTTTAAAAAGCTCTGATCGGGTTGTTGCTGACTCTGATGAGGACTTGGGAGTATGACACACAATTTGTGAGAAATATCCCTTTTCAAACCTGGATCCACTTGCTTTCTCCCTCCAAATTTACCCTGCAGTGCTTGGCTTACACTGAGGATGGGTCTGGTTTAGGCTCCCTCCGAATCCTGTTCCTCCTGAAATCTTTGCTCCCCTCCCTGAAGCTCCTGAACATCCTTAGCTGAGCCCTTATCGATGCTGATCCCACTTCCTGGAGCAGGGAGCACTTGGGTTTGTGTGAGGAGAGAGCTGCATTCCCTGTAAACCTCTGTGTGGTGCCCTGTAGGGCTCTGGGTTTGCCAGCATCAGGAATCTGCACCTGGAATATTCCTCTGGGGAATCTGTGAAGTGTAGGAGCGGGAGAAAAGAACATTCACCTTGCTCAGCTCTGTTCTCTGGGCTCAGAATGTGTTTTTCCCATTCCCAGTGGTGCTATCAGTGTTATCCCACTCCAGGCAATGTTTATACACCAATTAAATTCAGATTTTTTTTTTCGGGCTGGCTGATGTTGGGGTTGTTTTGCTGACAGACAAATAGTAGAGAAGCCTTGAACTCTCAACCACCTTGTTGTGGCTCTTCTGTCTCTGTCGGTTCCAAGCAAAACAGAAATCCTTTAGAATTCCATAAACTGGATGTTGCAGACCAGTTCATGAGGTTTTGAAGTTGAATTTGCAAAGAGCTTTGAAGTTTTCAGAACATCTATAAACAAGCCTTTATTTTTTCAGGTTTAAATGGAACATGCAATAATTCTAGTGTACCAACATCAACTTCAGAAATGCCAGATTATTTATTGTAAGTATTTTTTTATGGGTTGCTTCGTCACTTTGGGATCGTGTTTCAAGCTAAAAAAAGTCACAGTGCACTGGGGATTTTTGTTGGACTTTTATGTTATTTGATAGAACTTTGTAAGGTGGGTTAAAAAAAAAAAAAAAGAGTGAATCCAGCTTTGCAGAGTTCCTGAGACTTAACTTGGCATCCAATCAGTTTTTTACCTCCCTGTGGAGTGTTTTCAGGTTTATCTCCTATAAACTGATTGTTCAAGTAGTTCAGGAAACATTTTATACCTTGGAGGGGTTGGAAAGGATTAAACATCTCCATGTTACAGTTGGAAACTCGGAGAGGAAATAATCTGCTTTAATGTTGTGGAAGACAAGGCGAGGAAGGATTTGGGGAGGTTTGCTAATTCTTCCCCTCTCCAGAGCCAAGATCATCAGCATAAAGCAGTGAAATATTCTTTAAGGGGAGGTTCTAACCCCTGGGTTGGGATGTGAGTTGTTTGACTCTTTAATGAGATCCCCTGGAGGTTCATGAAACAACCCACTCCAAAAAAAAACCAACCCTGTGCACAAAGCCCAGGATCTGCATAAACCCCAAAACCTGTTCCAGGCAAAGCTTTGGGATGGGGAGGAAGTGTAGCTGGGGGGGATGTTCCCTGTGCATGTCACAGCCTGGGGGTTGATTCCATCAGAGCTGGGATCACTGGCAGGGAAGGGATGGAGGAGGAAGTCCCTGGAGCTGGCTGGAGGAGATACAGGGTTCTCCTGTGGTTTTCTGGGCTCTGTGAACCCCAAACAGCCCCCTCAGGGTGACACTTTTAGGGCCATTCAGAGGAATTTGGGTGGCTGGGGGGTGGTTTCTTTCCCAGATGTGCTGATCTCTCCTACAAAGGGATATTACAGCTCCTTGGTCCCTCTCCAGAGCATCAGTGGGAGGTTTCTGAGCTCTCTGCTCTCACCTTCTGGTGGGATCCAACTGTTTTGATGGTCAGATCCTTAAATTACAGGAACTGTGGCACATTTTAAGAGCTGTTTTAATCGTGAAGGTGAATGTTTTGTGCTGGTAGAGGACTTACCTCCTGTCCTGTGTTGATGCTTCTTTATCCCAACCCGCAGCAAGGAGTCAGTTCTTGAAGGCTAAAGCACTTAGAAAGTGCTTAAAAGGTTAAAAGAGTGAAATCTCCCCCTTAATTTGAGGCCTAAATTGCCTTTTACCTGCTCAAGCACCCAGCTGGGGCTGCTGCAGCCAAGTCAGGGAGGCAAATTACAGCCATCCCCTCCCAAAAATTGAGTTTTTACCTTCAGAGAGGGCTGTAAATGTCAGGTTTAATGGCTTTTTTTGTTGAGCTGAATCACTTCCAAAGGGCCCCAGAGGCACATCTGCTCACCCTGAGCAACTTTGGGTGTCTCCAGAAGGTGCTGGAAACGAAGTCCAGCGAGCGTTTTGCAACGATGGCTCAATGCTTTTTGTGTTCCTTTAAAGACTCAGCACTGGAAGCATCCTATTCCTGCTGTTCCAGTGCCTGGCACAGAGGCAGAACTCCATGTTCTGCAGGACAGCAGGAGTTAGAAAAGCTGTAGCAGCACTATCTGAGTGTCTTCCTCCACCCACAGCTGCTCCCAGGCTGTCGTGTACCTGTGTGTCCCACACTTATCTGGCAGAGATAGGAAGTTTTGGGAGCAAAACAGTGTTTTTGTTTTGCAGGGAGGTCAAGGCAATAATCTTGACAGTTACACCTCCCAAAGTTGCTACTGTGGTGCAAAATCAGGATGAGAGGAAACAGCCTCAGAGCTGCACCAGGGGAGGTTCTTTAGATTGGCTGTGAGGGAAAATTCCTTTGCTGGAAGGTGGTCAGGCACTGGAACAGGGAATCACCATCCCCAGGGGAGTTAAGACATGTGGGAAGGTGGGTTAGTGGTGGGCTTGGCAGTGCTGGGGGAGTGGTTGGGTTTGAGCTTGGAGGGCTTTTCCAACCTTAATCCCCGAATCCCAGAAACTGGTTGGGGTGGGAAGAGACCTTAAGGCTTAAAGTGGATCCAGGGACACCTTCCCCTATCCCAGGTCGCTCCAAGCACCATCCAGGTTGACCTGGAGCACATCCAGGGCCGGGGCAGCCACAGCTTCTCTGGGAAAACCATTCCAGTGCCTCCCCACCCTCGCAGCCGACGATTCCTTCCCGACGTCCCACCAAAACGATTCCACGATTCCAAATCACACAAGACTCATTTTCCAATCGACCAGAGGGGACTCCCCCTAACCCCATTCCCCCCAAACCCCCTTTTCCCTGCAGAAAATACGCGGCCATCTCCTCCTCGGAGCAGCGTCAGAGCTACAAGAACGACTTCAATGCGGAGTACAACGAGTACAGGGACTTGCACGCCCGGATAGAGCGGATAACCCGGCGCTTCACGCAGCTGGACGCCAAGCTCAAGCAGCTTTTGCAGGGCTCTGAAGAATATAAGGTACAAAGGGGCAGGACACACATTAAAACACGTTAAATACATGTTAAATATACGTTAAAACCCCCCTTTTTTGGGGCGGGTCGGCGCCGGAATTCCACCCGGAGCCGGCGGGGAACGTGCGCGCAGCCGACAGCTTTGGGGGCTGCCCTTCTCCCAGCTCTGTGCTGCTCCCTTTTCAGGCTGGAGCCACATCATGGGACTTGTTGACAAGGAAAGGCCTCAGTGAGACAATTGGCGTCCTCAGCCAAAAGCTGCTGGAAGCTATTAGTGTATCCCAGCCAGAAAAACTCATATTTGCACATATGGGAGCGTATCGGGGCTGGAAGGGGAGTTAGCACGGGGTCATCTGCTCCTCTGGAATCTTTGATCTTCCCAAGGCACCATTATTGGACTTGTCAGGGTGATTTTTAAAGAGTTTTAGCTATTCATTAGCTTGAAAAAGTAAGCCTTGGTTGAGGGTAATAAACAGATTTTTACAGAGCACCTATTGTGCTGAAGCTCCCTCAGACATCCCTCCCCTCCCTCCTTGCAAAATTCGGGGATCCAAATTTTAATATCTTTGGGGGGGGGGAAAAGATCAGCTGGAGTTTTGGAAATGTCAGTTATCCCAGAACTGAGGTGCCTGTCACAGGTAGTTCTCACAGCTGGGGAGTGGGGCCTGATCCTCCCAGTGCCTCTGGAGTCAGCTCCAGTATATTCATGGAATCAGAGGCTGGCTGTAGCCACCAGGGAGGTCGTGGAGGGAGCAGATTCCGGTTGGAATTTGGAGGAATCGTGTACATTGAGCCATCAGGAAATATTTCCTGCTGCAGGAGGTTGCAGAACTGAAAATAATAAACCTATTTCCCCCCCCTCCTTTTTTTTTTTAGACCATCCATGATCAAATTTTACAGGAATATCGGAAAATTAAAAAGGTAAGCGAATGTGCTTGGCCACAAAAAGGCTTTTGGGTGGTGCCCCTGGTGTGACTGAAAGAGATGGGCCCCTGCCAAGTGCAAACCCAGGCTCTGAGGCATTCCAGCAGATCTTTGTTCAGCTCCAGCCCGTCCAGAAAGCAGCTCAGGAAGGGTTTGGGGGGGAGCTGGGATCCCAGGGAGCGCTCAGCCGTGGCCGTGGCACAATGGCTGGGTGAAATCAGGGCCTTTATCTCTCCAGGGAAAGAACAGTTTGTGTTTTCAGATGCACAGGCTGAGGGATAACAGGATCCTCCAGGATTTTTTTGGGGGGGGAGGCTGGTACACGAGGTCCAGGCTGGGATCAGTGTCTGGGGCACTGAAAAACATTAAATTTCTCTCTGTTTATGCAAAAAAAAACCACCCACACACCAGCAAGGGGTTGGGGTTTTCCTTTTAAATCTGTTGATATGATCCTGAGCCCAGTTGTCCTGAGGGATTTAGGAGCTTTTTGAGGAGATTCCCTGGGTGTTGGATGTTCAGCTTTGATCCAGAGCTCCCAGGTGGGGGCAGAGGGCCCAAAGTGCTTGTTGGAACTGCTCCCAGTTAGGCTGAGCCTCACTCAGGTGAGCTCATTCCCTGGGATGAGGCTCCTGGAGCTGGATAATGCTGAAGAGGGATTTTACTCCTTGTTTTGTTTGATCAGGGTGTTGAGGAATACAGGAGTAGGTCCATTTTAATTTGAGTATCCGAAAAAAAGCTTCGTTCCTTGTCAGTGGCTTCAAACTGAAAGAAAGGAGGTTTTTAGATGGGGCTTCATTCCTTGGTCATATCAGTGGCTTCAAACTGAAAGAAAGGAGGTTTTTAGATGGGATGTCGGGAAGGAATTCTTCCCTGGGAGGGTGGAGAGGCCCTGGCACAGGCTGGGCAGAGAAGCTGTGGCTGCCCCATCCCTGGAAGTGTCCAAGGCCAGGTTGGAGAAGGGAAGGCTCCAGGGAGACCTTAAACCCCTTCCAGGGCCTAAAAAGGGGCTCCAGGAGAGCTGGAGAGGGACTTGGGACCAGGGATGGAGGGACAGGACACAGGGAATGGCTTCCTACTGCCAGAGGGCAGGGTTAGATGGGATAGATGGGATATTGGGAAGGAATTCCTTCCTGGGAGGGTGAGGAGGGGCTGGGATGGAATTCCCAGAGCAGCTGTGGCTGCCCCATCCCTGGAAGTGTCCCAGGCCAGGTAGGAGCACCCTGGGCTAGTGAAAGGTGTCCCTGGATGGCCTTTAAGGTCCCTCCAGCCCAAACCCTTCCATGATTCCCTCTGTGGTTGTTTTGACCCCGCCTGGGCTTCGTGAAGAATCACCTCCCACCTCTGCCTTTTTCCTTTCTCTTTTCCAGACTAACCCCAATTACAGCCAAGAGAAGAACCGCTGTGAATACCTCCACAACAAACTGGCTCACATCAAAAAACTCATAGCAGAGTATGACCAGCAGCAGTTTTAGCTGCCACCACCTCCCCTCCTCCTCCTCCTCCCCCCCTGGACTGGGTAGGGCAAAACAACAACAAAAAAAAAAAAAAAAAAAAACCAGTCACCTGGACGTTCCTTTTTTTTTTTTTTTTCCCTTTTATACACCCAAAAATCCCTCTCAGAGACGAGCATTAATTATTCCTCGTGGTTGAAGAACTTTTTTGGGGATGACTTATGATGCTGAATCTTGTCGTGTCCACGTCCAGCACGCTCCTCCCGAGTTTTGGGTTGGTTTTTTTTTTTGTTTTGTTTTTTTTGTTTGTTTGTTTGTTTTTTTTTAAAGCCTCTCCGAATGTAACCAACGGGATAAAACGAAATTAATCTACTTATTTGGAAAAGCCAGCGTTTGACACTGTTTTTGTTGTGGTTTTTTTGTTTTTGTTTTTTCTTCCCTGCTCAAACTGCTACAGACACTTAAGGGAAGGAAAAAAAAAAAAAAAACAAAACCCACAACAAAAACCAGAAAAACACACCAAAAAAAACCAAACTTGCCTAAAAAAGTGACCGAAGCTCCCAAAGAGGTTAAGAATCTGTAGTTTTTTTTGTTTTGTTGTTTTTTTTTTTTCATGGAATTAAGTCTTTGGCATGAAGTGTAATTCCCCAGCTCCACCTGGGGGGGGTTACAAAGTGTCCTGCAGATGGTGAGGAACTGGAATTGCTGCTCCTGAGTCGGAAGGAGGGCTGCGCCTGCTCCCGGCACCGCGTAAATACACCACGTACCCAGAGCTCTCCTTGTCTGGCCCTGCTTTGTCATCTCTGGGAAAGGGGGTGGGGGTGGTTGTGGCAGCTCAGGGGGGTCCCCCCCTCGGCCAGGGCACAGGTGGATCCCCCTCCTCCCCAAAAATTACCCAAAAATTACCCCAAAATCCCATTTTTTCGCCCCGCTCGTGCGTGATTTCCCCCCAGCCCGCCCAGTTCTCCTCCACCTCCTCCACCCAGTAGCTGGGGAGATGGAGACCTGTCTCCAGCTCCTGTTCTGTCTTTTGGACTTTTATAATTTTCTACCAAGGCAGCCAAGGTTTTATTAATTGCTTAACGAGACTCTCTGGTCTATTTTTGTATCAAAAAAAAAAAAAAAAAAACACAAAAAAAAAAAGAGAGGGGGGAGAAAAAAAAAAAAAGGCATAAGCATCTTTTTCTGAAACTGTGCCTCCCTTTCCCTTTTAGGCCAAGTGTTTGGGAACTTTTCCTTGCAGTGTTACTAAAACTTTATCAAATAGTCACCCAGAGGGAGTTATTTTATTCCTGATCCATGAGAGGAGGGGGTGGGGGGTTGCCTTGCTTTCTCCTGGGATTATTTTTTTTTTTGTTTGTTTGTGTGTCCTTCCAAAGGAGCAGCAGCAAACCCTTCTCAGAGCAGTGTGAGAGCAGTAAGGTGCTGTTTTCCCACACAGATCCCTTCCACTGGTGTGCTTTTATCCAACCCTGCAGTCTTGCTTCCTGATTTTTCCCCCCCCTCCCCCTTATTTTGGATTGAAGGGAACATTTTAGAGTATGGCCAGGGTGTGAGAAACACTCCAAAAAGCACAAAGGTGTCCTTTAACTCTGCCATTCCTTCCTTTCTCTCCCCTCTCCCCTTTTTAATCCTGCCAGCCTGTGGGATTTGACTTCTTCCCGCTTCCGTTTATCTCAAAGTAAAGGATTCCTTCCCTGTGGAGTCTCCTTCCCTTGGAGGTTGCACTGAAGAGCCTTTTTCACCCTTTGAAGGAGCAGAATGGCAGAGTTAAGGGGGGAAAACACTTCTTGCACGAGGAGTATTGGGAGTTTTTCCTGCCCCCAGAGAAACCAAAGTGGGTCCATCTGTTGTATTAAAAAAAAAAAAGAGGAGAAAATTAACAACAATAATAATAATACCAATAATAATTCCATTGTTGTCACACAGCCAAGGCCACTGCTTTGCTTTGTCACTTTATTCTGAGGTCTCTCCCTGAGCATCCAGGGCTCCCTGGGGCTTTGCCATCCCCTTTTTTCCCAAGGAAAAGGTGACAGCTGAAGGCACAGGGTGGCCCTGGGGGAGCCACTGGGGCAGCCACTGGTCCCCAAACCCAGCCCTGGTCAGGAGAGGGGGACCAGCACCCCAAAAACCCCAGGGCATTCCCAGTGGGAATCTCAGGGAATGCTTTGCTCCCATCCCTCCCCAAATCACACCTGGAGCTCAGGGGGGTGTTGGTGCTTCTGCTGCTCAGGGAGAGCTGGGAAACCCCTGGGAATTCCAAAGGCAAGGAGCTTTTCTCTGGCAAACTTCTGTCCTCCTGCTCCGGGGGGTCTCACCCCGAGTTTCTGGGAAGATCCCAGCTGGGAATTCTTGCTCCCAGGTGGAGCTGTGGGGATCTGGGAGAAGAGGGGGGACTTCAGGAGGGCCGGGAATGCCACAACCCCCGGAGCTGCCGGGACACCGTCGCTGCCAGACCTTCCAAATTCCAGGTTTTTTTGGGGGGCAAGGCTGAATTTCCCAGGGCTGGGGCTCGGTGGGGGCTTCGTTCTGGCTGTGGAGGAGCAAAGAAACTCGGGATGGCCGAAGAGGCAGCAGCTACAAACCCAGGATGAGTAAATTCTTCCGTGGAAAACACTTCTCCTGATCCTTAATTTCAATTCAAAAGGGTTTTGTTTTATTTTGTTTTGGTTTTTTGGGGGGGTTTTTTTGTTGCTCATGGGGGGGGATAGAGATGGATCTCAATCTTTATACATCTGCTATAAGATATTTTTGCAAACAGAGTTGTATACAAAGATGTATTGTGTACATTTACATGTATATTCTGGAACTTCTAAAAAATTTGAATATTAAAAAGAAAAGAAAAAAAACCCTGAAAATATTTAATGAATATCCAAACTGTGAGACCCAATTAGCATCCACCAACTTCCTGCTTCACTTTTCTTTTGGACTGTGTTAAAAGAATTGTAGTCGAATCTGCCTTTTTATTTTTATTTTATTTTATTTTATTTTTTCCTTTTTAGAGATGACGAAGCTTAGGCAAAATTTTGTGCTTTTTGGGTTAATAGAAACCAGTTCTAGGTGATTAAGTATGATCTTAACTTATTGATACTGTGTTTTACTTTGTAATATTGTACTGTGGATAAAAACTATATTGAGCCATGGAGTTGGAGTTTACAAAAAAGAGCTTTTCACTTTGCCAAAATGTTACAATTTCAAGGCAGCATAGTCTTCAGCTTTCCTAATCTTTTTTTTTTTTTTTCTTAAGAGCTAGTGTCCTTTTTTTTTTTTTTTTTGTACACTAAAAAAGCTGAATGCTGATTTTGCAACATATAATAAATTCACTGTATTGGAAAACAAGCAGACAATAAGGTTGTGGATTTCTTTTCAGTGCTTCTCCCTGCAAGGAAACTCAAAAAGGGAAAGGTGATAAATGGCTGGCGTGGAGTTTTGGAAGCAGGAAACGGGAAGGAACCGGGTCACTTGAGTGAGTTGGAAGTGTCAGAGCAGGGAGTAGGTAAGAAAGAGGAGAGGGAAGAGGTGCTTGGAGTGGGCCAACTCCTTGGAACGCTGCCCTGCTCCGGTGGGATCGGCCTCCAGCCCTGGCAGGAGCTGGGGATCTTCCCACTGCAGCACCACTGGGGTTTATTTTTGGAGGAAAAGCTGCTTTTGGGGCTGTGTCAGGGTTGGAGGGGAGCACAGAGCCCGGGCAGCCCGTGGCCCTGGAGCAGCAGGAGGCTCAGGGATGCTCCCAATCCATGGAGGGGGCTCTCCCTTCCCCTCCCCGGGAGCCCAGCTGGGTCTGACGTGGGGAGTGAGTCACATCCCCGGGGAGCAGGAGCTGGAGCAGGGATGGCAGTGCTGGAGCTGCGAGGGGGGGACGAGCCTGGCACAGACGCTGCCTGTCCACGCTGCCGGAGCTCCCACCTCCGCCCACCCGTGTGAATCATCCA
This sequence comes from Manacus vitellinus, assembly GCF_001715985.3. Lineage (NCBI taxonomy): Eukaryota > Metazoa > Chordata > Aves > Passeriformes > Pipridae > Manacus > Manacus vitellinus. Next base: position 383,696 of record NW_021940718.1, read on the forward strand.
GCAGAACCTCGGGATACAAACAGCACCTCCGCTGTGGCCAGCCTGTCCCTGTCCCTGTCCCTGTCCCTGCTGTCTCCTGCCTTGCTCTGCTCCTGCCTCCGGCAGCATCCCCGGGGCCGGAGCAGGCAGAATAAAATCAAGGACAAAACCACTCAGGAGTGTAAAATCCTTGGAATAGCTGCTGTTTTCTTGCTTTGGGGGCTCCCTCAAGCAGCAGGTGACAGGGCCAGAGACCACAGTGATGGCACTGGATCCCCCCATGTCCATAACGAGCCTGCGTTCACTTGGATTTAGTGCCCACCTCAGGATTCTACCTCCAAAATAGCAAACTGTGGAGAAGGTGAAAATAATCCAGGGCTCAAATAACATCTTACACAGCCTT